>NC_059103.1:118115427-118421336 GCF_020740685.1 Jaculus jaculus | reverse complement strand
GGATGCAGAGGTGGAAGGATTGCTAAGTTTGAGACCAGCCTGGGACACCAGAGTGAGTGTCAAGTCAGTCTGGTCTAGAGTGAGAGTCTACCTTGAAAAATACAACAACAAAAGCAGATGATTATTAAACAGCGATTCAACCTATAGAAGAGCACATTAGTTGTATATTAATTTTATCCTTAATTATATTTTAGTCTATTTTAATAGTTAGGTGTCTCAGTAATTATCTGGAAAGTGATTGAGGTTAATTAAAATAGTTGTCAGCAATCACACTGTTCTTGCTTCTGTTGAACAATTCTTTGAGGGGATTAATAGAGGGTTTTTTTTTTTTAAATATATATATTGCCGGGTGTGGTGGTGCACACCTTTAATCCAGCACTTTGGAGGCAGAGGTAGGAGGATCACTGTGAGTTCAAGGCCACCCTGAGACTACATAGAGAATTCCAGGTTAGCCTGAGCTAAAGTGAGACCCTATCTTGGAAAAACAAAAAAGAAATTATGCAGACAGGGTGAAAATAGAAAGAGAGGATATAAACATGCCAGGGTCACTTATCCTTGTGAATGAACTCTAGATGCATGGGCCACTCTACACATCTAGCTTTAGGTGGGAACTGCAGAATTGAACCCAGACTGACAGGCTTTGCAAGCAAATACCTTTAGCTCCTAAATAATTTCCTCAGCCCATTCAGTGGATTTTTAATGGAAGTAAGAGATAATATTCTTAAACTACATTCTAAAGGTTCCTAAATTGACTCTACAGTACATGCAAACTTTCTGGAATATGTAATCTACTGGGAAACATTACAAAAGAACAACAATAAATAACTGTCTTGCTATCCAGAGTGATTATCGAGAAAGGCTCTCAAAGTACTCTGCAATCAATTTTTATTATCATCTCTTCACAAAACCCTCAAAGCCCAATAATTGGATCATGAAACTAAATCATAAAAGGAAAGGGGAATGCTGCATAGTACATTATACATGACACCATAGATGGAATCCCAAGTTATCATTTCTAATGCACTTAGTTATTGACACAGATGATGGAACTTCATTTCAAAGCATTGGACTTGATTTTGTCTCAGCTGCCCTGACAGCCCCTACTCTGCCATCAGGGCCCTTGCCACCTACTTATCTGGTAGACAGCCATGTCCAAAGAACATCAAAATTCTAAGGGTAGCAGTGTTTTAAAAAATAATATATGGGCTGGTGATTCTATGTTGGAATATTTCTATGACAGCAGATATTCCGAATAGAAATGGAAAGGAGTACATTTTGGAATAAAGTTAAAAAGAATCAGAAAAATAAGGATTATAATGGGATAACAAGGGTAGAAGAAACAATTGTGATTCCTTTAACAGGGTTATATAGGTACATATTTGTTTCTAGTCACTTAAGTATACATTTACAGTACTTACTTTGTGACACAGTAGAAATAGCTACTCCTTTTAAAAAGTTTTTATTTGCAGAAAGAGATAGAATAGAGGCAGAAAGAGAGAATGGTCGTGTCAGGGTCTCTAGCCACCGTAAACAAACTCCAGAGGCATGTGCCTCTTTGTGCATCTGGCTTTACGTGAGTACTGGGAAATTGAACCTGGATTGTTGGGCTTTGCAGGCAAGTGCCCCTGAGCCATCTTTCCAGCTTTCCACTCCTTTTTAAAAGCATAATTTCCTGTTTAGTTTTCCCCAGAGGATAGGTTTTCTTCAGTCTTCAAGAAACCATCTCCTTAAGTGGGCCTTGGTGGAGATCCAGGATGAGCTCTAGCAGGTCCGCATCGGCCTGGGAGTGCTCAGTCTGTCCTTACTTGAAGACAGCATTTCCTGATCCTCTTTCTATGAATTGTAAAGCCCGTACACGGACGCAGTTCCTCACAGCTCAGGAGGCATACAGGCATCACAGCCCCTTGCTTCATAGCCTCACTTCAGAGATGGTCCTGACGGCCATGGCCTTTACTACATATCAGATAAGGAATTTTTTGATGGTTTGTCTTGGACCTGAATCAAGGATATTCCTGCAGTGAAAAGGCCCAGTGTGGATGGGGCCTTTCTAGCACTGTTTCTCCTTCCTTTGCTTTTGCTTGTCTTCCTCGATCTCCTCCCTTCCCTCATTCTTGCATGTCTTGAAATACCCCATTTTTGGTTATTGAAATCATTATTTTTATATTTGCTAAGGTTAACCACAAAATTCTGGCATATCTGTTTTAAAATTTTATTAATTTTTAAAATTTTAATTAATAAATGTATTCTAAGAAGATCATTATGCTTAGTGTTCAAATTACTTGGCTTGCATTACTGTTCATCATGTCTGAATTTCCTAAAAATATTTATATTTTCTGGGTCTTTTTGCATTTGAAAATTAAACTGCTGAGAGTAAATAAATGATTTTCCTATAATGACTTAGGTTAGCATTTGAAGAGCTTTCTCTATCTTGATTAAGTCATCTTTGTTCCATATTTGCACTTCAGTCACATTGCCTCATTTCTTGCAAATCATACCATATTGCTAGAAAATTGAATTCCACTTTATATGTTACTGGCTGGCCATCTGGGTGTATACTGAAGAGTGATATTTTAATAGAACCAGCCCTGAAAGCAAGAGTAGAGAAAATAGTCCTATTTTCTAGGTCTATCTAGATGAAGTGCAGCATATCTTCTTGTGTTATCTTGTAGGGCCCTCTACCTTAAGTAGAGTTGGCAGGAAGAAAAAGAAGACCAACTTCAGTCACGCTGGCTGCAATGAGAGTAGATAAACCCTGGTGGAGTAGCTCACCACAGGCTCCAGCTATGGGGTCAAATGCATCCCCACAGTTTTGCAGGGCAGTCTACGCATCTTCCAGTTTAGTGCTAGTATTTCCAATTCCTATTTATTCTAAGTAGGTGTTTGTAAAGGAGTCCCTTTTGAGACTGCCAGTGACAAGTCTGGGGGGGGTGATTCATTTCCTTATATGGTCATCCACATCTCCTGCCTCTCATTGAGGTGATATGTCTCAGTATGCCTCAACCTTGGTACTTGAATTATATTTTCACATTTACTTTTGTACTTGTGGGATGTGTATGTGTGTGTTTGCATGAGCACATGTGTGCCTGCATGTGTATGCATCCTATGATGCAGGAGCCTGTGGTCTATTTAGTTCAAATATCTGAGAAGTTTAGAAAAGTAAGGATTTTAGCATATTTAGAAGAGTAAGGAAATGAAGGAGCAATAGTGGGGAGAATTAGTGTGATAGGAAAGAACTATCAAGTTCAATTCCAACTGGATTCATGATGCATAGCTTTAAGTACATCAGGCTAGTGTGCTGCGTTGAGGAGTGAAGGCATGGTGTCTGCAGTGGTGGGATGGTTGCCAAAGGCGCGGAAGCAGAAGTGCTGGTAACAGCCACTCAAGAGTCAGAATGACCACTCACAATGCAAGTCACTTTAACTAGCTGTGGTCCCTTCTCACTATTTTCTCTCTCTTGTTTCATTTATTTATTTATGGGAGAGAGAGAGAGAGAGAGAGAGAGAGACAGAGAGAGAGAGAGACAGAGAGAGAGAGAGAGAAGCAGATAGAAAGAATGGGTGTGCCAGGGCCTCTAGCCCTTATAAACAAAATCTGGATACTTGTGCCACCTTGCACATCTGGCTTACCTGGGACCTGGGGAATTGAACCTGGATCCTTTGACTTTGCAGGCACGCATCTTAACTGATAAGCCATCTCCCCAGCCCTACTTTCTGCTTTTCTTTTTAAGGTGCTACATTCTCTCTCTTTCTCTCTTTCTTTCCTTCCTTTCTTCTTTCTCTCTCTTTCTTTCTACTACTATTGTCAAATTATTAGCTCTTTCATGTATGTATATGTACGTAGTAAAAGTAAACACTAAAAATTTACATAATTCCCTCCCATCACCCTGCTGTGTGCCCATCCCCCTCCATTGAATCCCCTCTTCACTAAGTGATTTTGAATGTGTTTCCATGGACTGAATAAAGCCCATTAGAAATGAATGTCTAGTTAAGTGTTTTGCTTTACTCACTTTTTTTTTTTTCTTTGAGGTAGGTTCTCACTCTGGTCCAGGCTGACCTGGAATTCACTGTGTAGTCTCAGGGTGTCCTTGAACTCATTGCGATCCTCCTACCTCTGCCTCCCGAGTGCTGGGATTAAAGGCATGCGCCACCACTCCTGGCTTACTCGCATTTTTGATTTTACAGTTTTTAAAACTTTGACTTTATATATTTTTTAAAAGCATGTGTATGTGAAGAAATGGGTCGGCGTAGCTCTTAATGCTATAAATGAATGCCAGATACTTGTGAAACTTTGCATTTGGCTTTATGTGGGTGCTAGGGAATCTCACCCGGGTCAGTAGATTTTACAAAGTAAGCACCTTTAACTGTTAAGTCATCTCAGTCACTGTGATTCTAAACTGTTTTGTACAACCTTTTAGAGAATATGAAATGATCCACTTTGGGAAAATCATTGAAACTATTTTATAACTGTTGTACTTTTTCCATCATTGATTACACAGGCCTTCCATCACACAGAACTATCCTGAGACTCTTTCCATCTTTCAATTTCCACTGAATATCTAGTAAGTTCTAGGTCCTATTTTTGATGTTGAGAGTATAAAGCCTGAGAAGACAATATCATTATTTCTTCAAGATCACATTCTAAATAAGTGTAAAATGAATGAGTAATTGCTATAGAAATAATGCAATTGAATGGACTTGGCCACTTTGGACTGGTAATAGAGTATATGGTGCGATGTGTATCTGAAAATTTTACATGAGAATGAGAAAAGGAGTTAGTTATGTAATAGGTGGGTCAGGGCAGAGAAATGGACTTTTGGACCAAGGGAACTTGATCCTGTTAGAGTTTTGGAGCAGAGAGAAAACCAGCATGGCCAACCAACAATGGACAACTACAGTAGACTGGAGTAAGAAGAGAGTCAGGTAGCTTTGTTAGGTAGTTTAGTGTGACTGGGCCCCTGAAAGTGAAAATCAGGAATGTCTTTGAGCTTGTTCCTACCGTCTGCCCTTTGCTGAAGATCAGAGAAGAAACTTACTTCTCCTCATCTCTTGCCTAAAGGAGTTCTCTATATCTGTTTATCTACACTTGAGCCCCTCCTGGGAGAGAGGTTGCCTTTCCTAGAATTCAAATCTAATTCTAACATTGTAGTTGGTTAAGCTTAGACCCCAGAACTAGACATCATGGCTGACCTTTTATTGAGCCAGCCTCTTCTAGTCCAGACCATTTAATGGTCTCTTTGGCTCATGTAAACCAGAAGGTGAAACCCACCAGAAGAAGATTATAAATGAAGCGTGCAAGGGGACAAACCTCTCTTGCTGCCCATTCTCCACTCCTGAACCTGCAGGTTCTGATAAGTCTCCCCTCCTCTTGGCCCAACTGGGAGGGTGGGGCGAACCCTCTTGACTTTTCTCTCCCCCTGCCTGACCTCTATATGGAATGAGCTCTCTGTAATTTCTCTTCCTTTTTTTTTCTCTCTAAATTTCTTTGCATTTTTTTTCTAGGTCCACATGAGATCTCAGGCCATGTGGGTGTATCAATTTTCCTTCCCCTGGTTTTATACTTCTATAAAGCAATATTAAACTAATAATTATCTTTTTCAGTTTGGTTTGTCCAATTTTTTGGTTAAATGCAAACATGAATCAGGGTTTGGGGTTCAAAGCCTTTCTTGGAGTCCCTACGGACCCTGTATCAGAAGGAGTACCAAAAAATAGATCAAGTGAGAAATAAAGACATCATCAAGCAGTCCAAGGACTTGATATCCCACTACAGAGATACTTGAAGATTCACACTCATTGCTGCTCTATTCACAATACCTAGGAAATGAAATCAACTTAGATGTCTATCAAATCATGACTGGAAAACAAAAATATAGTAATGTAGTACATATGCATAATATACATTTACTCAGCTACAAATAAAACATGAACTTGTATTTTGGGGAAAATAGGTGGGAATGGGAAAATAATATTAAGTGAGATAATCTATGTCCAGAAAGAGAAAAATTGCAAGTTCTCTCACATATGTGGGCCTTAACTTTTAATGCTTGTATGTATATAAATAAGGGGATTTGAGAGTGGGTATAGACTAAAACTAGATAGGAGACTATAAGAGGTAAAAAAGAGGTGTTGAGAATGGGGGGGGGGGTGAAAGGACAGACGCATGTGACATGAAAACAGAAAGGAGGCCAAGTTAGGAGACACACACACACACACACAATCTCATAGTTCTTATTTATTTTATTTTATTTTTTTTGAGATAGGGTCTCATATAGCTCAGGCTGGCCTTGAACTCACTATGTAGCTGAGGATGACCTTGAACTTGTCTTATTCTGCCTGTGCTTCTCACGTGCTAGTATCACCACACTCAGTTTCCGTGGTACCCATGGCTTCATGCTGCTAGGCAAGCTCTCTACCAACTGAGCTACCTCCACAGCTTATCCTCCTACTTTTTATCTTAGCTATTTATAATTTTTCATCATTAAATCTTCTTTGTACATCTCTCTCTTCTCCCTCTTTCAATGAATTACCAGTGTGGTCCACCTTCCGTGTCTAAATCAGAACAACCCTGATCAGAAGCACCTGGCAGCATTCTCTTCTTTCAGGGTGGAGAACAATAAATACATGGCTCTTTGGTCATTGTAAATGATTACTGAAGTGAATGTTTTATTGTAGTTTCAGTAAGTTAGAAGCAGTTGGATAGAGTTCAAAATGCTTATTGTGATTAATTCATCTGTATTCAGAATATTGGATGTCCTGGAGGAGCAGGTGGGAGTCTGACGTGGTGAATAAGCACCCGTTAGAATTGGCAACACCCCCTTTAATGCTGGTTTAGAAAGTCCAGTGTCCCCATGTTCCAGTTGTTCCTCTCTGCATTAGCTGAGTTGTAGTTGGGTTATGTCATGGCTGTGACTGCAGAGGTACTGAGGACCTGGTGAGTTTTGACACTGTCCTCAGAGGCAAAGAAGAAGGTTCTGGTTCAAAAGAGATCAAGGCTGTCCTTTCAAGGGTTCTATGAAGATCACTGTATATTTCAGAGGGTGATTTGTACTGATCAGAGAGGCAGACTGTTTCTACCTTGTCTCTGGGGTTTTAAAGATGTCACTTCTTATTTTTTCAAGAAACTTCACCTGAATTTCTTTTTTGCTCTCAAATCAGTGCTTCATTATTAAAGATTTATTTTATTTTTATTTATTTATTTGAGATAAAGACAGAGAGGGACAGAAATAGACAGGAAGAGAGAGAGAGAGAAAGAGAGAGAGAGAGAGAATGGACATGCCAGGACCTCCAGCCACTGCAGACAAACTCTAGACATGTGTGCCCCTTGTGCATCTGGCTTATGTGGGTCCTGCAGAATCAAATCTGGGTCCTTTGGCTTTGCAGGCAAATGCCTTAACTGCTACGTAATCTCTGTAGCCCCCCACCTTTAAAAAAAAAAGATATTTTATTTTTATTTATTTCAGTGCTTCATTATTGAGCTAAGTACCTGCAAGTTTTTAGGAAAAACCAACTACAGCATTGCATTTCTTATTTTAAGCAGGCACAATGTGATCTGAAATGAAGATCTGATTCTTGCTTGAGGGTGAAGCATGTACTGAACTTGAATGCATCTCTTGTCTGTACAGTTCCTTCCCCACAGCCTTTTCAAATTTATCACCCAGTGGCCATTTCTCACTTCAGACACCTCTTCCCTTCTGTGTACTGACCTAAGAAGTCTTCCTGCCATCCCTCTAGCTATGTGCTGCTATCAGAAAAAAAAATGAAATATAGCTATTGAAGATGCTTTCCACGTACTTCCTTGGGCTTTCTTTTGCTTGGAGTATATGGTGAGATCTTAAGAGACAGACCACAACATGGTTTTGCTCTGTGATCTGCCATTTTCTCATCTCTTTCACACACACTGCACATTTGTCAAATTTACCAATCACTTTTCCCTAACACATCTCCTGTTTCCTGTTCTTACTCAGAGAGGGTTGCATTCATTAACATAATAAGCAACATCCCCTTCCTATTTTAGCAACATACCAAAGTATGCTTTATATTCACCTTTTCAGATCGTATAGAAGGTTGTTAAGTATTTGGAAATACAAAAAGTATATGAAATTATTTTATCTTTCAACAGTAACTACATTACAAAGGTGGTAGACTTGGTTTTGAAAATGACTTATTTTTCTGTTAAGACTTTCTTTATCCTCTAAGTGGGCTGAACATAGCATGCATTTTGCCATTCTTGCCTATGTTCCCTTTGTGTTACATCTTAGAATTTTGTTGTGAGCATACATAATCCTTTCTTGCTTTTTGACATAGAATGAAATTTCTGGGACTACTGTAAATTTCCAGGATTCATTATTTTAAAAATCCTAGACTTACAGTATGAATGTATGTATCCAAACTAAAGCATTTCTTGATCATATCAAAGAACTTCACACTAGGAAAGAGACTTTCTGAAGCTCATTAATTTCACTGTTGCCACTTTTTCATGTAATTGCTCAGGAGCAGGTTCTGAAATTGCAAGCTTAAGAAAAGACAATTCAGCTATGCTTACCACAATTTTAGCCCCTGTATGTAGAGCATACTGATAAATACTTTATCTTCTTAGTAGAGAAGCTGACTTGTTTAAAATCACTGTCAGTGTTTAGAGTTGGAAGAATATACTAGACTCACTGGCTGAAATTATTTTCATGACTGTTTAAATTTAGATGCCTTAGCAATTTCTTCATCAAAAAGCTACTTGACCACATGGTGAAGTTGATGAGGTTTTTCAAAAGATGCACGTCTGCAGTAGATGATATGAGAACAATGCAGAGGAAAGCAATGGACTTTACTCACTAACATAAGGAATGGTCCTTGCAGTCCAAGTGCCATAGTTTGATGAACCAAACATGCCCTAGGCACTTTACAGTGTATGGAAAGGAATGAGATCTTGATGTGGGAGGACTTCAGAACAAGCATATTGCCTGTCTGCATTCCGGAGACTAGAACAGTGATCATAGGCTGAAGCCATTGTTATTGGACACTTTTGTTCAGGAACATGGGTGATGACCTTTGCAAACTTTTTGTCCTCACATTCAATTTCCCACCACTTTCCTTCTCTATCTAGTCAGCTTCCTTCCTCTGCCATCCCTCTGGACCACGCACAACTGTTTAAATAGTTTGTTTCTTCATCCTACAGGGTACTTGATCTTTCTTGTCTTTCTCAGTGGGAACCTGCTATTCCTTTGTTCCTTGTTCCCTTTCAATCTTGTTCCCTATCACAGGTTGACACCTGACCTCCCCCTCAGTAAATAACTTGTATTGAATTCTCTATATATTTTTAAATATTGGAAACTTTGCCCACTTAAATCCATTCTCTGTGAGAATCATACCAATACTACTTTTCTAGTGAGTTTGTCACACACGATTCAATAAGACAACAAATATAAGGACACTTAGGATAGGGCTGTCACGTGGTAAGGTCACAGTCCATACTATCACATTAAAACAAGCATTTATGTTCTTCTTTGTACACAAAGTGCTGAACCTTTCCCTTGTGCTCAGCTCACCCGGTAAAAAGTGCCTTTCTTAGGAAAGAGTCAGAACTTTCTAGATAGCACTTAGCCTAGATCCCCTTCCTGTTACAATGTGTTAAGTCACAGGGATTCTTGAGGTGTTTGAATTTTAATAGCACTCTAGATATAATCAGAAGACTTAAAATTGGTGGTTGATTATTTAAATGCTAATATTTGATGACACAATCAAATTTTGTTTCTTAAACAGACTTAGCAGGCAAGCCAAGCATTCAACAAAGGTTGCTATTGTTATTACATGTGGTGTATTTTTTTCTTTTTGTTCTTTGTAATTCAATCGCATTGCATAAAATAGGACTAAAATGCCTTTTAACGCATTTCAAAATGTATTCATTAAACAAATGCCAACCCCATCAGAGATTATTTTATCAGTATACCTAAAACCCTGAAGAATTTTAAAATCAAGGTCACATACCCAAAAGTGAGATATCTTAATAGATGTTTTCATGAAAAATAAACAGCACACTTTGGGAAATTTTCCAAATCAATTCATCAAGTTCTTAGAAAGCAACCACTATAGTCATACACTGTACTATGTGTTAATTGTTGGGGATGATTTGAACAATATTAATGTCCAAATATGAGTTCTGGTGAGTTTCTCCAGCTGCCTATTGGTTATGTTACAATACAACCATGCGTATTATATAATATATATTTTAAAATTGAAAAACTTTGTCCTAAAGGGAAACAAAGATATTTAGCCAAAAAAAACTTTACTTTCAGTCTACTGTCTTGGGCTGGGCAGATGGCTCAGTGTTCAAAACTGTGAAGCCTTGACAGCTCTAGTTCAATTCTCCATCCCACTAAAGCCAGCTGCACCAAGTGGTACATGCATCTCAGATAAATAAATAATAAATAAAAATGTTTCTTAAAAAGTCAAGTTGGAGCCGGGCGTGGTGGCGCACGCCTTTAATCCCAGCACTCGGGAGGCAGAGGTAGGAGGATCGCCGTGAGTTCGAGGCCACCCTGAGACTACATAGTGAATTCCAGGTCAGCCTGAGCCAGAGTGAGACCCTACCTCGAAAAAACAAAAAAACAAAACAAAACAAAAAAGTCAAGTTGGGAAGGCAAAGTTTTTCATTGTGCACTTACTGAAATTTAAATAATAAAAAAAGAAAAATTTAAAGCAAGAACTTACAGACGACAGAGGTCTATAAAAATATTGGCATCGAGGTTCTTCTGTTTGGGAATTCATGGATTGTTTGCTTGCACCCAAACGTTATCAATATTTTGCCTTCCAAGTACTTTAAGACTCACTAAGCAATCTCCCTAACCTAAAGATTATGCATATATGTGTATATGTATACATATGAATGCACTGTGTATGGTTCATGCACATGTGTGTGCAGATGCACATCCCATGTGCACATGTGCAGAGGTCAGAGGAGAATGTCTGATGTCCTCTTGTATCATCCTTCTACAGCATTTCCTTGAAATAGAATTTCCCAATGAAGCTGAAAAAAAAAAATTTTTGCCTTCAAGTTATAATTTATAAAACAACAGAAAAAAAAAAAAAACCACATTAACCTAGTTTGTTGTTTAACCTTAAGACTTCCGAGTTCCTCTTCTTGCAAAGAACTTCTGTTTTAGAGGGCCAGGCAAGCACCTGTCCCTTCCCATTTTGTCGGTACACCCTCTTTCTCACTCCGCCTGGGGACCTGCGCTCTCTCCCTAGCTCAGTACTTCCTCCGGCCGGGCTGCGCAGCGGGTCTGCACTCGCCGCGCTGAGCTTGGCCTGGGCGCCCCCAGCGAGCGGAAGCTGAAGCTTCGCCAAGCCCGGGGCGGGACCAACGAACGTGCCAATCTCCTCGCCCGCGGCCAACCGCCCGGCAGCAGCGAGGTGGGCGGAGCTCCAGGCCACGCCCCCGAGCCGCGGTCGCTAGGGACGCTTTGGCCGCGGCAACCGCAATGGATCAGGACGAGGCGCTGACCGCCGTGGACAATGTCGTCACTCAGTTCAACACCTATGAAGATTTTCTCGACTCGCAGATCACTACGGTGGACTTGTACTACCTGGAGGTAAGTGCGGCGCTGGCCGCCCTCATCGTGCGCGCCTTTCCGCGGCGGAGCGTGTTCGCCTCCTGGCGGTGACGGTGTAAACGGCAGGCCGGGCCGCCTCTGGACCGCGCTCAGACTTCCCCCCCTCGCAGTACGTGTTCGCCCCCTGGCGGAGAAGACGCATACGGCAGGCCAGCCTGCTTAAAGATAGGATTTGAACCTCCTGCAAACTTCTCCATTTCAACTCTGGCACGGAAGTCACATAGTATATTGTATTAGTTCATTGAAATTATTAGAACCCAAACATTGGATTAGAGTTTTACGTAACGTCGATGACTTGTTTGAAAAGTGCTCATCTCTCAAAACACACTCATGTGCCAGGGTATGATAATTGTAAGATAACAAAAACATCTAATTATAAGCCCTAACTCTGCTGCATAAAAGTTGTGTGACCTTGGTTAAGTAATTAGTTCTTTTTGAAATTACCACTTAAAACTAAGTTTAGGTGGCATTTCTAACGTAGTATTTAGATTCAAAAAAAGTTTTTAAATATTTAATACAGATAATTTTAAATACCATGGAAATTGGATTTTTTAAATATTGGTGAGAGAGACGAGGGAGAGAGAGAGAGACAGAAAGTGAGAATGGACATGCCAGGGTCTTCAGCAATGGCAGATGAATTTCAGATATATGTTCCACTTTGTGCATCTGGCTTTCGGTGGGTACTGGAGGGAATTGAACTTGGTCCATCAATCTTTGCAAACTAGCACCTTTAACTGCTGAGCCTTCTCTCAAGTCCCAGGTAATTAGTTTTAAGCCTTGCATCTAAGATACTGAAGTGAAAGGAGCAATAATGCTGACTGGCATTAATTGCTCCCACAGGTTTGAATGTTTACCTAAACAAAAATGACGTGAGGGGCAGCTGAAGAGATGCCTTAGTGGTTAAGGCACTTGACTGCAAAGCCTAAAGACCTAGGTTTGATTACTCAGTACCAATGTAAGCCACATGTATAAGGTGGCACATGTGTCTAGAGTTCGATTACAATGGTTAGAGGCCCTGGCACACCCATTCTCTATCTGCCTGTTATTTCTTTCTTCCCTCCCTCCCTCCCTCCCTTTTTCTTTCTTTCCTTCCTTCCTTCCTTCCTTCCTTCCTTCCTTCCTTCCTTCCTTCCTTCCTTCCTTCCTTCCTATCTCAATTAAATACATAAAATATTTTAAAATATGTTTGAAAATGACATGGGAACACTATGGATCTTCATAGAATAAACTCAGTTTTGTAGTCCTTGGGGAGCATTGCCAAACTTAAACCTAGTATAATTTTTTTTAAACCTAGTATAATTAAGATTTCACTATGGTTTTAAAATTTTTATTTATTTATTTGAGAGTGAAAGAGAATGGGTGTTCCAGGGCCTCTAGCCACTGTAAATGAACTCCAGATGCATGTGCCACCTTGTGCATCTCATTTACATGGGTACTTGGGAATAAAACCTGGGACCTTAGGCTTCTTAGGCAAGTGCCTTAACTGCTAAGCCATCTCTCTGGCCCAGATTTGACTATGATTTTAAAGCCACAGTTCTTTCACATAATCAGGCCAAAACATTGATGGTGATTAGAGGTGAGAAATTAATACATAGCCTTACATTGGTCGGAAATGTAGAAGTTTCCAAAAGGAAAGATAGTGGGAACAACAATTTCTCTTAATTCTGGAATTGGCTAGGCTTGTCTCCCTTGTAATGCATGCTCATAAAAAGTAATATGACAGGCTGGGGAGATGGCTCACCCTGACTTTGATCCCCCAGCACATAAATAGCTGAGCATGGCCATGTAGGTCATGCATGCCTGTAACCTCTGTCCTATCACAGCAGAGACCAGAGTCACGGCAGCTCACCATCAGCTAGTCTGACCAAGCCAGGAGCTCTGTGTTCCCTAAGAAACTGTACCTCATGAAATTTGTGGATCAGTGATTTTGGAGAACACCTAGTATCCTCCTCTGGCATCAGCGCACACATGCGATAGATCACATGTACATGATAACATACACACACGTGCGTGTGCAAAAATGTAAGATGAAGACCTGGTTGAGTAATGATGCTAAAGCAACAACACATGTATTATTGAATTGGTTATTGGCAACTTTTAAAGTGCCATTGGCTATTTGTACTTGTTTCCCTCACTTCTGTCTGTGTCTGCAACTAAATTGTTCACCTAAGTGACCCAGAGACACGTGGGACCCTCAGAGTTCCTTCAGCAGTGTGACAAGTTTCATGGATCATGCGATAGGAAGTGATGCTCTCGTTTGTGCCATCAGTCACTGACTAAAGTTTGAATGGAGTATTTACTTTTGTTGATTTTATGTTTTAAAATAATTGACTGAATTGTATGTATTGATCTTATACAACATGTTGTTCAGAGATATATATGTGCACACACATACATTGTAGCATGACTATAAAAAGATAACATGTATTAGTTGGCATGCTTATCATTTTTTCAGTAAAAACATAAAGTCTACCTTATTAATTATAATGACATCATTGTTCACTAAGTCTCTTGAACTTATTTAAATGGAGCAAAATTTAATTAGTAAGTTAGTGATAGAATATTACAACTGGAAGAGCATAAAGTTCTGAGATTTGACTATGCATATGGTTTTTCAAATAAATATTTGAAAAATGAAGTGGTTGGAAGAGGTTACATTAAAGATTATTTATATAAAGTTATATGAGTTATCCATAATTCAACCTGTTCATTTGTTCCTCTATTTATCCAACTTCCTTTTTAATCAGCAATCCTTCACTGAGAATCTGCTATTGTGCATATGTTCTTTGTTACTAGGAGTTTAGAAATCTGTATTAGACTTAACCCCAGTCACCTAAGTAGTTCAGTGCTTAGACTGCAGCCTAATTTATTTCACAAACACTTTACAAGTATGTACTGTCTTCCAGTATTTGCTATCAGTGATTTATTGTGTAGTATGCCTTTTCACTGTTAAATGATTTCACTTAGTTTTCAGCAAAATATGTACCAATTACTTACATATACTCTGACCATGGTATCTGTGCTGGATCCTGGAGGCTGACCTTGGTGGTTATGAATGAGCCACAGCTGGTTCTCGGTTGATCTAAGCCAATAGGAGACACCAGTGAGCGAACAGAGGCCTGGAAGTCAGTGGCTAGAGGACTTATTCCCTGACACGGGCTATGGTTTGAAATTGGCTTTTTCCCTTAGGTTTGGCCAACTTTTCAGTGGATGATTCCAGCCCCTGCCACACTCTGGAAGCACTCCCTGTTCTAGCAATTGCTTCTATTTCCATCTCCTTTTATGCTTCATGGTGTTCATGATTACCTACTGTTGTGAACCCAAGGGTGTGTCACCATCCCATGTTGGTTTCTATTAACTCTGTCCACGTCATTGCAAGTGGTTTATTGTTTTCAGGAATCCCCTTTGACCTTGCCAGCTATTTGCTGCCATAAAAACCCAATCTGTGTATAACCATTGAACATTTCAGATAATCATAAACATGCGAATAGTATGTGAGTATAATAGCCACAATGCATTTTATTTATTTATTTTTGACATAATATATTTTACATGACACTTGTTTAAGAAGAAAAAGAGACAGGGAGAAGTGAAGACTAAAATTATATTAATGATTTGATAAGCTGGAGAATGGGGAAGGTTACTTGGGATAAAGGACACTTTTAATTCTATGTCAACTGTGCTTTGCTTGTATTTATTATGAATAAAATATTAAAATAATTTTATGGTAGTCACAGAAATTAAGTTTATCTCTGATAATCAAATTAAGGGTATTGATTCTGTGAGTTAGTACCATCTAATGAAACTAATTCTCTAAACCCACATACAAACAGTTGAAAAATCATTAGCAAAATTATTATATGATTTTCCAGATTCCTTCTTTGTTATCCCTCCACTTGGTAAACAAGGTCTCCTAATTTCAGCAGCTGCCTGTGACCACTGGAACAATAAAAATCTTAATTGAATTGCTTCTCTTGAGTAACAGACAAAGGGATGTTAGAATTATCTTAAAAATTTCCTAAGTAATTTTAGTCATGGCTGAATTACTTACAGATATAAACACCATGGGGTTTTACTCAGAACATTTCTTTTCATTATTTGGAAAGTGGAAATAAAAATGTCATCCACATTAAATATTCTGGCCTATAGATACAGCTCAGTGGTAGAACACTTGCCAAGCATGCTTGAGGCCATAGGTTCTAGATGACAGTGACTCAAAGCACACGTTCCCATTCTGTGCCTCTCACATTCTCTGCCACCTTTTCCCTAATGTTCCCTCATGGCGCGATGGAGATGTCCTTTTGGTGTTTGACTTTCCATGGCCCCTTGTTTCCAGCTTTGTTTTGTCTTGAGTCCTTTCTACTGCCATCTGCATAGAGAAGCTTCTCTGGCTAGCAGTGAGAGCAGCGCTCATATTCTTTCTGCTACTTCCTCTCCAATGTTCCCCAAGTCCTAGTAGGTGTGATAAAGACAGCTTGCACTATACTAAGAGCTGGGCTCTCTCCTCTTCTCACCAGCTTAATGAATCATGGGTCTCCACAGTATTCATTGCCCTCTGTAAAAAGAAGCTTTTCAAACCAAATATGAGAGCAGCATTAATCCAGGTGCATAAATATATACATTGAGAACGCATTTTGATGTGTTCAGTATATCAATTTAGCCAAAGAACAGTGGCATCATCCTTCCAGGGACTATGTCCTCCCAGCCATTGGCTTTTGATTAAATTTTCAGTGCCAGACATGAAGTCTCTCCCACTGAGTGTGTGTGATGGTTTGATTCAGGTGCCCCTCATAAACTTAAGTGTTCTGAATGCTAGGTTCCCAGGTGATGGAGATTTGGAAATTAACACCTCCAGGAGGCAGTGTATTATGGGGGGCGGGCTTATGGGTGTTATAGCAAGCTCCCCCTTGCTAGTGTTTTGCACACTCTCCTGTTCCTGTTGTCCACTTTATGTTGGCCAGGGGATGATGCCTACTCTACTCTCTGCTCATGCCATCATTTCCCCTGCCATCATGGAGCTCTGACCAGAATATTCCATCAGGCTGTACTTACAGCACTGTAAGTCATCTCTTAGGCCAAGATTTCAAATTTTTCCAAATCATCCTGCAAAGAAGCACCTAAAGGCCAAAGCCACAAAGTCAGATTTCTAGTAGGAACAACGCCACTGCTCTGGTACCAACTTTACTATAGCAATCAGGTTTGCATTGCTGGCAGAAAACACATGACCAAGAGGAGCTTGTGGGGAAGAAAAGGTTTATTTTGGCATAGGGAGTCAAGGGGAAGGTCTATGATGGCAGGAGAAAATGATGGCATAAACAGAGGGTAGTCATCACCTCCTGACCAACATCAGTGGACAATGGCAACTGTAAAGAGGAGGTTGGTTATAACACCCTTAATCTCACACACCCCCAACAATACACTGCATCCAGGAGGCTTTAATTTCCAAATTATCAGCTAGGAATCTAACATTCAAAACATCTATGTTTATGGGGTACATCTGAATCAAATCACCACAACATCCCACCCTGTGATCTTACACTCTTTCTGCCCCCTCTTTCACAAAATTCTCTGAGCCTTGGTGTTTTTTTTTTTTTTATTAATTAGTTTTGTACTCATCAAATACAGTCAATTTGGTACCATTATTAGGCTCATCCGTGACATACCCCTCCCCTTCGCCCCTCCTTGTTGAGGTATATGGGTCATGCATTCTAGAGTTAGCCCACAGTTATGTGTAGGATAAATGTCTGCATATCATGACCCAACATACGGCTCAGACATTCTTTCCACCCCCTCTTCTACAACATTTCTCTGAGCCATGTTGGGTTCATTTTTGGTCTGCCTCAGTGATGAGGTGTTGGGGGCCTCTGAGGCTCTGGCTTTCTGATTTTGTAGGAGTTGATTTTTCTCTGTGTTGATCTCCTTCACCCTTGTGCTGGTACCTGGTTCTCCAAGAAAACAGCACCCTTGCTTGTTTCACCAATTGTTCTTAGTTTCAGCCGGGGCCCTTTTGAGGTATGATGGGGTGGCTCTCTCCTTAGGATCTACATCTATCTGAAAAAGAGAAGCAGATACAGCAGTAAGAAAAAAATGACACAATGAAATTTGAGGAAAAATGGTTGAACCTGGAACAGATCATTTTTAGTGAACTTACCCAATCACAGAAAGATAATTGCCACATAGTCTCACTCATCTACAGCACCTAACCTGAATCTACCCAAGATGTTGACATACCTAGCAAACATCTCAAGGACTAGACAACAGATTGGGTGGGGAGGAAGGGGAGGGCAACAGAGGGGTGGGAAACACAAATCTAGACCCAAATGGCAATGGTACCATAAAATTCTGCATCCTAAAAGGCAGACCAAATGGCTGAACCTTCACCAGGCCCTTAGAGGGAACACCTGAGCCACAAAGACACTAGAGAGGGTATGATGAAGACTGACCTTAATCTTCTACAGTTTCTATCTCTCCTTCCCTCCCTCCCTCTCACTTCTCTCTAACTCTTTTATATTAGTTATCTTTTCTTCCTTTTCTTAGTGGGCCTGTAACTCCCAGTATCACCATCCACAATGACACTGGAGAGGGTATGATGAAGACTAACCTTAATCTTCTATAGCTTCCCTCCCTCCCTCTCCCTTTCTCTCTCTTTCTTCTCTCTAAGTCTTGTATATTAGTTATCTTTTTCCTCCTTTTCTTAGTGGGCACTGACCTGTAACTCCCAGTACCAGCATGTGGCTATCATCCACAATGAGCTTTTGATCAGAGAGACCTACATGGTTTCCTAAAAGCAAGACAGATTTCTGTCAGAGTACTTGATGACCCACCAAAGGTTAGTGGTAAGACCCTACTGCTGAAGATACCTTATGTGGTTGACAAATAAATTGGAATGGAATGGCTGGAAGTTGGAAGAGAGTCAGTCCCCAGACAGTCAGCGTGTCTAGTGCCAGAAGATGCTACATGGGTGACTGGGGGAAATGACCAATATCTGTCCAAACAACTCATTGTCTAACCTACTTAGCAGCAAATAACCTGTCGGGATGCTCACACAAGTACAATAATGGCACACAGCCATGGTGGGAAACCAACTGCTCTTGATTTGGCTAACTGATCCCCTCAGTGGTATGGGACCCATAGCTGGAGCTGGGAAACAAGCCAGAACCATATCCACACATAAGCCCACTCTCCAATATCAAGCTACCACCAATTGTGGGCTATAAGAGGGCCTACACCTATTAAATTCACTATAAAAAAGTAAGGGTTATCTTATTTGTCCTGGTGCTAACTTATTCTCCATTGGAGAATCTGCTTCTCTTTTTCAGATAGATGTAGGTCCTAAGGTGGGTGTGTTTTAAGTCTACTTCAGTGATAAGCTTTTAGGATCCTCTGGATTTCTGCTTCGGTATGTGTTGAATACTGTCAGTATCTGTCTCCTTGGCACTGATTGTCAGGTTGAACATAGAAGCAGCACTCTTGCTAGTCTCCCCACTTCATCTGTGGTTTCAGCTGGGGCTTGGCTGAATTGCAAGGTGTGGTTTATCTCCTTGGGTCTTGCTACCTTCTGAGAAAGAAAAGCACATTCTTCATGGAGAGTGAAGTCAGCAGAGGTAACATGGGATAAATATTATTAATTTAGGGAGAATTTGATGGATATAACCCCTCTTTTAGCCAAAGATTAGTGGGAGCTTGATAGTGGAGAGCATAATCTTTGTCTTTGTAGGATTCTGACTTGGTTCCTTGTTCCAGGTATGGTTACCTTTCGACTGAGTGATCTCTTAGCCAATAAGAAAACTATTGGATACCCACTAAGGCTGTGTGTCACCATTGCACAAGTATATAAATCTTGTCAGGGTGATTGCTTCTGAGAAGCTTAGATCCCTGGTTGCTCAGACCATTGTTGACCACTGGCCCCCATCCCAGTAACTCAGGTAGCACTTTCCAGCACTAGACAGGCTAACTCTCTGGGGACTGGCTCTCCTACAGATTCTAGCCCGGTCTCTTCTTTTCCTATGTAGGCAACATATGGTATCTTCACCAACAGGCTCTTGCCTTTTTACCTCAGGCAGGTAATCAAGTGCTTTGACAGAAGATTGTCTTGTTTTGGGGATCTTGTAGGTCTCTCTGATCAACAGCTCAAAGTGGATAGCAACCTATTTCTGGTACTAGGAGTTACAGGTCGGAGCCTTTAATTTATTTTATTTTTTATCTTTAAGTTTAGGCTTTATCCCACCCTCTCCAGGACTCTTCTTTTCAGAGGGTCATGCCCCGTACTGGTGTTGGGGGTTAAATCTTTTAGTCTATCTTAAAGGATAAAAGTTTCTACGGTACCAGTTCCCTTTGGATTTGGTTTTGCACTTGTTTTTCCTCCTCTCCCCATCCCTCTCCTCTTATCCTATTGTCTAAGCCTGCAGATGCCCATCAGGTATGGCAGCAGCTCACGCTGATCCACGTTAGGAAACACAGATGAGTGAGACTGTGGGATGTTTGTTTCTCTGTGATTGTGTGTGTTCACTGAATATGGTCTGTTTCAAATCTTCCTATTTTCCTACAAATTTCATCATATTGTTGTTTCTTACTGCTGAGTGGAATTCCATTGTGAAAATGTACCACAGCTTTACGATCTCTTTGTCCAATGATGGGCATCTGGGTTGATTCCAGTTCTTAGCTTTATGAATTGAGCAGCTATAAACATGGTTGAGCAAATACCTCTGTAGTGAAGCATCAAGTATTTAGGATAAATGCCCAGTAAGGGAATAACTGGGTCTGTTGTAGCTCAATATTTATCATTTTCAGGAGTCTCCATGTTGATTTCCATAGTTGTACAAGTTTACATTCCCACCAACAGTGAATGAGAGTTTCTCTTTCTCCACATCCTTGCCAATATTTGTTTTCTTTTGATATTTTAATGATTGCCTTCCTTTCTGGAATCAGGTGGAATCTAATAGTTGTTTTACTTTTTATTTCCCTGAATTTATGGAGATAGTTATGGCATAATATGTGATCTCTTTTGGGGAAGGTGCCATGGGATTCTGAGAAGAAAGTCTATTTTGTAGAATTGGAGTGGGATGTTCTCTAAACGTCTGTTAGGTATAGTTGATCTGTAATTTTGTTGAACTCTATTATTTCCTTGTTTATTTTCTGCTTGGATAATATGTTTATTGATTATAGTGGAGTATTAAAGTCCCCAATTATAATGGTGTTGGTGTTTATTTGTTTCATTGTCAAGTATGTTTTGTTTTATAAACTGTGGTTCAAGTATGTTTGGTGCTTATAGATTTATGATTGTGATGTCTTGTTGGATTGTTCCCTTGATGCGTATGAAGTGGCCTTCTTTGTTCTTTTTGATTATTTTTGTTTTGAAGTTTATTTTTATCAGATATTAATATAGCAACACCTACTTATTTCTTATTTCTACATGCTTAGAATATATTTTTCCATTGTTTCACCCTAAAAAGTTATCTGCCCTTAGTGGTGGTGTCGTCAGGTTCACATTGCTGGCAGAAATTACCTGATCAAGAGCAGATTTTTGAAAAAAGGGTTTATTGTGGCTTACAGACTCAAGGAGACACTCCACAAAGTCAGGAAAAATGATGGCATGAGCAGAATATGGACATCACCCTCTTGCTAACATAAGGTGGACTGTAGAAACAGGAGAATGTGCCAAACACCAGTATGGGGAAACTGGCTATAACATCCATAAGCCCACCTCCAACAATACATTGCCTCCAGGAGGCGTTAGTTCCCAAATCTCCATCAGCTGGGCATTCAGAACTCCTGTTTATGGGGGACACCTGAATCAAACCACCAAATTCCGTCCTGGCCCTCATAAACTGTTAACCATCCATGATATAAAATGCAATGCATTCAGTCTAACTTTCAAAGTCCCCACATTTATTTATTTATTTACTTGAGAGCGACAGACACAGAGAGAAAGACAGGTAGAGGGAGAGAGAGAATGGACACGCCAGGGCTTCCAGCCACTGCAAACGAACTCCAGACGCGTGTGCCCCCTTGTGCATTTGGCTAACGTGGGACCTGGGGAACCGAGCCTGGAACCGGGGTCCTTAGGCTTCACAGGCAAGCGCTTAACCGCTAAGCCATCTCTCCAGCCCAAAGTCCCCACATTTTTTATAAATCCTAATGATGTACAAAAATCCCAATATTACAAGGTCTTTTAACTGAGCCCTAATACCTTCCCTCAAAAAACATAATTATGGCCATAAGGTGCCATTGCACAGAAAAACCACTCATACTGCAAAAGATGGCACTGGGCATAGCAAAGAAATATTCAGTCAGTACAAGATTTAAACAGGACAGACATCAAACTCTGTAGTTCTAAAACCAACAACTATAGCTATTGACAAGTCTTCAAGTCCAATGATTCTAATGAGCAACAAGTCTGTGGAGTTCAAATTCCACCCCTCCAGCTAGGCTACTCACAGTCCTGGTAAACTTCATTAGGGGCCTGGCAGTTTTCCTTATCAGCCATCTTGTGGTCCCTGCATCTCCACTGGGTCTCCACTGCAACCTACAGTTCATCCTCATGGCTCCGTCGTGTCTCCATGCAGGCATCTAGCAAACCTGCTTCACACTGCCTGTGGCCATTTCCAAAACACAAGACCATGTTGCAAATTCAATGACTTTCTCTTTCCTGTGTTTCTATACTCCATAATACCAGGTGTGGTGCCAGTTTGTGAATCCAGGGGTGTAGTGGTTTGGTTTATAAACTTAGGTGTTGTGAATGCTATGTTCCCAGCTGATGGAGATTTGGGAATTAATGCCTTCTGGAGGGAGTGTATTCTTGGGGGCAGGCTTATGGGTGTTATAGCCAGTTTCCCCATGCCAGTGTTTGGCACACTCTGCTATTGCTTTTGTCCAAGTTATGTAGGCCAGGGGGTGATGTCCATCCTCTGCTCATGCTATTCCTCCACCATCATAGAGCATCCCCTTGAGCCTGTAAGCCAAAATAAACCTCTTTTTCCCAGAAGCTTCTCTTGGTTGGGTGATTTCTACCAGCAATGCAAACTTGACTGCAACAGTAAAGTGGTAACAAGGAGTAGGAATGCTGCTAGACACCTGACTGTGTGGCTTTGGCCTTTCGGAGCTGATTTTCAAGAGGAATGTGGAAGGATTTGAAATCTTGGCCTAAGAGATGGCTTGCAGTGCTGTAAGTATAGCTTGCTGGATTGTTCTGGTCAGAGTTGAAAGATCTGAATGCAATAAGAACTATGGACTGTGAGGTTTGGCTTATGAGGGTGAGAAAGAGCTTTGCCTGGACTAGGCTAGCAGTTTGTGTGAGAAGCTTGCTATTATGCCCATGTCCTGAGAAGTTGTGCAGGGTTGCTTTGCGTAGAAGTGAACAGGTGCGAGCAGAGGGATATGGCACAAAAGAAAAAATCTTTGGGTAAACTGTTGCCTGTTCAGCTATAATTGAGAGATTGCAATCTTTGAGATTGGGCCAGCTGACCTGCATGGGGGCAACACTAAGAATGTAGACTCTTTTGAAGGGCCTCACTGCTGAAGGAGTGTCCTGTTTTTCAAAGTCTGCTTTATTTCACCCCTGGATTAACAAATTGCCACCCTACCTGGTATTGTGGAGTATAAGAAATGCAGGAAAGAGATAGTCATTGAGTTTGCAACAGGGCCTTGTGTTTTAGAAATGCCATGGGCGGTGTGAAGCAGGTTTGCTGGACCCCATGGGGCTGAGAAATACAGTGGAGACCCAGATTCTGGGACACGAGATGGCTGCTAAGGAAAGCTGCTGGCCTTGATGAAGTTTACCAGGACTGTGAGTAGCCTAGCAGGAGGGGCGGAATTGGAATGCCCGAGACTTGTTGCTGGTTAGAATTATTGGACTTGGAGATTTTTCACTAGCTAGAGTTGTTGGACTTGAAGCTACAGAGTTTGATGTTTGCCCTGGTTGTTTTAAATGTAGTATTGGTTGAATATTTCTTTGCTATGCCCAATGCCATCTTTTCCAGTGTGAATGTTTATTCTGTGCTACTATAGTTTTTTTTTGGGGGGGAGATGTTTTGGTATTATGGCTCAGTTAAAAGACCTTGGACTATGGAGACATTTGAACATCACAGGGATAGATAAAAACTATGGGGACTTTTAAAATTGTACTAAATACATTGCATTTTACATCATAGACATGGGGGCCAGGAGTGGAATGTGGTGGTTTGATTCAGGTGTCCCCCATAAGCTTAGTTGTTCTGAATGCTAAGTTCCCAGTTGATGGAAATTTGGGAATTAACGCCTGCTGGAGGGAGTGTATTGTTGGGGGTGGGCTTATGGGTGTTATAGCCAGTTTTCCCTTGCCAGTGTTTGGCATACCCTCCTGTTGCTATGGTCCACCTTATGTTGGCTAGGTGGTGATGTCCATCCTCTGCTCATGCCATCATTTTTTACGACATCATGGAGTTTCCCCTCAAGCCTATAAGCCAAAATAAACCTCTTTTTCTCACAGGCTGCTCTTGGTTGTGTGATTTCTACCAGCAATGTAAACATGACTGCAACAAGGGGTAGAGGGAATAAAACAGACTTTGAAGAGCAGGGCATTCCTCCAACATTAGGCCCGTTCACAAGACTGCATTCTTTTTGTTGTTCCAATTCTGGTCAGCTGGCCCAATCTCAATGGTTGTCATCTCTCATACATTTACAGCTGAACAGGCAGCAGTTTTGGCCCAAAGATTTCTTTCTGTGCCATATTACTCTGCACACACCAGTCTGTTTCCACACACTGCAACCCTGCACAAGTTCTCAGGACACTGGCATAACAGCAGGCCTCTCACACAAACTGCTTCTAGCCCAGTCCAAGCAAAGCTCTTTCTTACTTTCATAAGCCAAACCTCACAGTCCATAGTTATTACTGTATTCAGGTCTTTCAAGCTGTACTTACAGCACTTCAAGGCATCTCTCAGGGCAAGGTTTCAAGTTTCCACATTCTTCTTGAAAATAAGCTTCAAAAGACCAAAGCCACACAGTCAGGTATCTAGCAGCAAATGACACCACTCCTCAGTACCAACATTACTGTTGCAGTCAGGTTTGCATTGCTGGCAGAAATCACCTGACCAAGAGCAGCTTTGGGGAAAAAAAGTTTATTTTGGCTTACAGACTCAAGGGGATGTTCCACTATGGCAGAGAAAATTATGGCATGAGCAGAGGGTGGACATCACCCCCTGGCCAACATAAGGTAGACAATAGCAACAGGAGAGTGTGCCAAGTCCTGGCATGGGGAAATTGACTATAACATCCATAAGCCCACCCCCAAAATACACTACCTCCAGGAGGTGTTAGTTACAAAATCTCCATCAGCTGGGAACCTAGCATTCAGGACACCTATGTTTGTGGGGGACATCTGAATCAGACCACCACAAGTGGTAAGTTATGTTTCTTTTTTTATTTTTATTTATTTTTAAAAATTTTTTATTTATTTTATTTATTTATTTGAGAGCGACAGAGTGAGAAAGAGGCAGAGAGAGAGACACAGAGACAATGGGTGTGCTAGGGCCTCCAGCCACTGCAGACGAACTCCCAGTGCATGCAACCCCTTGTGCATCTGGTTAACGTGGGTCCTGGGGAGTTGAGCCTCGAACTGGGTCCTTATTCTTCATAGGCAAGCACTTAACCGCTAAGCCATCTCCTCCAGCTTTTATGTTTCTTGAAGAAACTAAATTGAATAGTCAATTTTTCCTGATCCACCCTGTTAACTTGTGTCTTTGGCAGGTAAATTAAGACCATTAATATTTAAGATTATAACTGTGAGGTTTGATTTAATCCCTGCCATGTTGGGGTGCTTAATGAAGGTTGGTGTTTTATTGGACTTTGTATTATATTTAGCCTGCTCTGGCTTTGGTTATTGTGATATTCTTCTTTTAGGCTCTTGAGATTGGTTGTTTGACTCTTCCATGTGGAGAATTCTCTGAAGTATTCTCTGTAGGTTTGCATTTGTGTTCATATAATCATAGAGCTAGCTTTTATCATGGAATGTTTTCATTCAACATCTCGTACAAGTGATACTTTTGTTGGGTACAGTAGTTTGGGTCTGAAGCCATAGTTTTATAGACTGTGAAGTGTTGCATTCCAGGTTCTTCTGGCTTTCAGGGTTTCCTTTGAGAAACCTGAGGTAATTCTGAAGACATTTCCTTGTTAGGGTCACATATCTTGTCTTCATTTTGGGATTCTATTTCTGTTCCCTTCTATGTTTCCACTGGAGATTTCCATTGTGGGATTGGCATCCTTGTTTGAGTTTTCTCAGTTTGTTGTATCATATATATATATATATATTTCTTTTCTGCTGTGGTCTTCCAATTACAGTGGGAGAGTCTATTTAATTAAGGATGAAGGAAGAGTTTTCCCTGTACTGTCTTCAGTGAGTGTTCCATTTTATATTTGTATAGAATGGATTTATGATGGCTTTGTGTTTGGGGATGCACAGGTTGTGAGGGCACAAGTGCACCAGCAGCACTGGGCTGGTACTTACTTCCAAAATTTGCATTAGAGGTCTGGCAGCCCTTTGACATAGTCTCAGCTATGTCATGCCTGTGGCTCTTGGGCTTTGGCACTTGTCCTTGCTTTCCTACTGAACAGAGATGGGCAGGTTATGGAAGATTCAGTGGTTTCCCCTTGCAGGTTATTGCCTGAAATTCCTGTGTTCTCCTTCTGGGGCTGATATGATGACCCAAGTAGTAACTGGGACTGAGGTGGGGCATTGGAGAGGTGATGAGGAGGGTCCCTGGGGTCCATACCTAGGATGGATTAGGGAGTTCCATGTTGTGGGGAAAACACAGGCACTCTCTAAGTGGTACACTCATGGGTACCAGTAAGAAGCACTGGGTGTGGAGGGTCTGTGAGCAGGGGGAACTGAGGCAACCTGCATTCCAGCCCACCAAGGAGGCAGGACAGGATAGGGTGGCAGGGAGGAAGTAGGAGATAGGGGAGTCCAAGTGGGCTATGGGCTTTGTCAGTGGATCCTATATGAGTGAGGTGGGGAAAAGGGAAGTGTGGAGATCGAAGCACAGCTGGACCATGGCCTCAGTCCCAGGAGCCTGTGGCAGACCAATAGGAGACAGCGGAGTGGGCCAGATACAGAGGGGTGCCTCTAGGAGATAGGGACATGTGCCCAAGCTACTGATAGCACAGCGAGGGCTCCAGAAGTCAGATAAGTGTGTTCAGGCCACTGACAGATGCAGTGTGTGTGTGTTGGGGGGGTGGGGAGCCTGTGGGTAGCTCCATGGGAAACGGGGGCACATTGGCTCAGGTTGGAAGCAGCAGTTGGGGCAAGTCAAGGAAACTTGTGAGTCATGCACATGGTTGGCAGAGCCTGCAGTTAGCAGAGTAGAGAACCTTGTTGGGGAGTCAGGGGTGTGGTGGCTGGGTGAGTGATTAGAAGGACTTGAGAGTCTAGTGGGCTACCTGAGAGTGTGGGAGTCAGAAGATTCCCACCTGTGTTCCTGTGTGCCCACCCACTGGAGGTCTACTAAGACCTACTCAAACTGGAGCCCCACAAATCTTGCCTGATATTACCCCAGGAGCTGAGGCATACTTAGGAGGCTGCCATCTTGATCAGAAGTCTCTCAGATTGATATTTCTATAGGGTGAATGATATGGTTCAAATTTCATTCTTCTAAACATAGAAAATCCAATTTTCCCAGCACCAGTTTTGAATAGGCTATTTTACTTATTCCACTGGATGTTTTTGGTACATTTGTTAAATATTAGGTAGTCAAAGCAGTGTGTATTTATTTATGGGTCCTCTGTTCTCTTCCATTAGTCTATATGTCTGTTTGGGTGACAGTACCACGCTGTCTTTATCACTATAGCTTTGTAGTATATTTTGAGATCAGGGTTTTGATATCTCCAGCTATATTCTTTCTCCTTAGGATGGTTTTGGCTATTCATAGTCTTTTGTATGTCCATATATATTCTTGGATTATTTTTTTCTATCTCAGTGAGGAACATTATTGGATTTTTGATGGGGATTGTATCAAATCTATAGATTACTTTTGGTAGTATAGCCATTTTCATAATATTAAATCTGACAGTGCAGGAGTATGGAAGGGACTTCTATTTTCTCATATCCTATTTGGTTTCTCTTTTTCAATGTCCACACATTTTCACTGTAGAGGATCTTTCCCATTTTTTGGATAGGTTTACTTCTTGGTATTTAATGCCTTTTTTTTTTTTTAGGTATTGAGAATGAAATGATTTTTTTGAAGTGGTTGTTTTGATTTCTTTTTCTGTGAGTTCAGTATTGGTACATATGAAAACTACTGATTTTTGAGTGTTTATTTTGTATCCTGCAAGTTTTTTTTTTATTAGTATTTATTTGCTAGGAGCTGTCTTGAAAGTTACACTGGATCTTTTTAAGTATAGAATTATGTCATTTGCCTAGAAGGGTAGTTTTACTTCATCCCTTGATTTTTTCTTTTTCCTTTTACATCCTCTTCTTGTCTAATTGCTCTAGCTAGGACTTCACACATTAATTTAATAGAAGTGGCAAAGAGTAGGCATTCTTGTCTTATTCTGTATTTTAGAGTAAATACTCTTAGCATTTCTCCATTTAATGTAATGTTGGCTATGGTCTTGTTATATATATATATATATATATATACATATATATATATATATATATATATATATATATATACATATATATATATATCTCCTTTTATTATTTTGAGGTATGTTCTATATATTCCTATTCTGTCCAGGACTTTTATCATGAATACTTATTGAAATTTGTAGAATACTTCTTATGTATCAATTGAGATGATCATGTGATTTCTATCCTTTTTATTTATGACTGTTTATTAATGTGTATACATAAATTTATATGTTTTATATTTATTGATTTATGTATGTTGAACTAACCTTGTATCTTCTATATGAAGCCCTCTTGGTCATGATGGAAATATTCTTCATGTGTTCTTGAATTCTGTTTGTGATAATATTGTTAAGAAACTTTGCATGTATGTTAATCAGGGAAATTTGTCTGCAGTTTTCTTTTTTTGTTGAGTCTTTATCCAGTTTAGAAATCTTTAAAACTGTTATTATGGAATGAATTTGAAAGTGTTCTTGTTCTTTATATTTTGTAGAACAACTTTCTCTTTCTATTAAAAGTGAATTCCACTAGGTGGAGGCATTTGTTCAGGTTTGTGGTTCATAATACAGGCCATAGTCAGGAAGATTGTTAAGAAGAGCATTTGAAACAAGGCCCCAGGGTGTCCCAAGGCCTAGAGGTTTGCGTTATAAGAGACTGGCAAGTGCATAGGTATAGCTTCATGGTGTTTTCAGTATGTAACTTTTTTGGCATTGAGTATTTGTAAAATAGCTACTGTAGGCTGAGCTGATGATTAATAAGTCATTAGTATTTAATTGTTAGTTCCTGCATGTAATACCAACATGGTTGTTAAGTGACCTGGAATTCACTATGTAGTATCAGGGTGGCCTTAAACTCATAGAGAAGATCCTCCTACCTCTGCCTTCTGAGTGCTGGCATTAAAGTCATGCACCACCAAGCCTGGCTATGTTACAGATGTTTTGTTTTATTTGTGAAAGCTATTGTTAATATATAACCACTTTATAGAATAATTTATATTAGCAACTTCATCTAAAATTATATGTCTTTAAAGCATGAGAAAGCATACACTATTTTTGAGCAGACCATACAAGTGGCAAAAATGTATAACACAAATTTTAAAGTAACTGAAATATAGACTGCCTAAAATACAGTGGGGAAGTTTTTCTTTTTCAACTTCAAGGTTTTTGTGGTTATCTTCTTGGGTGTCTACCTTACTAATCTTACTGGTACTATTAGTCTATGAACACATCTTTCTAGTTAAGTAAGAAATTCATCTGCTCCTTTTTAGTTGTATTTGAAGTTATAATCTTCAGTGTCATCAGTTAATTGACTTCAAGGAAGTAAGTATAAAACATAGCTTTCTGAAAGCACATCAATTGTTATTGTGTACAATTGATTTTCAAAGCCTTTCTTTTATGAGCACCATTGTCTCTAATTATATTGTTTTAAAGATACACTATGAATTGTCTACTGTTGTTTGCATAAACTGATTAAAAACATAGTAGACTTTTGTCCTCTAATCCCTTGGAAAAAATTGGTGGCTGACTTTTTTTCTTTTCATCTTATATCTAGGGCAGAAAAGAAGCCCAAATATATCTAAATGTATCATCAGAAAGCTAGTTTTTTTTAAATTAATCACCCTTGTCTCATTTTTATGTAATGTATATAATTTAAGCAGTTGCATTAGTCCACATACATGACCTCTGATGTTTCTCCTTAGGACGAAAGCCTGGCTCGCCAGTTGGTGGAGCTAGGCTACAGAGGAATGGGGGAGATTGTGAAGAGAGAAGATTTCGAAGCAAGGAAGGCAGCCATAGAGGTCGCACGGCTGGCTGAAAGAACCCAGAAGAAGTAAGTGTCCATATTTCAAATCCAGGTTTTAGTATATCTACAGTTACTGGAAAAATCCATTTTTTTTTCACTATGGTAATTTTGAAATGTTGGTTGGAATAGGTACAATTTAAAATATCCTAAATCACATGCTCAACAGGAGCTGGAGGGATTGTGAGATGCTTGCAGCAATGCCATGTCTAACTTGGAGCCGCTAATTTAAGAAATATAAATTCCAAAATGCAGTTAGTATACCAATAAAGTCCAGTTAAAAAGTAACTCACTAACATTGGTTTTATGCATTTATTTTCTAAAAATATGTGACATTTGCCTCAGAAGTTTTTGTACTTTCCAGGTACATAAACTTTGGCATTGTTTATGTTCCTGCGCTTTATGACCATTGGTGCAAGTACAGTAACAATTATTGGCTTTTGTTGGTGTCATGTAAAATATACATCCAATAAAATGTATTAAAATAGGTAATAAAGTTGGGTGTGGTGGCACAGGCCATTAATCTCAGCACTCTGAGGTAGGATGTCAGTGAGTTCAAGGCCAGCCTGTGGCCAGAGTGAGTTCCCGGTGAGACTGGGCCATAGTGAGACCCTGCCTCCAAATAACAACAATAGAGGTATTGAAAATTGAGTTGCATTATACTCGTAAGGCAGTTTACAAAAGAATTGACAGAATAATCATTTTTTAAAAATTAAAAAAAATGGTAAAATTGTAAATGTGGAGAGTTTAACTACTTGAAACCACTATTTATTCTTAGATGACATCTTTAAAATACCTAGTAATTTTTGTCTAGAAATTTTCTCTACTCATTATAAAAAAATGTTTGGGAGTGGGAGGTGAGTGGGTTCTGGGAATATGCAATTTTAAGTACCATTCTAGTGATTATTGTATTTCAAAAGCACAGAATATTATACTTATTGATATTGGGTAATATATCTTTTCTAATGCAGACATCTGTATAAACCCAGGGCAGAGACTTAACCAGCAGTTTATTTATCCATAGTCTGGAACAATGGGATTCATGTCAGTGCTCTGATGAGTGCTTCACAACACTGACCCTTTCTGTTGGCTGCACAGAGCTCTTACTTGAAAGTTCTGAGACTCAATCACCTTCCAGTCACTCTAGTTGTTGGTCCAAGTCAGTTCTTTTTAACTTTAGGATTGAGGTCCATTTCCTTAGCTGTCACTTGAAGGCTTGTCTTTGCTTCCAAAGGTTTCCTACATTTCTTTTCATACTTGCCATGGGCTTTCTTGTTCTGGCAGTAATAAGTCATGACTTTTTCACCCTTCAAATCCTCTTAACTCCCCCATCTCAGCATCTTTCTTGATAAAACTCATGTGATGACATTAGGCCCATCTAGATAATACAGGATCATAGTCCTATATATATCAAGGTATATAAATTTCATTACAACTAAAAAGTTCCTGTTAGTGTAAAATGTAACAGATTTTTGCCAGTAGGGAAAGGCCATCCTTGGAAGTACATTTTACCTATCACAGTTTAGCAGACAGCTTCAGGCCTCTGAGATGAGCTTCCAAACCAGGCACAATTATGGAAGTAGGGATATTTATTGAAACTTAACAGATCGAGGGGAAGTTCCATAATGGCAGAAGAAGTTGGCCAGCTTTCACAGGTCCAAGCAGAAAGAGAGAAGCCACAAGACAAAACCCAAAGCCACACCATATACAACCACACTTAGGAATTCCAGGAGTAACTCAGGCACTTTGCATATCTTTAGATTGGAATTTCCAATGCACCATCACACCTGAGGGCTGGACACAGTGACACCTCCTCCGGTTAGGTGGCTGCAATTTACTTAGCTCCTGAATATATTGGGCGGCCTTTATTCAAACTACTGCACACAGTAACCTCAGTAACTTATTGTTCCTATGTACAGTAAGTGGCTCACTCCAACTATTACTCCTCAAAAACATAAATGAAGACTTAGGAGATGATTTAGTTGTTAAAGTGGTTGCCTTGCATGTGTAAACACCTGAGTTCAATCCCCAGGACTCACATTAAAAAAAAAAAGTATCTGAATGTGTTGATGTGCTCTGTGATCCCTGTTCTGGGATGCTGGAAACAGGTGGACCCCTGGGCCTTGGTGGCTGTATAGAGTAGGCTCTGTAGACAAATTTCAGGCCAGTGAGAAATCCTGTCTCAAAAGAGGTAGATGGGGCTGGAGAGATGGCTTAGCAGTTGAGGTGCTGGCCTGCAGAGGCTAACGACCCTAGTTCATTTCCCAGTAAATAAATAAATAAATAAATACATAAATGAACACATAAATAAATAAATAAATCCAGGTGCATGTATCCAGAGTTTGTTTGCAGTGCCTAGAGGTCCTGGCACATTCTCTCTCTCTCTCTTTCTCTCTCTCTCTTTGCAAAAAAAAAAAAAGTTTCAAAAACGATGAATGGTGCCTGAGGAACAATACCTGAGATTGCCCTCTGGCCTCCTCAGCACAAACAGACATGTGCCTACACACACACACACACACACACACACACACACACACACACACACACTCACGGGGGGGTGGGGAGAGGATAAAAACGGAAAAATTTTTGTGAGTTTTTACAAGGAATTTTATGCACATTTATATGATTTTATAAGATGTATAAATTATTTTATATCGAGAGGAGTTGGTCATATTTTAAAGTACAAATTCTATCCGTGTCACATGTCCATTTTGTGTGTGAGGATCAAAGTGGATTTTTCTATGCTATGAGCTCTTTAACTGGCCAGAGCTGGAAGTCATCAGGCTACTTAAGTGCCAGTCTTGGGAGGCCAATCCCCACCCAGAGCTTCTAGGAAAGGAAGACCCTTTCATCTGCAGATCTTCTCCGGTTGCCTTTGTAAGGGGATGTGTCCCATATGTTGCCTCTTGTCCCATGTGGGAGTCACTGTGCCCTCTTCCTGGGAAGAGCTTCTTTAGAGTTATTGACAACAGGGCCAGCAGAGGGTGTCCTATAGTCAAGAATATTTGCTGAGAAAAACTTGGAAATGCTTCGGTTTACAACTGGTACCTATCCAGACACACTTGATCTGATCTACTCAGACATGTTATAGTTATTCTTCTCACATGAAGGTAAAACACTACAATTATATCACAATCTTCTGGCCTAGTGCTTGAAGGGCAACCCGTTTATAGAGGTTTTAGAGTATGTGCTTACAATGGTTTCTTCATAGGAAAAAAATCTGGAGAAATGAAAATGAAAGATATCCAGAGGAAGGCTGGATAGATGGCTTAGTAGTTAAAGACACTTGCTCTCAGTGCCGGTTTGAATCTCTAGTACCCACATAAAAGCAGATGCACAAAGTGGTTTTCCCCTCATCTGGATTTCCCCTCAATGGCAAGGGGCCTTGGTCTGCCTATTTCCCCCCTCATTCTCTTTCTCTCTCTCTCTCTGCTTGCAAATAAATAAACACTTACAAAATATATTGAGAGGATGTATTTTTTTTTTGTTTTGTTTTTGGTTTTTTGAGGTAGGGTCTCACTCTAGCCCAGGCTGACCTGGAATTTACTATGGAGCTTAAGGGTGGCCTCGAACTCATGGCAGTTCTCCTATCTCTTCCTCCCAAGTGCTGGGATTAAAGGTGTGAGTCACCACGCCTGCCTTGAGAGGATGTATTTTGATGAGAGGAAGTCCCAGAAGAAAAATGAAAATATTTAAATTATTAAAAAAATTAATTTTAATTTTTTAAAAAATTTATTTGAGGGGGTGGGGCATGAGATTGCTAGGGCATCCTGCTACTGCTCGTGACCTTCAGATGCATGTGCAACTTTGTGTATCTGGCTTTCCACATGGGTACTGGGGAATTGAACCTGGGCTAGCAGACCCTGCAAGCAAGTGTTGGTAACCACTAAGCAATCTCCCCAGCTTTTCTTTTGAGTTTTGATGATGCAAAAATATTCATAGATAGACATATGCATTAGGCTAGGTTCAGGAAATATAATAGAACCTGAAACTTGGTTACTTCTCTCGAGTATAAAGATTAGAAAAATGAAATTGCATTATTGGTGGGACTGGAAAACTGACAATTCTTCAAGAAGTTAAACATAGGGTTATCATATAGCCCAATAATTTTATCCCTAACTTTATACCCAAAGGAATTGAAAACAAAGGCCCATTTAAGAATTCATACATGAGTGTTCACGACAGCATGATTCATAGTAGCTCAAAAGTAAAAATAATCCAAGTACCCATCAAGTGATAAATGAATATATATATATATACATATATATATATATATGATGAAATATTATTTAGTCATAGAAGTGTAATGCACTGTTTCATGCTATAACACAAACCATGAATATATAAGACTATATGATATTCCAGTTATAAAAGACTATAACTTATATTTCATCTTGTACAAGATGTTTGTGATAGATGGAACCATAGGGACATGGATGCCAAAGGCTGGAATGAAAATGGATTGGAGAATGACTGCTAATAGATATATGAGGTTTCCTTTGGGGGTGATAAAACATATAATTTGAAATTGGCAATGATTCTATAATCTTGTAAATATATGAAAAATACTAAATGAATGATGTGACTTTATAGTTTGTATTCTTATGTGAACATAAAATATAATTCCATGCAATCAAAGGAACCATGATGACACTCAAGTGGTACAAAGCCAAGATTTGGGAGAGGGATGTAAAGAAGAGAAAAAAAATGTTTTGTTTTTTTCAAAACATGACTACTAAATTGATGCTTTAAGGACGACTTTCACCTGCAAAGAGGGTTGTGAATGACAGACACATCCACTTAGCCTTGATTCTATGATAAACTCCAGTTTCTTCACAAGTCTTTCCATGGAAGCTTTCATAGTATAGTAGTCATCATACTTGCCTTACACAAGTCATTTCCTCTACATCTTTTTCTAACTTTTTTGTTTGTGTTTTCTCAAGGTAGGGTCTCGCTGTAGTCTAGGCTGACCTAGATTACACTATGTAGTCTCAGGGTAGCCTCAAACTCACAGTGATCCTCCTACCTCTGACTCCCCAAGTGCTGTGATTAAAGGCATGTACCCAGTATTCTTTAACATTTTTTGACTGTTCTTGTATGTAAACATTTTTCCCCCTGAAAGCTAAAGCAGTTAGAGGCCACTTACTCACATTGACTGGGGGTTTTTAGGTTTTTACTGAATTGAAACCTGAGGTGAGAGGAGTGAGTTGGTCAAATAGGCTATTCACTTTTCCAGCATCCCCAACCTCTGTTTCAAATCATCTCTGTCCCATTATTATGTAAACTTCTTTCCTTTTCCTGCATTGAGATCCATGCTAGCTGATCATAGCAGCCACAAATTATCAAGGTTGGAAAGTTGGCATGTGAACAATTTATCTGATGCCCTTTTGTAAGGACAGAGTGTTCTCTCTTCCAGGAGATGGGGACAGTTTAATTGACAGACCTGTGGTGTAGGTGCCAGAGAACTTCTAGCTGTAGTGAGAAGCAATGTTGATTTTTATAGGTAGTGGAGAGCTGAAACTTAAGTTTATTACATAGGCTGAATACAGGATTCCAGCCTGGTAGTTCAATTGTAAGTGAGTCATGGTTCAGGTTGGGAAGTTTTCTGGGTGAATGTGCATGATCATCAGCCTCTTTACCTTAAGTCAGCTTATCTAATTGAAGACGAATTTATCTTTGCTGAAAATGGTTCTTGGAATATCTTTCGCCATCTGTTGACACTACTGTCATGTCTATCATTGATGGTGAGGTGAGTTTCTTGAAGATATAAACAGATGGATCCCATTTTCTGATCCAATCTTTTAGTTTATGCCTCTTGTTTGAGGAGTTGAAACTGTTAATATTCAGAGTTATTACGAAAAATGTGAGTTGATACTTACATTTTCATAATTTTGTGATGTTTGGCATGTTCTTATTCTTGACTTGCTTAATTACTCGAGTGCAATGATTATTTTTTCCCTCTGTCTGTGGCACCTTGAATGTGTTCATTCTTTTCTTTGATATATAGTGTTTTGCCCAGTACTTTCTGGATTGGCTTATCTTTCCCTAGATTTGGGTAATTTTCATCCATAATTTTAATTGGCCTGAAATTATTTCTCTCCTATGTCCATTGTTTGTTAATTTGGTGTTTTAGAGCTTCCTAAATGTCTCTCATTGTTGCTGGGACAAACATACAACAAGAAGCAATTTATGGGAGGGAAGGATTTATTTCAGCCTTACAAATTTCTGGGTAACATAATCAGTAGTGGATGAAACTGGCTCTTTTCCATAAATTCAAATAGAGTGACACCACTAATACCCAGCACGCACCAACAGCAGCAAGCACTATAAAAAAAAATATAGAGCTCAGACTGCTCTGATACACCTAGTAGGGCTGCACTGAAGATCTGCCCCAAACATACCTTATGGCTAGGCTCGTAGATCTGCTCTCAGTGAAATACCTCTTCCCCCTTTGGACTCCACCCACAGGGGACTCCAGATTTGAGCCTGAGTCTATGGGGCCAACATCCTAACCACTACACTCCACCCCTGGCTTCCCTAGACTCATGATCATCTCACAATGCAAATTATATTCACTCTATCTTCAAAGTTCCCCATAGACTTTACCTACTTTAATAATGTTCCAGAGTCCCAAGACTCATCTGAAATTTAGGACTGTCTCTTAACTGTGAGTCCAGTAAAATCAAAACAAGTTATATACTTTCAACACATAATGGCACAGAGTAAACATTTCCATTGCAATATAAGGCATAATAAGGAGACACTAGATCAAAATAAAGCAATAACCATCAGGTAAACATCAAACATCTGCAGTCCAAGTCCAACATCCATAACCAGTGATGGTATTCTCTGAATTGTTTATTCTGCCTCTCTAGCTAGACTGGTTTGCCCAGAGAAAGCATTCATCTTGAGCAAACAATACTCCATGGTAGCCATTGCACAGTCCTGGTATATCCAAAATATCTTTGGGTCTTCATTGCAAACCATGGTCCATCTTCACAGTTCTATACAACAGCCTTAGTTGGTTTCCAATGCAGGAATTTATCCATGCTTCCCAATTGTCACATCTCACTAGTGACTGGAGCCAGTTCATCTTTATGCAATGACTTTACTGGGCCTCTATGCAGGGACCTCATATGCTTCAAACTGTGTTGGTGTGTGTACTTCATAATCCACTTTGCATTTTCCATGCTTCTAAAACCATTACCAAGTATGGGGTAAAACAAATTTGTTAATCCAGGAGGGGGAAGTGGGGAATAAACTTTGACTTTGAAGAGAAGAAAAGGCCTTCAGAATTCATCCTTCAAATCACCTCCTTGTAAAAGGATTTGCATTCTTATTCATTGAGCCTTTCCTGAGGGAATTTTTACCCTCAAGCATCCTTTCCTTGTTTCAGTGCAAAGCAGTTGGCTCACCCTTAATGTTGGTAATTTGTCGCAGCTTCAGGCAACCTAAAACCAGTCGCTGTGCCAGTAACTTTAAATTTGCTTAAATTTTTCTGTGATAATCCTTATGTCCTTCATATCTTTATGTTCTATACAAAAGTACAGAAGGTATAGCAGAAGTGCATAGTGTCGTAGGCCACTACTTTTAAAAATTCAACCTTGATCACACACTCTGGGCATGGACAGAAGAATGCAATGAATCTTTGTACCAGTAGCCCAGTTCTGACAAAGTTCTCTGCTATCTCTCTTTTCCCTTTGAAAATTCGTAAGTCAAGCCTTCACAGTCTACAATTATGTCTGCATTTAGGATTTTCAAACTCTCACTAAAATAGCCCATTAAACTTTGCTTATTGCATTGTGAGCCTTCTCCAGTCCAAAGTACCAAGTGCTTCCATATTCCATGAGCACACAAGTTCCAAAAGACCAAATCCATATGGTCAGATTAATTACAATTATCCTGATTTTCTGGTACCAAATTACAGTTGTAGTCAGCTTCTTGTTACTGTGACAATTATCCAACTAGAAGCCGCTTATGGGATGAAAAAGTTTATTTTAGGCTTACAAACTCTAGGGAAACACCATCAATGTTGGAAGAAGCTGGCTCCATTCCATAAATCCAAGTAGAAAGATACCAGTAACAGCCAGCAAACACCAACAGCATCAAGCACAACAAAATGAGAGAGTTCTGAAGATCTACCCTCAAATGCACTTTAGGGCTAAACTACAAGATCCGCCCCCAGTGACATACCTCTTCCCCAGTTCCTGTCATGGGAGATTCAACATCCAAGCCTGAGTCAATGGAACCACACATCTGAACTTGTGTACTTTTCTTTTTTAACTTTTCATTGGTTTTGTACCAGTTTATCTACCTTATTTTCAAGGCCTGATATTCTGGCTTTGATTTTATTCATTCTGTTGGTGAGGCTCCTGCAGCATTCAGCTTATTGTTTGTATTTTTCCTTTCTACCTTCATTTCAGTTTATTTTTTTCTTCAGTATTTCTATTACTGTGTTGATTTCCATTTTCATGTTTTGGCTTGACTTCTTCATTTTCTAGATATATTTTTCTTGGAACCTATTTAGGCATTTATTTGTGTTTTCTTTGAATTAACTCAAGATTTTATTCATACATTTATCCATGCCCTATTTGGGTTCTTTGTACACATTTATAATTGTTCTTTTAAGACTTTTGTTTCGAGTTTTCTATCTGTAGTTCCCATGGGGGCCATCTGGTATAGGATTGGTAATTCTTGGGGAGACATATTGCCTTAGTATTTTTTTTTTTTTATGTTATCCATTTTACACATCCGTTTGGTCAGATCTTTCTGCCACACCTCTTTTAAGTGAGCACTTGGAACAGAGCTTGGTGTTTATCTGTGTTCACTTACCTTTTCTCTGCACTACTTGGGGCTCAGTAGAGAGAGACAGGAGGACAGGAGAGTGGGCACGCCAGGGCATCTAGCCACTGCAAATGAACTCCAGACGCGTGCGCCCCCTTGTGCATCTGGCTAATGTGGGTCCTGGGGAACTGAGCCTTGAACCAGTGTCCTTAGGCTTCACAGGCAAGTGCTTAACTGCTAAGCCATCTCTCCAGCCCCATATCATGCTATCTTATTGATATATAGAACTTATTCCTTTTGTCCAATTAAAACTTATACCTTTTGACCAGTATTTTACCACAGATACCCTCCTATTTCTTGGCAACTATTTGCCTCCATCAGCTTGAATTATGTTCTTCTTTTACATACACTGATTTGTGAACACTTTATTTCCTTTTGCTTTCCTTCACATATTTATTTAGCATATGATTTTCTAGAAAAAAATGATAATTTTTTTTACAAAAATGTGAATTGTACTATGTGTACTATATTTCTTATAATTTCTTATAATTTTTAAGGTGGGGTTTAAATGTAGGTAGTCATATCATTTATAAACTAATGTTTTTGTTTCATTTATTCCAATCATTTTCCTTCTTTTTAAAATAATTCTTTTTTGTGTATGTGTTTGTAGTGTATGAGTGTGGTGTTGGTGTGTGTGGTATGTGTGATATGGTGTTTGAATGTGTATGTGCAGGTACATGTACCCCAAGCATGTGCATGTGGAAGCCCGAGGAGGACATTGGGTATCTTTCTCTTATTGCTCATAGGTGTATTTTCTTGAGGTGAAATCTTTCCATCTGGGGCTGCCACCCACCTGTGAGCTCCAGCAGTTGTCTGTTCTCTGACCCCATGGAGTGAATTTACAAATGTGTGTCCACATCCAGTTTTGTGTGTAGGTTTCAGGGAGTTGAACTTGGAAATCTCTAGTACAGGAGGATGTTGCAGTAAGCTTCACATTGCTGGACAAGCAACTGACCAAAAGCAGCTTATAGGAAGAAATAGTTTATTTCAGGCTGACAAATTCCAGGGGAACACCATCAATGGTGGAAGAAGCTGGCTGATTTCCATAGATCCAAGTGGTGAGACACCAACAACATTCTAGCAAGCACAAAGTGCTAAGCTCCAACTGCTTTCCACACACCTTAGGGCTGGTCTCCAAAATCTGCCCCAGTGACATGACCCCTGTATGGATCAGCAAGCTCAATTTAAGTTCTATGGGGCCACACATTCAAACTATCACATTAAAACTACCTAACACAAGGCTGTTATGCTTAAGTAGCAAGCACTCAACTATTAAGCTAACTAAGCTATCTCTTCAGGCCCTTAAAATAAAACCTACAAGGTACTGGAAACATGGCTATGTGTAAGTATTTATAGTGAATGTCCTTTTGATGTCCCTTAATTTATAAATGGTAGTGTCTTCTATTTCCTTGTTCTCATTGATATGTGTCTTTTGTGTGCATGTGTATGTGTTTAGCATGGAAAATTTCCTTCATATGCAGTTTATTATTCATTATTGGATTCAGTTTGGCAGTAATTTATCTGAACTTCCTTTTGACTTTTCTGGCCAATGTTGATCTGCTAATTATTCTTACCTAGTGTTACAATAAAAAAACATTGCTTCTGGTCAGGACATCACCTTCAAGATCTCTTTACATTTCAGCAAACACAAACTCCAATGTTGTATTAGTCTTTGATGAACCCCATTTGAGAGTCTAGAAATTTATTGAGATACATTCCATTATTCTAACTCTGATGTGGGAATTAAAACACATGACTCTTTAAGTCTCTCAAAGTCTGTAGTCCAGGCAAGAGACATTTTCTTAGAGTACCATTAAGTCTAGAGCAGAAACAATGGTTTCTGAAGATGAGGGATAAGTGGAAGACATGTTTGTTTAAGCTGCATAAAGAATAAATTGAATGATAAAACTGTAACAGGCCATTATTGGAGGGCAAAAACTTGCTTCTGCCATTATGAAAACAAGACATATTGGCTGGGCATCTCATGTTTGAAAACTGTCTTGTCTAACTACTTTAGGTGGAGCCTCTTCCCTCCCCTTTTAAACTTGTACCCCCATCACTTAATTGGCACTAAAATAGCTGCATTTATTGTTCTAACATTCAGATAATTCCAAAATCCTATAACTAAGGACTTATTTAAATTTTAAAACTCATTTTATAGCTAAAGAAGTTGAAACACAAAGAGGAAATGAGATTCAAACATACGTCAGCTAGCAGAGAGCTGGGATATGAACTCAGGCACAGTGATTCTAGAGCCCTCAATGAATGGTTCTATAGGCACAATGATTCTAGAGCCCTCAGTGAATGGTCCTACAGAATAATCAATTAGTACTTTGATTTCCATCTTTATTATAATATTATTTACAACCTAAATTATGCATAGTTACAGTGTATTATCACATCTCAACTTGCTTATTACAAAATCATTACATTAAAGAAATTCTGATAAAATAACTGGAGTGATTTAAATAAACCTGAGGCAAGTGGCTTTCTGCTATACTAATTTGAATAAAGTTTTGAAAGTAAGTTCAGGCCCATTAAACTACTCATTGTTTTATTGATGATAATCCAATCACTTTTCAGTATATAATACATACTGTTCATGATCTAATAATTCCCTCAACTTCTGGGTAGTATCTTTATTATAGTAAGGTCACTAAGACTTAAATATGATTGAGCCTGGAGGTCTTAAAAATGCATATGTTTGAAATACACCCATGCATGTACAATCAGCTTATCCCTCTATTTATACCTCTATTTATTCTTTTAATATGTGCAAAGCCATTACTAGATGAAATAGGTAAATAGAGCCATAGATATCTTTATTACACACACACCATTCTAAATTTGTCAGCATTCTTAATTCATTTGCTTAGCTAATAAATTACTTTTATTGCTTGCTTTAAAATATATTTAAAATATAACCATTTATTTGGTTTTAAAAAAATCCCTGTGCTCTGTTTGGAGTTAGAGATCTGCATTTTCAGACCTCAGTAAATTATATGGAGGAGTGTCAGTAGACAATGGATGAGATTTGTTTCATGGTCTCTTAAGTCAGTTCCGTATTTCATAACATAGCATATCCCTGCTTGTCTCAAACATTCACTGGGAGAATAGTGTATATGTAGTGCATACTTCATAAACAACATTGTTACTGAGTTAAAAAAAAGTATGTGATGAATTATGTTAGCACCAGCATTGTTCTTAAGGATGGGTAACAGTCAGTAAGTTCTTTTTGGTAGGCGTAAATAGGCAGTAGTTATTCTAATCAAGATGATTACAAACAATTTCTTTAGTATGATTCTGGCTCTATTTTGGCTTTAAAAGGTTATCAGACTGTAAGGTACATCCCTGAAGTGAACTAACATTACAGAAATGACAGATTTTCTTCCTCTTTTTCCTCTTCCTTCTGTTTTTAAATACATTTTTTAAAATTAATTAATTAATTTATTTGAGAGCGACAGACACAGAGAGAAAGACAGATAGAGGGAGAGAGAGAGAATGGGTGCACCAGGGCTTCCAGCCTCTGCAAATGAACTCCAGACGCGTGCACCCCCTTGTGCATCTGGCTAACGTGGGACCTGGGGAATCGAGTCTCGAACCGGGGTCCTTAGGCTTCACAGGCAAGCGCTTAACCGCTAAGCCATCTCTCCAGCCCTTCCTTCTGTTTTTAGAACTTTTGAGATAGGATCACATGATATAACCTAGCCTGGCATCTCAAGTCCTGGGATTATTGACATGTGCCACCATTGCCTGGTTGCATTTTTATTTGCATGTATATATGTCTGGTGTGTGTGTGGTTGGGGGGGGGTCTGTGTGCATGTGTGTGTGTTGTATAGGCCAGAGGTTAATGTCACTGTCTTTCTCAATTGTTCTACACTTTATTTATTTATTTATTTATTTTGGTTTTTCGAGGTAGGGTCTCGCTCTAGCTCAGGCTGACCTGGAATTCACTATGGAGTCTCAAGGTGGCCTCGAACTCACGGTGATCCTCCTACCTCTGCCTCCAGAGTGCTGGGATTACACCTTATTTATTAAGGAAGGCTCTCTCACATGAACCCAGAGCTTACCATATTTTCTAGTTTAGCAAGCCATCTTGTTCTAGGGATCCCATAGTTCCCCCTCCCTGCACTGGGATTACAATGACCATCATACCCACTCAAGCTTTATGTCGGTCCTGGGGATATGAACCTTGGCCCTCATGCTTACATTGCTAGTGCTTTACCAACTTAGTCATGTCCTTAGGCCCTGACTGAAAATTGTATAATTCATTTTTTGTCAATATTTATAAAATGTATTTTAATAATTTTTATCCTACATTATCTTCTCTTTATTAGCCTCTCACTCTAGCTTGGTTTTTTTACTTTTTCAAAGTAGGGTCTCAATCTAGCTCAGGTTGACCTGGAATTCACTTGAACTCATGGCAATCTTCTTACCTTTGCCTTCTGAGTGCTGGAATTAAAGGCATGTGCCACCACCATGCCTGGTATCTTCCTAGACTTTATAAAAATAAATTTTATGTTTCTATATTAATTGGATTATTTTTATGGTCTTCTAATGTTATGCCCCTTTTCAACTTTTACTTTATATACTTCCTTTCCTTTGTTGCCTGTATGTTGACATATATAATTACTTAATTACATGAGACAAAAGACTATTTTGAGAATATTTTGTGTATAATGTACTAATAATTAGCAGTAATACTCTATCATGTGTTGATATGTGCTAGGAACTGGAGAATACTGTTCATATTTCACTTTGCTTAATGTTTATAACCATTTTGATAGATATAAGCACTATTGTATCCATTGGAGAGATAAGGAAACAGCATGCAGAGTTTCTATCCAGGTTTATAACCAGTGAGCAGCAGAAGCTAGATGAATACACCATCAGACTGATATCATTGATAGCTACACTTTTTTTTTGCTTCATATAGCCAACATGATGTCAGATGTTATATCTTCAGAATGCAGCCCTTCTTTAAAAATCATTCTACTTATTCTAAATTTCAAAGTTAAAGAACAAACCAGTATTAAAGAAAAGCATATAAGCATTGAGTACTTCCTGATAATATTAGATCTGGAGAGGTTGTGGTGAAAAACAGGTTTATCTGTTTCAGAATCCAAGTAACCTGTTTAATTCATTCTAAATAGCAGATGAGTTGGTGGAACTTTTTGATGACTAAACATTCATGACCTTAATGTGTTTACCTTGAAACAATATTAAATCAGTTTTGAAAAGGTGCAGGTGTGTTTGGGTAGCTCTTCTCTCTAAGTAGTGAATTTGTAACATTAGCAAAAATGTTTTTGCACCTGGTTTTGGACAGAGATAACAAACTTTCTCAGCCTAAGAATAAATTAAGACTAACATTTAGACTTTTTTCTGTAATTTAAAAATATTTGATTTATAAATAGTTTTAGAAAAGCCTGCAGCAATAAATAAATAAATAAAATTTGTTTACATAGGTGCTACAAAACATTTCCTTTTGCTAGAGATTGCTACTCTTTGCGGCAAGTTAATAATCTTCAGGCAAAGAGACTAGAATAGGTAATTTGTGGATTCAAGGCTATTGTGCATAGCTTTTCTCTTCTTTTCTTTCTCTCTCTCTCTCTCTCTCTCTCTCTCTCTCTCTCTCTCTCTCTCCCTTCCTTCCTTCCTTCCTTCCTTCCTTCCTTCCTTCCTTCCTTCCTTCCTTCCTTCCTTCTTTTTTTTTTTTGAGGTAGGGTCTCACTAGCCCAGACTGAGCTGGAATTCACTGTGTAGTCCCATGCTGGCCTCAAACTCACGACAATACTCCTCTACTTCTGCCTTCCCAAGTGCTGGGCTTTAAGTCATGTGCCACCATGCATGCTTGGCATGGTTACAGCTTTACCATGATTCTGCCGTGACGTGTATTCTTCTTGTTTGCCTCCTTTTCACTCTGCTCACAGTACGACTGATAGTTCTCAGTCTGTTCCTTGGTGACTATGAAGCTTGTTCCTAAAATGAGACTCTGGTTTCACTGTGCTTCTGCCCAAAGGACTTTTCTTGAAGTGATACTGTATGGCTACTTCTTACCTCCATTCAGATTCTACCCTGTATGTCACCACTCATTGGAGGTCTCTGGAAGACTGTCCATCAAAATCAGCCATCCAGTTCCTTGTTAATTGCTACTTCATTTTTCTTTGGTGTTTCCTTGCCACCTGTGTGCAGTGCCTCTCCCTTCAACTGGTGGTGAGCCCTACAGGGCAGCTTCTCCTCTTCATCAGGACCTCATTAGAGCCAGTCTGCCTGGTAAATATTAGATTGTCATTTCTCGTTGAATAAGTCATTATTTTGTTCCGGCTTAGAGTAACAGTAACTATATAGAAGGAATAAGGCTGAGCATGGTGGTAAACACCTTTAATCCCAGCACTTTGCAGGCAGTGGTAGAAGGATCACTGTGAGTTCAAGGCCATCCTGAGACTACATAGTGAATTTTAGGCAAGCCTGAGCTAGAGCAAGACGCTACCTTGAAAAAAAAAAAGGAACAAGGCAGCAGGCAGCAGGATTTGGTTCTCAGTTTGTCACTCAGTTTATAACACTAGTATTTATCTAGCATTGATGATGGGGTTCTAGTAGCATACCTTGGTCCAAGCTAACTCATGCAATTTGAACCTACATTTACTTAAAAAAACATCATACATCAGGGCTGATGAGATGCCTTAGCAGTTAAGGCACTTGCCTGCAAAGTCAAAGGACCCAGGTTTAATTCCCCAGGTCCCATGTAAGCCAAATACACAAGGCGACACATGCATCTAGAGTTCATTTACAGTGGCTAAAGGCTTTGGTACAGCTATTTTCTCTCTCTCTTTCAAATAAATAAATAAAAATGAACAAATAAAAAATAAACATACTTCAAAATCTGTGCCTAAAAAAAGTTTTGGCTAGATAGATGGCTTAGCAATTAAAGGCACTTACTTGCAAAGCCTAACAGCCCAGGTTCAATTCCCCAGTACCTACATAAAACCAAGTGCACAAAACGGCACATGAGCCTGGACATTGTATCAGCAAGAGGCCCTAACAGGCTCATTCTCTCTCAAATAAATAAAGATTAAAAAATGAAACTTTTAACTCCTGTAATTATGTGCTTAGGTATTTTGCCCCTGAGTTTTCTGAGGCAACATTTGTATGTGTATACAAATGTTTTTATTTGTAAGTTATAAATAAAATTTATTATCTTAATATTTTTATATTGTTTATTAGTGTTAAACAAATGTATCATTTACTTTCTCATTGCTAGGACAAAATATCAAGTCAGGAGCAGGTTGAAGTATGAAAAGGTTTATTTTCAGTGTACAGTTTTGTGGGAAAGTCCATTACAGTAGGGGGAGGGGCAGGAAGCCAGGGTCACATTGTTTATTCTACAGGGAAGAAATAGAGCAAGAACACCAACTGTGTTGAGAGTATTAAACCTCAAGGCCTGCCCCTAGTGATGTACTTCCTCCAATAAGGCTCCACATTCTAAAGTTTTGACAATCTTCCTGAATAGTACCACCAGCTAGAGACTAGAGCTACCACTAGCAGGGAATTAAATATTCAAACACATTAGTCTATTGGAGGCATTTTATCACCAAATTATACCACATTCCATTCTTTCCCCCAATAGACACCTGTCCATCTCATGATGCAAAATGCATTCATAACTTCAAAAGTGCCCATAGTCTTTATTAGTCCTAACACGATTCCAAAATCTAATGTCTACTGTCACATCTGAGACTAGAGAGCCTCTTAATTGTAACTCCTGTAAAGTTAAAATACAAGTTACATACTTTCAACATGGAGTGACCTTTTTTAGACATTCCCATCCAAAGATAGAGGAATTGAGGAAAGACCAGAACAAAGCAAGACTGGCAAACCATCAAATCCTGCAACTCCATATCCAGCACCTGGGGCTTGTGGTGAAATGCTCTGGGCTCCAAATGGCTTGTGTAGTTACAGCCCTGCAGCTGCGCTGCCTCTGGCTTTTCTCCTGAGCAAATCCACCCTCAGCCTGCCATTTTCTTTGGTAGCTGTCCCATAACATCTCAAAAATCCTGGGGTCTCCACTGCAATTTTGGGTTCAACAGTTTCATGCAGTGGCTTCATAGGACCTCCTTGAAGGGGATCTGACCCTGATTCACATTGCTTAACCTCAGTGACTTTCTGGAACCATGAGAAAATATTGCTTGCCTCCCTATCTTTAATTTTTCATTCTTCCTTACCCAACACCACATGAAAGATGCTGCCAAGTTTTGTTGTCTATCTGGATAAAGCTTGGCACCCAGGGAACACAGCTACAGCGGCCTCTCTGTGCTGACCTTGGGAAACAGAAACCTTCTTCAGCATTCTTTCTTCAGACCTTTTCTTTTCAAAAGAGTTCCCATTCTTATCGTGAGTCTGCAGTGTGTTGGGTCTTGCTATCTGGGCATTCTTCTTATGGTCCCAGTGTAGAGCACTTGGCTTATTTCTAATGGTGGTAATAATTAATAATGACAGATGAAATACTTCAGTTTCTGGGCCTGGGATTTGAAACTTGTTTATATTTCGATCTGTGCCATTCTTTTTTCCCCTATACCTTTATACTTTGTATTTTCTTCTTTCATTATAGACCTGAATAAGGAGAGCAAGAAATAAAAAAAGCATGTTACAGGTTATTAATCCGATGTTATTCTTCCTTGAAATTTCATCTACTACACACATTAGTTCATCACTTTCAAATCCATCTTAACTCAAGTTTTCAGTACACAGACCAAATGCAGTTACTTTATCTTCCAGAATATGATACGAACTGCCTCTAGCTTAGTTTTCAACAGGGTCCTTGCACTCCTGTGAAACCTTATAACTGAACTTTCATACACTACATTTCTCTCAACCTTCTATTTATTCTGATTCCCACCAGAATGGCACATTAAGCTATACTTGTAAAATTATAAGACTTCTCTAGTCCAAAGTTCCAAAACCCTCCATTTTTGTCCTGAAAACCAGTTCCACAAGGTCAGATTCATTATAGCAGTGATTCTAATGATTGGTACCAACTTCCAGTATCAGTTGCTTTCTCTTGCTAGGACAAAATATTCAATCAGAAGTAGATTAAGAAAGGAAAGTCTCTGTTTGTGGCTTTCAGTTTCAAAAGGAAGTCCACTATGGCAGGAAAAGCATGGCAAAAGCAGGAAGCCAGAGTCACTTTGTCACTTCTATCGGGAAAGAGTAGAGAGAGCAAGAAAATCAGTCATGGTTGGACTATAGAATCTCAAGGACTTCCCCAGGTGACACCCATCCTCCAAAAAGGCCATACCTCCTAAAGGTTCCATAGCCTTCCCAAATAGGCAAATAGCACCACCAACTGCGAATTAGGTGTTCACACACATGAGCCTATGGAGGACACCTTGAGAGCATGTGTAAATTAAAGTGCAATGAATTATGGGAATTTTTGTGTCACAAAACTAAAAACTCTAAACACATTAAATAATGAATCACCATCACTTGCCCATGCCCCAGCTTCTTGAAATTTCTATTTGATTTTGAATTTTTATGAATTTTACTGCTCTGGATACATGATATGAGTGGGAATTACAGACCAATGTCTATTTTATGACTATACTTGGAATAATATCCTCATGTCATTATAGAATATATCCAAATATCCTTTTTTTGGTTTATTGAGGTTTCGAGGTAGGGTCTCACTCTAGCCCGGCTGACCTGGAATTCACTCTGTATCCTCAGAGTGGCCTCAAACTCACAGCATTCCTCCCACCTCTGCCTCCTGAGTTCTGGGATTAAAGATGTGCGCCACCACGCCTGGAAAAATAGCCTTTCTTTTACAGTCTGTGTGTATATACTACAATTTGTTTATCTATCCTTGGATACTTAGGTTTTTTCTACCTTTTGGATCTTGGGAATAAGGTACTTATGGAATGATTGGATAATATACCCTTGAAAATCTGCTTTCAATCTTGGATGTACCCAGAAATGGTATTGCTGAATTCCATGGTAATTTTATTTCCACTATTTTTAGAACCACCATACTGTTTTTCTTTGTGGTTGCACCAAGTTACATTCTACAACACAGCGCATAAGAGCTCAGTTTCTTTACACTGTTACTTTTCCTGTCCCCTCTTCTGTCCTTCTGCCTTTTTGGTAGTAGCCATTTTAATGTGTGTAGAGTTGCAGTTAAAATTTAACACAAATCTTCAAGCAAATATCCCTTGGTGGATCCTGGAAATTGTGCTAAAATTGGTATAGGAGGTACAGACTACTTAGGGACCTGAAGCTTTGAGCCTGTTTGGCTTCTGTCCCTGCCCATTGTGGACCTCGTCTGCTGGCACCAGAGCTTCAAGAACCACAGGAAAGAAATGCCTGACACTAGCTGCTAACAGTGTGGTCTCTGACCTGTATCTGTTAAGAGACTGATGGCATGTATATCCTACAGCAGTCTCAACAATGAGTACTGAGATTATGGTAAGACTTGTGATGGTATTATAAATACTGGAATTTAGTATGACTAAATTCTTGTTTATTTCTGACATTTTTAATGTTATTTGTAAGGATGTTGTGTGTTTTTAAATTTTTCTCCTCGTGAAATCATAATATCAATTCTGATTAATCTCTAAATGTTCTTATTTTAACTATTCTAGCTTATTGTAGCATTTAACTGTATAAGTAGTTTCATCCTAGAATTTACCTTTTATATCTTGGAATTTAAAGAAAAAGGAGAAACTGACCAAGCATGCTGAATGTGCTCACTTCCATATTTAGAACAGACAATGTTTAGAGGTTGTTACATTAGTATATTTGACAAATATATACTAACATATATATATGTATTTACTAATATATTAACATTTAAATATGTATGTGCCTATTTATATGTATAAATATATATTTAAATGTTAAAATGTTGATGTATATTTATTTTAATTTATATTTAATTTAATCTGTATTTAAATGTTAATGTATTAGTATTTTGTCATTCTGTTAACATCTGAATTAGCAGCATTCTTTCAAATGTGGAGGTCTGAATTCAGCTTGTGAATATAAAGTTGAAATTTATTATAAACTTTAATGGACAGTACATATTATAACTTTCTTGAGAGCACATTTTCCCTCATTTTGGATTTCCTTTGCAGATTTTGGAAGCATATTCAGTATAGTTATGATAGAGTTATTAAATAGCCCTGAATATAGAATATAGAATTCTTGATATCAACTCATAGTTTTATAATTAGCTCATCAACAACTATGGACTTATGGGTGATGATTTATTATGCTTGCTTCTCAGAACAGACCAGGTTGTAATAGAAAAGACTAGTGACAAGTCCCTCACATAAAACCTCAAGGGAAAGATTTCTGGCAGACTTAAGAATGTCATGGTTCACTGTATGGTCAGTAGCCAGAATAATTAATGGACCTTGTATGACCTCTGCATTTGCTTCCGAATGTCAAAAGGTCTACTTATACAGACACATGAGTCCCAGGGAGACCTATATGGTAGGGTGTTTTTAAGTTTTCCATTTCCCTCTGGGCATCATATTTATATTTCTATAAACCCTTCATACATATTAGAGGAGGAAAACCATTTCAGCATCCAATATTGATAAAATCTTTCTTCACATAGCAATACACTTGCTATGAATTGTGTGAAAGTTGTGAATGACTCTTTCCTGTTGTTCACTTAACAACCCCGAAAGGTTAGTGAGCTCCTCCCTTGCGTGGGTGATGATCATGAGACACAGAAAGTTATTTACCAAAGTCAATCAGTTGGTTACTATAAAAGGTCTATATGTTTCAAAAATCTAGGCATCACTATACCTTCACAGTGTTTTTTAGGGGAAAACACAACACATTACAGCATGATAAATAAGTGTCATGCTACTCTAAGTTCAAATTCTTAAATCAAAACAAATTGCCATGCTGACTAATATTTCTATACACGACAGTGAGGTTAAGTAAACTGGTTATCAATGAGATAATTAAAATTAAGGAATCAACCCAAATGTCCATCATTAGATGAATGGATAATCAAGATGTGGTATATCAAAATAATGGAATTCTACACAGCAGTAAGAAAAAAATGACATGAAATTTGTAGAAAAATGGTCGAACTTGGAACAGATCACTCTCAGCGAACTCACCCAATCACAATAAGACAATTGTCGCATGGTCTCACTCATCTGTGACTCCTAACCTGGATCAGCCCAGGATGCTGACATACCTAATAGGCATCTAAAGCACCAGACAATAGGCTGGGTGGGGCTAGAGGGGAGGGTAAAAGTGGGGGTGGGGTGGATGGATACAAAATGGGCTCCAAATGGAACTGGTACCATAAAATTCTATATCCTGACAGACAGACTAAAAGGTTGAACCTTCATCAGGTCCTTAGAGAAAACACCTGAATTACAGGGCCCTGGAGAGGTTATAATGAAGACTAACCTTAATTTTTTCCTGTTTCTTTCTGTTTTCTCTCTTTATTTTTTATCTTACTTCTTTTTTTCTTCCTTCTTTTCCCTTGGCTCTGGTCTGTAACTCCCAGTACCAGGATGCAATTAACATCCACAAAGTGCTGTTGATCAGAGACACTTACAAGGTTTCCAAAAAGAAGACAGACTTCTGTCAGAGTACTTGATTACCCACCAAAGGTTAATGGTAAGACCCTGCTGCCAAAGACAACATATGCTGTTAGGACAGAACATGGGAAAACCTGGTGAGAATCTGGAAGAAAGGCAGTCCCCAGACAGTTAGCTTGACTAGTGCCTGAAGGTGCTACAGGAGGTATGGGGGGAAAATAGCCGACATCTGTCCAAGCAACTTGTGGTCTAAGCTACTCAGAAGCAAACAACCTGACCTGATGCTGTCACAAGTACAATAGTGGCACACAGCCATGGTGGGTAACCAACTGCTCTTGGATTGGCTATCAGATCCTGTCAGTGGAATGGAACCCATATTTGGAACTGGGAAACTGGTCAGAATCATTTCCATGAAATGACTTCGCTATCCAATACCAATTGTGGCCTACAAGAGGGCCTACACCTATTAAATTCTCTCTAAACTAATAATGGTATACCATTTATTTGGTTCTGACTTCACTTTCCACTGGAGAATATGCTTCTCTTCTTCAGATGGACGCAGAACCTAAGGAGACAATCAGCCCATAGTGCCTCACCAGGGCCCCAGCTGAAACCATAGAGCAATTGGGGAAGTGAGCAAGCATGCTGCTTTCTTGGTGAACCTGGTATCAGCACAAGGTTGAAGGAGATAGACAGAGAGAATACTCAAGTCCTAGCAAACTGGAGATACAGAAACACAGAGGCTCCCAAGACTTATCACTGATGTAGATGCAAAATGAACCCAACATGGCTCAAAGAAATTCATAGAAGAAGGGGCAGAAAGATTGCTAGAGCCACAAGTTGGGATATTATGCACAGAAACATTGTCTCTTCCCCATAACTGATGGCTACCCCCACAGTGCATGACCCACAATCCCCATGGGGATAACTGGCATCCCCAACAAGGAGGGTCCCTGCAGAGGGGAGAGGACCGGATGAGGATAAGGATGGTACCAACATGTGCTGTTTATACACAGAGTATGTACATAACTAATAAAGAAAAACAATTGTTATAAAAAGATAAAATAAACCCAAAGATGTTATCAAAAAATTATCAGAATCACGAAAATGTCAATGGATATAAAATTTGTTATATTTTTTAAAAAATCTATGGGACACAGAATAAGAATACAGAGCAAATCACATTTTCAACATGATCTCTTAATGTCTGCCTCACTGGCTTGGGCATGTTTTCCCAGTAGAGGCAGGGATCTAATAGAGAGAGGCCCAGGCTTGGCATTGGCCCTCTGTCATTTCTGCACATTTGCACTCACTAGATTAAGTTAAAATCTCAGCCGAGATTCAAAGGTTAGAAAAAAGATCCACCTCTCTGTTAGACAAGTTGTAAAAATTATTTTGGAAAGATCATAAATAAAGAGAAGACGCATATGAAAATTAAACATAAAATAATGGAGGTCATTTTTATAATCAAATTAACCAATATTCATTTTCATAATCTTTTTGTTTCCTCTTTCACACAACGTATTCCCCAAAAGTCTATTTTCAATTTCAGTAGCTTTGAGTCTATGTCAGGATGATATCGCTAAGTGCAATTTTTCAGTAACAATTTTTTCAGGTAACATTTTAACAGAGAACCATTCGTTTTGTTGTGTGTAGGCATAGCTCTTTAGTTTTTCCATTTGCATACCATTTCACTGACTATGTCATCATGGTATCATACATGTTTTGATGTGTTTGGGGATTTGGGTTATTTATAAATGTAACCACAGTGGGCAGAATTACTATAGACATGTCGCCCCATGAGCACAGGCTTTCTTCTGGGTACAGGCTGTATAATAGATAGCATCAGTTGTGGATATCAATGTTTACTTTTCCTCCAAAGTGACTAAGCCAGTTTGCTACCTTGCTACTATAAAAGGGCCCTATTTTATAAAAGAAATTTGTATCTGTTTCAGAAATTCTTTTTTAGTACAGATCCTTAGAGGAAATATCATACTGGGAGGGAAAATGACCCACCCCAAGACTTAGTGGTTAAGTCACTTGTCTGTGAACCCTAAACACTCAGGTTCGTTTCCCCCCAAGTAAACCAGATGCATAAGGTGGCACTGCATCTGGAGTTCGATTTCTGTGGTTAGAGGTCCTGGTGTGCCCTTTCTCCCTCTCTGTCTCTCTCTCAAATAAATAAACAATAAAAATATATAAGCAACTGATAAATATACATGTCAACAAGCACATAATTCTGGTTTAACATGTCTATGAAGTGAGAATGTGGATATAAGTTGTTTCATAAATGTAAGCAGAAAGAAAAAAATGAGATGAGATATTTCAGCTGTTTTCAAATATTGCTACTCATAGTAGTTCAAAATAAAGAATTTCAGTTATTGGAAACAATAAAGCCCTGAGAAATTTGTCACTAGCTAAATATATTTAAGCATTTAAACTGATGCAAATAAGATGTCTAATGTGTATTGTTTAAATTGTAAAACTCAAATCAAATTTAATATACAATGGGACTCAGTTTTCACAAACTTATTAATATACTTTAAAAATAAACATGTACTTAAATTTGTTTTGTTGTTGGTAGAATTTCTTATATGAAGACACATCTACAATGCTTGTTAGATCACATTTTACTAGCAGGTATATTTCTAGATACATGCAACAGTGAGATAAAGTGTTTTAAAATCATTAATATTTATTTATTTATCAAAGAGAAGGAGAGAAAGAAGCAGATATAGAGAGAGAATGGGTGCACCAGGGCCTCCAGCCACTGAAAACAAATTCCAAATGCATGTGACACCTTGTACATCTGGCTTACATGGGTACTGGAGAATCAAACCTGGGTTCTTAGGCTTCAAAGGCAAGTGTCTTAGTGCCTTAACCACTAAGAAATCTCTCAAGCCCCTGTTTTTAAATCATTAAGTTGCAAATATTAACCATTATTTAATGAATTTAATAAATATAATTAATAAGTAATATTTTTGTTCTCACAACTTTTTAAAATTCATTTTTATTTATTTATTTGAGAGGGACAGAGAGAGAAACAGGCAGATGGAGAGAGAATGGGCACACCAGGGCTTCCAGCCTCTGCAAACGAACTCCAGACGCATGCGCCCCCTTTGTGCATCTGGCTAACGTGGGTCCTGGGGAATTGAACCTTGAACCGGGGTCCTTAGGCTTCACAGGCAAGCGCTTAACCACTAAGCCACCTCTCCAGCCCTCTCACAACTTTTCAAATTTAGCTTTTATAAAAAGTAGAAATGTACTGAATAAGTATACTTCTAAATTTGCTCTTTACTAACAGGAACTATTTGAAGCACCTGAAATATGATATGAGCCTTGGAGAAAAGTACCACAGATGATAACATATGATTACAGAGCAAAGAGGCTTAGAAAAAGCAGTATATTTTTGGGGACAAAGGTTTGCAACACCACTCTGAATGTTTTATCAAGTGGGATACAGAAGTGAAAAGTAACCCTTCTGCTTTTTTTGGCATCATTGCTGTATTCGATTTTGGTCTTTGTATTTGGCAAAGAATAAGGAGACTCTGGAGAAGATCCAGTGAAGATCAGCAAAAGTGATGTAAAGAATGGGGATGGGGTCCTAAGAGAGGCCTCAGTGGGATCAGGACTGTTTAACTTGGAGGAGGGAAGACTAAGGGAGATTTAACTGTCTTCAAGTATTTGAAAGGTTATTACATGGACGATGCAGAACAGATGTTCTTGACTTTCACAGGAGACAAAATAAAAGAATATACTTTTAAATTGTAGCAAGAGAAAAAGTACAGTTGGTCATAAAGATGGACATAAGTAGAAAGAAGGGATTAAACATGGAGACAGGTAACCATGGAATACGGTACAGTTCAGTCCTTAGAGATCTTTAAAACTAGGACTCCATTGCCATCTGCCTTGGATGATTTAAGTGTCCTCCCTCTTCAGTACAGGGAGCTACACGATATTCCCTTTTGAAACTTTTCCATCTCTGTGAATATGGTTTGCACTCTTATGGAAGACTGTTAGGAGCATTTGTCCAAGCATAGAAGCTGGAATTCAGCATAGGCTGAGATCAAAAGGCTGCCTGGTGTTTCCATGGATACTTCTGATCTCCGTTGAACTGCACAGCACAGTAATGCCATCTGAGGGGAACAATATTTCTTACCTGTGCATTGGTGGAACTGTAATATATGTTCCCTCCCCCTTTCTCTGAACTTGCTGAATCTTTACTGATATTTTAGAGAAGTATAATAGCTACTTTTGTATTGATGATCAGATATTGCATCAAATCATTTGATTTCAATTTTTTATTTAATTACAGATGAAGAAATGGACAGACAGATTTCGCTGTTAGCTTAGGGTTCTTCAATACATTAATGCTGAATTCAAACATTGGCCTGTCTTTCTCTTTGTCCTATTCTAAGGAGACATTATATGCCTTTGATATAGGCAGCTTTAGTTAGTATTAATTAAGAATTGGGGTTGGAGAGATGGCTTAGCAGTTAAGGCTTGCCTGCAAAGCCAAAGGACCCAGGTTCGATTCCTCAGGACCCAATAATTCAGATTCACAAGGTGGCACATACATCTGGTTTCTGTTAGCAGTAGCTAGAGACCATGGTGTGCCCAATCTCTCTCTGTGCCTCTTTCTCTTTCTGTTAAACAAGTAAATAAAAATAAAATACTTAAAAAAGAATTACCCCAAACTCCAAATATTAATTATATGCATTCAAAGAAAATAAGGAAATAGGTGTTAAATGAATGAGGATTAAGTTCTTACCTTTGGAACAAAATTTGGTGATGTTGTGTGATTATGTGTCAAAGTTACACTGCTGTCCTCCACCAAAGTAGCATTATATATAATGAATGATGTGATTTCAGTTGTTCATTACACTCATAGTTGCTTTAATTGAATGGTGATCTCTTAAATCATGAAAGCTTTAAATTCAAATCTTCCTTGGACTTTAAGCAACAATAATATAGGATGTTGAAAACTTCCATAGCCAAGTGAAACTCCCAGTGGAAATTTACTATGAAGATTTTAGCTGCAATTTAGAGAACTGATACATATATGTAACTTGGTACTTAATTCATCAATATGTAATTTCTTACCTATTACTTCATTTTATTACTTCATAAACATTAAAATTATTTTAATCTGAGCCTTTGCATTTAAAGTAAAAAATGTTTCTGGGAAAATCCCAATAGACAAAAGGAATATAAGAAGCCTAATTTTAATGGGGAATGATCAATTAATATCCTATAGCATTTACTCACTTTTGGAACAATACTTTATTTCTCAATAATCAATAAATAAGATTGGAGAAGCTGAAGCTTTACATATTGCATTAGGGCTGGAGAGATGGCTCAGTAGGTAAGGCACTTGCCCTTAAAACCTAACAACCTGAGTTTGATTTTCAAGTACCCATGTAGTACCAGATACACAAAATGGTGCATGAGTCTGGAGTTCATTTAGCAGTTAGAGGCCCTGATGCTATCTCGTTCTTTCTCTCTGCTGTGTGTGGTAGTACACACCTTTAATCCCAGCACTTAGGAGGCTGAGATAGGAGGATTGATGTGAATTTGAGGCCAGCCTGAGCCTGAGACTATATAGTGAATTCCAGGTCAGCCTGAGCTACAGTAAGACTCTATCTTGAATAACCAAAAAAAAAAGTGAATTATCATTTTTTGGTACTGTATTGTTATATCTGATTTATGGTGCTTATGAAATAAATAGGTGCTTAGAACATTCCAGTATTGTTTATATGATATTTGTTTATTAAATTTACTTTTATATTCCATAATTATACTTCTTTTACTTTATAATAAGGAGTCTAAGAGAACAGTTATATAGTGATATAATAAGTGTTAGCATTTATTGTCCATCCACTTTCAGTGGCCACAGAAGATACCATGTATCATGTATTTTCTTTAATAAACACTACTCCAAAAGCTTTTCCGGTATTGTCTTTTTGAGTTCTCATAATCACACTGAATGTGAACTGGGGTGAGGAAGCTTTCTTAGTCACTTTGTACACAATACTAAGCTATGTCCCAGAGAAGTTAAGTATCTTATGTATGTCACACAGTTAGTAAAGGAAAGTAGTACTCATAACTGGGCAGCATAGTGACTTCTTTATTCCTGTAGTTTGCTTCTTTTTACTCAAAACACTGGCCTAGGCAAAACATTGTCATGGTTGATTCAATGAATGGGTCCAAGTTTCTACACTTTATTTCTGACCAGTAGTCTGATTCAACATGTAGTTATAAGTTAAGCAAGGAAGAGTCTGTTTCATTGAGGAGTTTATAGTTCAGAGGAGAAACATAGACAACATATTCCAGATGCACAGAGGAGGAAGAGAGTCACTCTCATTTGACAAGTGTGATTCCCTGTACCTTACCTCAGGGAGAAGAAGCTGAAAGATTTGTAGGAACCATAAGACATGTTGTCAGAGGTATTTTTAACATTGGAAACATGGGTGTTCCAGTGGATTTAATCACTGGAGATTCTGAGAAGCAGCAACATGTAGAGATGTGTCTCAGTTGTGTTGGGTTACAGTGATACACTGAATCCCTGGCAAGAGCAATGTGGTTATCTTAATGGATCCACATTTTTCAGTCTCGAGAATTGTTGGAATGTAATATAAAAGGGTTTAAGATGCTATGTCATTAATATAGATAGGTTAAGGAAGCTCATTCATAGATAGCATTTACATTATATGTTTAGAAAGAGTAAGAGGGCTGGAAAGAGAAGGCTTAGCAATTAATGTGCTTGCCTGAAAAGCCAAAGGATCCAGGTTCAATTCCTCATGACACATGTAAGTCAGATGCACAAGGTGGCACATGCATCTGGAGTTCATTTGCAGCCACTGAAAGCCCTGGTGTGTACATTCTCTCTCTACTTGCTTATTTCTCTCTCTCTAAAATAAATAAATAATAAAAATATTAAAAAATAATAAGAGATTTTGGTTATTTAGAATGGTTGCCTAATAACCACAAATTAAAATGTGTAACTGAGAAATTCATTTCAACTTGTGATTTTAAGTATAAGTCTTTCTTTCTTGCTTATGTATACATGTATGGTATTTGTCCATGTGTGTATCCATGTTCATATGTGTTCGGCACACATGAGTCAGCATGGGTGTACATGCACATGCTTGTGGAAGCCAGAGGTTGATGTGCAATGTCTTCTTCAATTGTGCTCTACCTGATTTATTTATTTATTTGACATAGAGTCTTTAACTGAACCTCACCAATTCAGCTATATTAGCCAGGAAATGAGCCTGAATGATCCTCCTGTCCCTAGCCCCTCAAAAGCAGGATTACACACACATGCTGTGATGCCATTTTTTTATGAGTCAGCTGATGTTCCACACTGAGGTCCTCATTCTTGTGCCACCAGAACTTTACTGGCTGAGCTATCTCCCAAATGTTTCTAAGTTTATGTACTATAATAGATTATTCTTGAGAATTGAAGAACTTCAATTGTTCATCAGAATTTAAAAGACTAGAGTAGAGCAATTTGGAATCTGTGCCATCTTTGTGTCCCAAAGCTACTTGTACCGTGACATCATGAGTTGCGTAGAAGCTCAGTGGGTTGGGCTTAAGAGGGCTGGGGAGGAGTAGATGTGTATAGCAAATATAGAGCCACGTGCAGTCTCAGACATGGTTACTGTCATTACTTGGGTATTAACTGTCCTGGCAGTGGCCTTTTGATATCTGCAAGCAGTGTGCACCTCCAAGAGGTTGCAAGTGGGAGAAGTGAGCATACTGTGCATGAACACACTTGTGACACCCTTTGGGGGGGACCTGGAAGAGACTTATTATAGCTGTCAGACAGGGATTAACATTTACAAATGCAATTACGTTAATGAAACCCTGTTTTCCCCTATGATATTCAGGCTAAAAGTTAGTCTATGTGAGTAAAATATGGTAAGAAAAATCTAGGGCAGCAAAAGGACTAGGAAACTGGAGGAACTATGCAGAATGGTTGCCTTACTGATTCCAGATGAAAGGACAGGCTCTCGTTTTATTAGCTGGGCCTTGTGAGTCTCCAGAACCCTTAAATTAAAAAGTGAAGTTTTTCCTTTGTCTCTCCAGAGCCTATGATCACTGCTTTTTGCTGTCATCTGCATGTCTGTCATTCTTTCCTGTCCTTAACTGTAAGCATGCATTTCTTTCTTGAATGTGCAAGAAATTCATGACAGATGATTGTTAGATAGCCTTCTGTTCACATACTCGGAACCGATAAATCTGTGGTTCACAATGTAAATTTCCAGGAGAAAAACACGTGTTTGATCCAGGTTCAGACTTGTCTAAGAAGGCTGTGTCATCTCTTAACAAGCCTGGGTAACATTGTTTTCTAGGTGGGACAGGCATACAAGAAAGATATGGATGGACCTTGCTGTTGTAGCCATACATGTCCTGAAGAGGCAACTAGTTTTACTAGAAATGAGCTTAAACTTTTTTCCCAGAATATTAAAAGATTTTTACATAGCTCTAAAGTAGAATTCAATCAAGTTTAAGAAGTGAAATGAAGCATTGTAATTAAGTTAATGATTTCCAAGATTTTCCTTTTGTTTGTTTAGCAGACTCTGTTTACAAATAAAAAAACATGTGCAACCCCACCAGATAAAACAAACACAGTGAAAAGTAGTGGCAGAGTATTGTCAAGGGGCATGGGATATATACTGTACCCTGTTGGCTTCATTTTTCACTTCTATTACTAACCCCTTTGTTGCTACAACATTCACATAAAACTACTCTTCAGTTATCCTAGGGGTATTTGATATTTATTGACAGATTTGTCTAATTATTTATGCTCTTCATTTTGATACACCTATTTTATGTGAGTTTTATGCACATCCATGTTAAGTACCTCAAAAGCATTTTGTCCAGCATTTTGAGCTAACCCATGAAACCAATGTCTCAAGTGGAGAAATGCCAAAGCAAGAGTTGTATTGACTGGGTGCAGATAAATTAACAAATCTGTGTAGACAATGATTATGTCATTTACTAAGACTCTATAAAAGTGTAGGGCTGTGCAATAAATATTCACCAAATTAAGTCAAATTAAATTTGAAAGTGTTAACTCATGTCATGAATACTATTTGGTAATTTTGTAGCTGGAGGTAGTCATATACTGATGTACACGTGGTAGTTTTTCTGGATTAGCTAAAGTTCAGGCCTAAGAAATGACTGAAGAGTTCAGAAGCTATTATTGTTTCATACTTCTGAGTTGTCTCCCAAGTGAATTTAAATTGTAAAAGGCACCCAAAAAGAATACCTTTGTAAATATTTATCGCTTGTATAAAAATGACTGTGGATTGCTATTATGTGTATGAGTCTATGTCAGACTATGGAATCTGAGAGAAATCATTATTTGAATTTTGGTTTTCATATTTTTAATTTCTGGTTGGTGAAATAGTAGCCTAATTATATAAAATCATTTACGTGTACATGAGAAATACTGTTTTACTTTGAATAACTAATATACTCTTTTATACTGTAGATATTTGTTTCATTTACTATGAGTTAATCAACAGATAAATTAAGGCTTCAGGAATATGATTTTATGAAATAACATTTCAGTAGAAATGAATTGAAATTCCTTAGTCTGGTTTTCAACTTTTAGAGTGCATTTTATATTATAGGCAGATTTTTTTCTATGTTTTAATTTGTAGCAAGTGAGGTTGCTCTTTAGGTTTCAGAAAAATCATGGAAAGTTATTGCAAAGAGACTGAAGTTGTGATTACTATAGGATGAAATTGACTGGTTTGATTTCTATGGAGACCATTATGAAGCTCTATAGAGCAAAACATTAGAGCAGATAGGTAACATATCCTATGGATAGTCTTAAAGAAGATGTGATTTGTTATGGAATAAATAACAAATAAGCAAATGGAATAGCTTTCTGAAAAGCAGCCTTCTTGGAAAAGTGTTTGAGTACAAGTATAAACTGTCGTTTGTATACATGCTTGGTCATTATAAGATAAGCTAACAGTAGAAACATACTGATTATGGGATGTCTTTATGAAGATCAGCTTGATTTTAAGATTGAGAAATGTGTTGCATTACCTAACAGACTTGTGGTCCAATGCCCTGATCATAATATACCTATTACATATTTTATTTTGATGTTATTTCTTTTTAATTTTATTAGATTTATTTTTTTACAAAAATCTCCTGGTATCTGTTCCTTGAAAGTTATAATTTAGAGCATTTAGCTGTGAACATGTTAAAGAAGAAACAGCAAATAGTGACTTTCATCTAAGTGGAAAAAACAAGTCTACTTATTTTTCTCATCCTGTGTATCTATACATTCTTCCCACCAGAAATAACCAAACTATTGTAAGTTTCTGATATTATAAGATCTTTCCATAAACTTTGTTCTACTGGTCATTAAGCTAAATAACGACAGCTCTCACAGAGATAGTAGCTAGTATACGAGCAGGCCAAATTGTGGGCCAGCATCTTATGAATTGCATCAGTGTATTATGACAATCACGTTGAAGATAATTTGCAATGGTCTCTTTGTGTGAAAATGTTGAAGTCGCAGGGTTCTGTAAGGTCCATTCCATTGTTATTCTGAAAACAGATGAGGCAAGAAGTGAATCCCAGCAGTTCATTACCAGTATAGTAGTCCCACATGTGGAGGTGAGAGCAAACAACGGCTACTCTCACATGGTAGTTGTGGCACTTTCCTGGAGATAGTTCCTCATTCTGTTTTCCACTGGCATTTTGAGGATAATAACCTAGTTTTTCTGTGACTGGAATTAGCTCTGAGAGACAATTATCTCCTAATTGCATGTCAATTTGAAATATAAGCATGAATTCAGCTACATTTCAGACATTTTACAGTGTTTTCAGTGCTTTTCAGCTCAGATGCAGAGTGATTCCAACTGGTTGCAAGGTATGTCATTTTGTGGCCCTCAGGGTCTGGCTCCACCTTTTTATGTTATTTTACTGTTTACTATTATTTATGTATTTATTTATTATTTATTTTACAGTTTTGCTGGGATGGTCTTGCTGTATAGTCCTGGCAGGCCTTGGATTCACATCAATCCCTTTCCCTGAAACTTCCAAGTGCTACAGTGACAGCTACTTGTCTCCATGCCCGGGCACTCCAGAGCCTCTAGCCACTGCAAATAAACTCTAGATGTATGCACTACCGTGTATATGTGGATAATGTGGGTACTGGGGAATCAAACCTGGGTCCTTAGGCTTTGTAGGCAAGTGCCTTAACTGCTAAGCCATCTCTGCACCCACAAGTTCTGGTTTGGATACTCTGTTGCTCCAAACTTTCACGAGCCTCATCTTAGTCCTTGCTCTTGGCCCACATTTTCCCCTCATTTCCCTGTGGCTGTCCTTCATAATTACTTTCAACCAAAGGAGCTGCTCACATGTCCCTCAAAGGCCTCAGGTTGCCTCTGCTTGTCTTCCCATGCTACTTTGCTGGGTAGTTCATGGAATAACTCTGTGAAGGTGCCTGCTATCTGCCAAACAATGTTTGATTTGTTTTACTAAGGACAACATCTTTTCTGTGCTCCTCACGTCTCATTCTATCCATTATTCAGCACTAGGAAGTCTTTCTTGATATGCCCTAATAGCACTATTCTCTTTTTCTCAGGGTCTCATGCTGCATCATGATATGATCTTTGATTTCCATGTCACATTCCAGTCACATTCTGTTGTGTGTTTTCATTGTGCATGAAAGGCTTTGAGTGACTCTTAGATGACAGTCTTCTTGAGCTTGCAGACTCTGCCTTATTCCCTCTGAACCCCAGAATCTCCAGCATGCAATTGTGTGTTATCATGAGCATTTGTAGAATAAATAAATTATATTTTTAAACTTTAAAAAACTTATTTATTTATTTGCAAGGGACTGGAAAGATGGCTTAGCAGTTAAGGTATTTGCCTGTGAAGCCTAAGGATCCAGGTTCAATTTTCCAGGACCCACAAAAGCCAGATGTACATGGTGACACATGCATCTGGAGTTCATTCTCTCTCAAATTAAAAAAATATATATATATATAATATTCAAAAAATGTTCATTTATTTACTAACAGAGAGGAAGAGAGAGTAAGAACAAATAAGTGTGTCATGACCTCTTGCCAATACAAACAAACTCCAGATGTATGCATTATTTTGTGTATCAGGCTTTATATGGGTACTGGGAAACCAACCCAGTCTATCAGGCTTTCAAGAAAGTACCTTTAATTGCTAAGCCGTCCAGACCTAGATTTTTAAACATTTTTGTTGACAACTTCTATACGTATAGACAATATGCCATGATCATAATCCCTTCATGCCACTATCCTTTTCCACTTCCCAAATACCCCCCTATTGAATCCTTTCTTCTTTCCAACTCATTAAAATTAGATTTTAAACCAGTTCCACAAGGACTAAGTTCAACATTGAAAACCTAGGAAAAATGTATTTATATTTTGTGGTCTTAATACAGAAGCTTTCTAAATAATTAGCATTTAATTATTGCATATAATACAGTGCTATGAAGTTATATTATCTCGGTTTCCTCTTAAAATGTTTAGATAAGATTATGATATAGAAAATATATAGAGACAATGAATATAATTTAGTACAAACCAGATCAGTTTTGAACTTAAATTACCCAGGCCTCAGGAAAGAGGGCTCTGTGAACTCACTTTTGGAGATACAGGACTTCAAAAGATAGTTCTCAAACCTCATGGGTAGTATTGTTGTTTTTATCCAATTTTAAGAAAGATCTTTTTGAAAGCCCAATTAAATCCAACTGTAATAATTAGCCTTCTTCATCCATTTTCATCAGTGTTGGTTTTCAAGGAATGTGGTCATATGTGAATGGCTTTTTATAAAACAAAGCTGTCTATGTAAATTAATTTTACAGGTTAATATAGTGGAGTGAAACTCTACTCTTTGAAAATTCTCTGTTTGTATAATTTGCTACGAGACAATTAATTTACAGGAGACTATTAGTAAGACTTAGACAAGTGCATGTCACCAGATTTTTTTCATTTTTATAGGATCTAACATAAAAATAAGTAACAGTTCCAAGGACTGATGAGTTATTATAGAACATAGTGTGATTTGTTTGCTAAATACTAAAAGACAGTGAAAAATGCTGCATTGTTTGGAGATGGCTAAGGCATGGGGAAACAGAATCCCTAGATTCCATCAAGACCCTCCCATTGCACTCACTGAGTCCATACTCACAAGTATCAAGCACAACTCAGTGTCCTGCAACACTGCTATGCAATATGCCTAATGGGAAGCAGGTCTCTGTACTGTATTAAACTGTAACTTTCTCCTCCAGAGTCTCAAAGCATTGTCTGATAGAATGGCTTATGTTAAAAAAAAAAAAAAAAAGCAAATCCTTTGATCTTGCATAACACAACAGTTAGCTAACTCCATTTCCCACCCATTCTAACTTCCATTTTATATAGATTCCAGGTTTCTATCCAATAGGACTGCCTGCATTGCCATGCATTTTTCCAGCTTTTTGTGTTACCTTACTTACATGAAATTACTGATTTTGAGTTTTCATTCAACCAGAAAGTTGGGGGAGGTAAATGCTCTGCGAGTACTCTTATACACTGAAAGAAGAACAAGATATAGTTTCTACCTTCATTCAGCTAATAGTCTGCCCTGGCCAAGTAAATAAAGTATAATATCCTATTAGTAGATTAGCAGATTTGTTGTGTATACACATACAGTACAAATATCTAGGCTGGAATCAATAGATAATCCGCTTCAAACCCTATAAGGCAGACTGTAATTTCCTTCCTTCCTTTCTTCTTTCCCTCTCTTCTCCCCTCCTTTTTTCTTTCTTTCTCTCTCATTCCTTTCTCTTTCCCCTTCCCTTTCTCCCTCCCTTCTTCCCTCTCTCTCTCTCTCTTTCTTTCTTTCTTGGTTTTTTGAGGTAGGGTCTTGCTCTAGCCCAGGCTGACCTGGAATTCACTAGTCTCAGGCTGGACTAGAACTGACAGTGATCCTCCTACCTCAGCTTCCCAAGTGGTGGGATTTTTAAAGGCGTACACCATCATATTCAGCTCTTTTCTTTCCTTTTCTTTTCTTTTCTTTTCTTTTCTTTTCTTTTCTTTTCTTTTCTTTTCTTTTCTTTTCTTTCCTTTCCTTTTCTCTTCTTTTCTTTCTTTCTTTCCCTCTCTTTCTCTCTTTCTTTCTCTCTCTCTTTCTTTCTTTCTTTCTTTCTTTCTTTCTTTCTTTCTTTCTTTCTTTCTTTCATTTCTTTCTTGTTTTTTTGAGGCAGGGTCTCACTGTAGCCCAGGCTGACCTGGAATTCACTATGAGTTCATTTCTTTTTTTTTTTTTAAATACTTTTTTATTGACAGCTTTCATACATGTATATCATGTATTTTGTTCATAATCCTCATCCAGTTACCTTCACTTATCCTTTCTCTCCCGATCCTCCTGCCCCTGAACTCCTTCTGTGGTAGTTTGATTCAGGTGTCCCCGATAAACTTAGGTGTTCTGAATGCTAAGTTCCCAGCTGATGGAGATTTGAGAATTAATGCCTCCAGGAGGCAGTGTGTTGTTGGAGGCAGGCTTATGGATGTTACAGCTACTTTCCCCTTGCCAGTGTGTACTCTCCTCTTGCTATTGTCTACCTGATGTTGGCCACGGGGTGATGTCCACCCTCTACTCATGCCATGATTTTCCCTGCCATCATGGAGTTCCCCTTGAGCCTATAAGCCCAAATAAACCTCTTTTGTTCCCACAAGCTGCTCTTAGTTGGGTGACTTATTTTTTAAATATTTTTTTATTGATTTATTGAGAGAGAGAAAAAAATAGGCAGAGAGAGAAAGAGAGAGAGAGAGCATGCCAGGGCCTCCAGCCACTGTAAACGAACTCTAGACACATGTGCCCCCTTGTGCATCTGGCTTATGTAGGCCCTAGGGAATCAAACCTGGGTCCTTTAGCTTTGCAGGCCAGTGTTTTAACTGCTAAGTCATTCCTTCAGCCCTTACTTGAGTGATATCTGTCAGTAATGTGAACCTGACTGCAACAGTAAAGTGGTACTGGGAAGTGGGATTGCTGCTAGACACCTGACTGTGTGGCTTTGTCCTTTTGGAACTGATTTTCAAGAGGAATGTAGAAGGATTTGAAACCTTGGCCTAAGAGATCGTTTGTAGTGCTGTAAGTACAGCTTGATGGACTGTTCTGCTCAGAGTTGAAAGACCTGAATGCAGTAAGAACTAGGCACTATGAGGTTTGGCTTATGAGGGTGAGAAAGGGCTTGGCTTGGATGGGGTATCTTTGGGTGAACCATTGCCCATTCAGCTACAGTTGAAAGATTATAACCTTTGAGATAGATTGGGCCAGCTGACTTGCACTGGGAAACAGGAAGAATGTAGACTCTTAAGAAGGGACCTGAGTGTTCAAGGAGTGTACTGTTCTTCAAAGTCTACTTTATTCCCCATGAATTAACAAATTAGCTCGCTACCTTGTTTTGTGGAATATAAGAAATGCAAGAAAGAGAGGGTCATTGAGTTCGCAGTGTAGTCTTGTGTTTTGGAAATGGCCATGAGCAGTGTGAAGCAGGTTTGCTGGATGCCTACATAGAGACCCTATGGGGCCATGAGGGTGAACTGTGGGTTACAGGGGAGACCTAATGGAGATGCCAGGACCATGAGATGGCTGCTAAGGAAAGCTATCATCCCTGATGAAGTTTTTCCGGACTGTGAGCAGCCTAGCTGGGGGGGATGGAATTAGAATGCCAGAGACTTGCTACTGTTTAGAATTCTTGGACTTGGAGATTTGTCAGTGGCTAGAGTTGTTGGACTTGAAGCTCAGAGTCTGATGTTTACCCTGGTTGTTTTATATCTTTTATTGGTTAAATATTTCTTTGCTATGCTCAGTGCCATCTTTTGCAGTGTGAATGTTTATTCTGTGCCACTATGGGCTCTTTGAGGTTATTATTTTTTTTTGGTATTATGGCTCAATGAAAAGATCTTGGATTATGGGGACATATGGCCATCATTGGAATTGATAAAAACTATGTGGAGGGCTGGAGAGATGGCTTAGCAGTTACGGCATTTGCCTGCAAAGCCAAAGGATCCTGGTTCAACTCTCCAGGACCCACATAAGCCAGATGCACAAAGGGGCACATGCATCTGGAGTTTGTTTGCAGTGGCTGGAGACCCTGGCATGCATATTCTCTGTCTCTCTCTCTTCCCCTCTACCTCTTTCTCTCTCTCAAATAAATAAATAAAAATATATTAAAAATATGGACTTTATAGTTGGGTGAATATACTTCATTTTTTTTTTTTTGCTTTCTGAAATATGTGTGATATTTCTTTATTTTTCGTGTTTTAGTAGTTATGTATATCGTGTGTATACAGTCATGGTGGTACCATTGTTAGCCTTCTCCCTGTGGCCCCCCCATGAGGATTGTGGGTGTTGCATTGTGGGGGTGGCCATCAGTTATGGGGAAGAGGAAATGTCTCTGTGCATAATGACCCAACTTATGGCTCTAACAATCTGTCTGCCCCCTCTTCTGCAAACTTCCCTGAGCCATGCTGGGTTCATTTTAGGTCTATTTCAGCGATGGGAAGTCTTGGGCATCTCTGTGTCTCTGGATACCTGATTTGATAAGAGTTGACTATTCTCTGTGTCTATCTTCTTCACCCTTGTGCAGATACTAGGTTCACTGAGAAAGCAGCTCTTGCTCATTACCCCACTAACTCTATGGCTTCAGCTGGTGCTCTGGTGGGGTGTGATAGGCTGATTCTCTCCTCAGGTTCTGTGTCCATTTGAAAAAGAGAAGCAAATTCTCCAGTGGAGGGTGAGGTCAGTGCAAGATACATGGATACCCATTATTATTTTAAAGAGAATTTAATAGGTGTAGGCCCTCTTGTAGCCCACTATTGGTGGGAGCTTGATATTGGAGAGCGGGCTTGTTTTTTTGGATATGCTTCTGACTTTTTTCCCCATTCTAGGTATGGGTTCCATTCTACTGAGTAGATCTATTGTAGTCAGATTCACATTGCTGGTAGAAATCATCCAAACAGGAGCAGCTTCTGGGAAAAAGAGGTTTGTTTTGGCTTACAGGCTTGAAGGGAAGCTCCACAATGGTAGGGGGAAATGATGGCATGAGCAGAGGGTGGACATCACCCCCTGGCCAACATAAGGTAGACAATAGCAACAGGAGAGTGTGCCAAATACTAGCAAAAGAAAACTGGCTATAACACCTGTAAACCTGCCCCCAACAATACACTGCCTCCAGGAGGCATTAATTCCCAAATTTCAATCATGTTAGCCAAATCAAGAGCAGTTGGTAACCCACCATGGCTGTGTGCCACTATTGCACTTATGTTAACATCATGTCAGGTTGATTGATGCTGAGTAGCTTAGACCACGAGTTGCTTAGACAGATGTTGGTCATTTTCCCCTAGTCCTTTATGTAATTTAACACCTTTTGGCACTAGACAAGCTGCCTGGGGATTGACTCTTCCATTTTCCAGCTAGGTTGCTCCATGTTCTGCCCCAACTGTATGTGGTGTCTTTGGCAGTAGGGTCTTACCATTAATGTTTGGTGGGTCATCAAGTACTCTGTCTTCTTTTGGGAAACCTTGTAGGTCTCTCTGATCAACAGCTTATTGTGGATGATAGCCATATGCTGGTACTGGGAGTTACAGGTAAGTGCCATGGGAGAAGAAGGAAGAAAAATATAGGTAATATAAAAGAGAAAGAGAGAAAAGAGAGAGAGAGAAACAGAAGTGTGAGGATAGTCTTTTTCATTACCCTCTCCAGGCCCCTTTAAATCAGGTATTCTCTCTAAGTACCTGATGTAGATTTGACATTTTACTATGTCTTTCGGGATATAGGATTTTATGGTACCATTTCCATTTGGGTCCAGTTTTTTGTCCACCCTCATACCCTCCCCTCCTACCCCACAATCCCTATTACCCAGTCCTTAAGATGTTTATTGGGTATGTCAGCATCATGGGCAAATTCAGGTTAGGAGCCACAGATGAGTGAGACCCTGTGATGATTATCTTTCTGTGATTGAGTGAGTTCTCTGAGAATGATCTGTTCCAAGTTTGACCATTTTTCTTCAAATTTTATTTTTCCTTACTGCTGCATAGAATAGAGCTAACTTAGCTTCTTCCTTTCCAGTTTGGATGCCTTTTATTGCTTGGGTTAGGACTTCAGAGACCTCAGCAGAGGTTAGAGTGGACACCCCTGTCTTGTTCTTGATCTCAATGGGAATTCCTTCAGCCTTTCCCCATAAAGTATTATTTGGGCTTTAAAAGCTTTATATTTTGCCTTTATTATGTTGAGAAATAGACCATCCATGCCTATTCTCTCCAGTGTTTTGACCATGAAGTGATGATGTTGTTTGTCAAAGGCCTTTGTTGCATCTATAGAGATGATCATGTGGTTTTTGTGTTTAAGCCTATTTATGTGGTGTATTACAATGACAGTTTTCTGAATGCTGGACCCCCCCCCCCCACCCACGTTCCTGGGTTGAAGCCCATATGATCAAGTTGGCTAATGCTTTTGATGCGTTGTTGAATTCTGTGATGATTTTGTTCAGGATCTTCGCATCTAAGTTCATCATAGAAACAGGCCTATAGTTTTCTTTTTTTGTGGCACCTCTGCCTGGTTTTGGTATTAGGGTAATACTAGCTTCATAAAAGGAGTTTGGGAACTTTCCCTATTTTATGATTCTGTGGCACAATTTGAGAAAAATTGGTTTCAGTTCTTCCATGAAGGTTTTATAGAATTCAGCTGAGAAGCCATCTGGTCCTTGACTCTTCTTTTTAGGGAGATTTGTTATTACCCTTTCAGTCTTGGTGGTTGTGATAGGTTTGTTTAGGAAATTAATCTGCTATGAGTTTAGCTTTGGTATGTAATATGTGTCCAGGAATTCATCCATTTCCTCCATATTATCCAATTTTGTGAAATAGAGGTTTTTGAAGTAAGTTCTCATGATTCTCCCAATTTCGCTTATGCCTGTTGTGATCTCTCCATTTTCATTTCTAATTTTGTTAATTTAAAGCATCTCTTCACTTGATCAAATTGGCTAGGGGTTTATCAATCTTGTTTATTTTTTCAAAGAACCAGCTCTTTGTTTCATCAATTTTCTTAATTGTTTCTTAGTTTCCAATTCATTAATTTCTGCTCTGATCTTCATTATTCCTTTCTGTCTGGAGCTTTCTTGGGTTCTTCTTGTTTTTCTAATAACTTTAGGTGGATGGTTAGGTTATTGAGTTGGGATCTCTCTGTCTTTGTTATGAAGGCACTTAGTGCAGTGAATTTTCCCCTGAGGACCACCTACATTGTCTCCCATAAGATTTGATATGTTGTGTTCTCATTGTCATTCATTTCTAGAAATTTTTCGATTTCATTTTTTATTTCATCCACTACTCATTTATAGTTTAAAAGTGTGGTATTCAGTTTCCAGGAGCTGGTGGGATTCCTGGAACAACCTTTGTTGTTAATTTCTAACAATATAGCATTGCAATCTGATATCATGTAAGAAATTATGTCAATCTTCCTAAATATATGGATGCAGGCTTTATGAACCAGTATATGATATATTTTAGAGAAGCTTCCATGGGCTGCTGAGAAAAATAAATAATCTGTGGATTTTGGGTAGAATGTTCTGTAGATTTCCATGAGGTCTAATTGATTTATTGTGTGCTAAGCTGTCTTACTTCCTTTTAATTTTCTGTTTGGATGATTTATCCATTGCTGATAGTGGAGTATTGAAGTCCCCAACTATGATGGTGTAGGTGGTTAGTTATGTTTCATTGTCAAGTGGGTTTTGTTTTAGTAATTGTGGTACACCTATGTTTGGTGCATAAATATTAATAATTGTGATATACTCTTGTTTGATCATTTCCTTAATAAGTAAAAAAGTGGCCATCTTTGTCTTTGTGATAACTTTTGGTTTGAAGTCTATTTTATCTGATATTATTATAGCTATACCTGCTTGCTTATTATTTCCATTTGCTTGGAATATGATTTTCCACCCTTTCACCCTGAGGAGGTATCAGTCTTTGTGGTCAGGTGGGTTTCTTGAAGAAAGCAGATTGAGGGATCTAATTTTTGATCCACCTTGTTAGCTTATGTCTCTGGATGGATGAATTAAGGCCATTATATCTAGGGTAGTAACTGTGAGGTTTTGTTTAATACCTGCCATATTGTAGTGGCTTATGTTGTTTGATGTTTTCTTGGAATTTGTAGTTTTTGTGCCTTCTTAAAGTTTGGTTATTGTGGTCTGCTTTTTGTATGCACTTGAGCTTGGTTATTTGAATCTTCCGTGTGGAGCATTCAATGAAGTACAATCTGTAGGTTTGGCTTTGTGTTCATATAGCTTTAACGCTGAGTTTTATTGTGGAAAGTTTTCTTTCATCATCTATTATGAGGGATACTTTTGCTAGGTAGAGTAGTTTGGGTTGCAAGCCATAAGTTCTTAGAGTTTGCAGTGTACTATTCTAGGCCCTTCTGGCTTTTAGGGTTTCCATTGAGAAGTCTGAAGTAATTCTGATGAGGTTTCCTCTGCATGTAACATGTTGTCTCCCTCTAGCTGCCTTTAGGGTTTTCTCTTTGTGATTGATGTGTACAGTCTTAATGATAATATGTCTTGGAGAATTTCTTCTTTGGTCCAGCCTGTTTGGAGTTCAGTTAGCTTCTTGTAACTTGATGGGACTTTCTTTTGAGAAAGTGGGGAAGTTTTCTTTGATAATTTTGTTGAATAAGTTCTCCATGTCTTTGGTCTGTCTTTCTTCCCTTTCTGGTATTCCCATGATCCAAATGTTGAGAGGCTTAAGGTTAACCCACAGTTCTTTCATGTTCTGCTCACAGAAATTTTTGAACCTGTTGAAACTTTTGGACTCATGAACTGTTTCTTCTGTTTTGTCTTCTAGTTTCGAGTTTCTATCCTCCACATGGCTGACTATTCTTAAGAACTTCTATAGGGCTTTGGGCTTGTTCAGTTTGGTCCATATTTTCTGTTTTTTTTTTTTTATTTTAAGTGTATAGTTTCCAACCGTCTGTAGAGTTCCCTTTTCACACCATTTTCTGATTTTCTTAATGCTTTTTGGAGTTCATCCTTGTATTTTTTTATGTCTTCATTGAGCTTAGGCAGTTGATTATTAGAAACCAATTTTTTTGCTTTTCTTCTCCTTCAGATCATTTGCCTGTCTTCAGAACCCTTCCTGGTTCTTTTCTAGTATGTCTAATCTAGTAAGCATACCATTCATACAATTATTGTTCATTCCTTTGTTGAGTTTCTGCAAGTTATGATATTTGCTTGGCCAGGGTGGCATAATTTATTTCTTCATTTTGGGGTTCTGATCCTATTGTCTGTTCTATATTTTGATTAGAGGCATCCATTGTGGGACTGGGCAATCAGCTGGGTTTACTGGCATCTGATTTTTTGTACTATTCCTTTTTTGCCCATCATAATGTTTCAGAAAGCCTAGGGTGTGGGATGGTATCCTGCTGGCCCAGAGTGATTTGGGGTGCAGCCGCGAGTGGGTTGGCAATTGCATGCAGGGCTCTGAAGGGATGGGCAGGAACAGTGTCTGGGACAGCCATCAAGCCTGGGGCTTTGAAAGGCTGGGCTGGAATTGTGACTGTGATGGTGATTGATTGTGTGCACGGGGGTCAGCAAGCCTGGGCTGGAACAGCGATCACATGCTTGGGGGTCAGCAATGTTCGGTGGGAACAGCGATAGTGCACAGGGAGATCAGCGAGACTGGGCAGGAACCTCGATCGCTTGTGCAGGGGGGTCAGGAAAGCTGGGTGGGAATGGCGATGACACGCACTGGGCGGGAAAGGCAACTGGGATGGTGTTCACACCTGTGGAGCTCTGCCCGATGGCAGGAAAACCTAGGGCGGGGACCTAGCCTGCTAGCTTAGGTCAGTTTGGCCTGCAGTCAGTACAGGAGGCACCTCCTGCTGGGACTGAGGCTAGGACGGCTGCTTGAGGGGATTGAGGGACTGGTGGGCTATCTTAGAATGTGGGCATCAGCAGATTTCCTATTTTGCTCCTCCTCCTCCTCCTCCTGCTGGAACCCTACTAGTATCAGCAAACCCCTAAACAACCCCTCCCCAACCTTAAAGATGTTGCCTTTTCTTCCCAGTGAGAAGAGGTGAGGTTAGGCAAATGACATCTTGACCAGAAGAATGAATGTACATCATTTTACATCATGTATGCTTATCAATTTATGGGGTCCAGGGGTGGAATGTGGTGGTTTGATTCAGGTGGCCCCTATAAACTTAGGTGTTCTGAATGCTAGGTTTCCAGCTGATGGAGATTTGAGAATTAATGCCTCCTGGAGGCAGTGTATTGTTGGGGGTGAGCCTACGGGTATTATAGTCAGTTTCCCCTTACCAGTGTTTGGCACACTCTCTGTTGCTATGGTACACCTTATGTTGGCCAGGGGGTGATGTCCACCTCTGCTCATGCCACTGTTTTCTCTGTCATCTTGGACTGTCCCCTCAAGCTTATAAGCCAAAATAAACCTCATTTTCCCACAAGCTGCTGTTAGTTGGGTGATTTGTACCAGCAGTATGAACCTGACTGTAACACCTTTCCAAGTAGTCCCTCTTCTTCTTTGATGCCTTTTTTTCTATTTTGGCCCTACTTCACCATTCATCACTGGGTGTTGATGGGTCCAATATTCTGGCCATGATATAACATGATATGGCCTTTTTATTCATGACCAAACACAAACTTCCAACCCATTCATAGAAAACAATGAAGATGTGAGAATTGCCAAGACTTATGGATAATTATTATCTATGTACTCTCTCTCTCTCTCTTTTGTCTTTTCATTTCCATTCCTGCTTCCCACCCTTCCTTTCTTGCTTCCTTTCCTGTCTTTATTTTTTGTTTTAGGTGGAATATTGTTACATAGTGCATTTGGGGTTTGAATTCATCCTCCTCCTGCCTTAGTCTTCTGAGTTCTTGGATTATTGATTAATACCACCACACATGGCACATGTACCCTTCTTCAAGACATTATTTTATTTTATTTATTTTGTTTGCTTTCTTCAAGTCAGGGTCTTACTCTAGCCCAGGATGACCTACAACTCACTGTATAGTCCAGGCTTGCCTCAAAACTCACAGCAATCCTTCTACCTCTGTCTCTCAAGGGCTGGGATTAATGTGTGTGCTACCATTACTAGCTGAGACAGTATATTAAAAAGCATTTTAAGGCTGCCAATGTAGCTCAGTTGGTAGACTGCTTGCCTAGCTTAATGAACCTCTGTGTTTGATTCCCAGCACCAGCACTGCTTAAAACTGGATGTAATGGCTCAAGCCTATATTCCCAGTACTAGGGAGTTGGAGGCAGGAGAATCGGAAGTTCATAGTCATCCTTGGCTACAAATGGAATTCAGTGCAAGCCTTGCATGAGACCATATCTTAAACAAAAAGGAATTTTAGATGCCAAAAGTAATTACAGTTAATAATTGATAAATCATGGTGTAACTAGAATTTTGGTGACTCCTGAGTAATGTAAGCTGTAGTGTTGCTAAGATAGCCTGATTTGTCAGATAAAAATACAGGATGCCCAGTTAAATATTATTTCTAAAAACTCCTTTCTTCAAATTTTCCAAGATAGTCTTGGGTCTAGAATCAGAAGCAACTGTTCTGTTCTAGAATATCAGCCAGCCTAGATGAGAATGTTATAATTTGATGTCTTTGTGTCCCTTGAGTGGGGTGGGAGAAAGTTCTGTCTGACCCTCTATTCTGCTCTGGGAGCCAAATAGCACCCTTGAATGTCCAGAACTAGTTCTGTTGGGTCTCGTCAGCAAATAGTTTGGCCAGATTTCCAGAAGGTGGTATGTTGAGCAGATCTCTGACTACCAGAGTATTTCTTTCATGCAAGATTGGGGCACCAGGGCACTTTTAATACACTTATTCTAGGTGACACCTGTCATAGAATAATGGAATAATGTAGAGTACTGGGAGACTGAGTTTTGCATTTAAGCCTCTTGTTGTATCCCAATTGTAGGGCTGCCTCTGGTTTTCTACACTAAGGGATATATAAAACTGTTATACTCCAGAGACATTACTCATACCTCTGCCTGTGGTCCTTCTAAGGCCTTATGAGGACTTAGAGTCCTTTTGCCCTTGCTGTGGACCACCAGTGATCCCTCCTGGTTGATATGTTTTTCTTCTCTGATCAATGCCATGCATGTTCAGAGAGATTTGCTATCTATCTATCTATCTATCTATCTATCTATCTATCTATCTATCTATCTATCTAGTTTGATATGTGTGTGTGTGTGTGTGTGTGTGTATAGTTTTGATATATATATATATATATATATATATATATAGTTTGCTCAGTCAAACTATCGTAGAAAAGGGAGAACTATTCGGTGCTTCACAGGCTCTTCTTTCTTTGGCTATGACTCTTTGCATAACCTTCCCACATTGGTGATGTATGGAAATAAGGGTTGCAGTTTCAAAAAAATTGAAAGAAATCATATTACGGGAATATAGAGATTATGACCCAGTGAGTCCAAGAAGAGACATCTCTCAGAAGATGTTTGTTCTAGGTTCACTGTTTCCAAAGCATAAATTTCATATGACCAGAAAAGAAATTATCATTCTCATTTTTGTTGTAAGACTTGCTTTTGTGATCAATGATAAGAGAGCAGTATGATTTCTTTTTTGAGTCATTGGCTCCCAGGGCCGTAATAGGAATGATGTTATTAGCACTAAAGAGCTGACATTAAAGAAGTACAGAGCCAAGAATGTCTAGATCATATGGATGGAAGTGGAAGACATGGTGCTAAGTGAAAAATGCTAATGACAAAAAGACAAACATTGCATGTGTTCTCTCTTATGTGGTAATGAAAAAATATATAATGCACCTATAAGAGTAATTACTGAGGACAGGAAGGGTACAATGTATGGTCAGGGATTTGACAGGGTAGAAGAAAGGTATGTGAATATCATCAATGCACGATGTATGTTTAGACCTATAGCAAATCTCATTAATTTGTATAGTCAATGTGTATTAATAATAATATACTGATCTACATTGTTTTCAGTATTATCCAGCTAATAGAATCATTGCCTTATCCCTACTGGGAGACATAGTGTAGTATATACTACAGAGATAGTTGCCTCCAGCATGGAGAGAGAGGTCCTGAACTACCAAACTAAACTGTCACCAACTAAAAGAAATCATTTATGATGAAATTTTAATACTAATCAAACTTAATATGGACAGGACCTCTCGACATTCTTGAACTACCAGGAAGCAATCCAATGTCTATTGGTCCATGGGGAATAATCCCTCTACTGATGGCTTGAGAACTTACATGCCTTCTAAGATACATGTTATTATAATTGATATGTTCTCAATAGGTCTCTCAAAAAAACAAACGTTGAAAACTTAATTGCCAATGACAGTGTGTTGGGAGGTGAGTCCTATAGGGAGAGAGAATGATTTATGCCCTGACTATGAGAGTGAGTTCTATAAGAGTGAAGAGTTTGTGGGCTCCCCTTTGTTTCCCCTTTGTCCCCTCTTTGCCCTTTTACATTGACATAATGCAGTAGGACGGTCTTTCCTATTTGCCAGTCCCTTGATCTTGGACTTCTAGCCTCTATAACTATGAACCAATTAAGTCTTTTTTTAAAAATTGTGCATTTCAATATCTTAGGCTTTCTTTTATAGAAGCACAAAACATGTTGGCAGTGGTGTACACCTGAGGAGGTGATGGAGGTATGATAAGGAATGTCCTCTTTTTATTTGTGTGGAACTGAAACAGATTAGCTGTGAACTTTACCCTTATTTCAGTAGTCACAATGAAGCAGTGATAGGGTTCTTATGAAATTTCAAAGTACATAAATTCTAATATAAAACACAGACAGAAAATGACATTATATGAAGTAGCTAATGAACATTAATAGAAAGATAGAATTATGTGGCATAAAAGAGTTTTAAATTAGGGCTGGAGAGATGGCATAGCGGTTAAGCGCTTGCCTGTGAAGCCTAAGGACCCCGGTTCGAGGCTCGGTTCCCCAGGTCCCACGTTAGCCAGATGCACAAGGGGGCGCACGCGTCTGGAGTTCGTTTGCAGTGGCTGGAAGCCCTGGTACGCCCATTCTCTCTCTCCCCCTCTATCTGTCTTTCTCTCTGTGTCTGTCACTCTCAATTAAATAAAATAAAAAAATAAAATAAAATAAAAGAGTTTTAAATTAATTAAAAACATTTTTTGAGGTAGACTCTTGCTCTAGCCCAGGCTGACCTGGAACTCACTCTGTAGTCTCAAGGTGGCCTCAAACTCCTACCTTTGCCTCCCTAATGCTTGGATTAAGGGCATGTGTTACTATACCTGGCTAAAAATTTAACTTTTATACTATGGTATTCATGTGTGGTAATAGTATTATATGTGTGTGTATACATGCATTTGTTGTTTATCCAATGTTGAGGATCAAGCCCTTGGCTTTGCACATGCTAAGCAAGTGCTATAAATCTGAAGTAACCTGATATGTTGGCAATAAATGAAAAATGATAAGATGGGAGGGATTGTCTTTAAAATAATTGCAAGGTGGCAATGAATGCGAGATGGGAGATGAAATAACATTAATAAATTTGTAATTGTTGCAGTTAAGCAATGATACCTGAGAAACAGCATATTACTCTCCTTGCACATGAAATTTGGGAATAAAATTGATGCAAACAAATTAGTTGCTATATAATAGAGTCAGACATAGGAAAAACATGCTATGAATCTTTACAGAATCAATATGTTCTTTTATTAAAAAGAGCATATATAGCTGGGTGTGGTGGTGCATACCTTTAATCCCAGCACTCGGGAGGCAGAGGTAGGAGGATCACTGTGAGTTCGAGGCCATTGTGAGACTACATAGTGAATTCCAGGTCAGCCTGGACCAGAGTGAGACCCTACCTCGAAAAACAAAAACACACACACACACACAAAAAAAAAAAACCCAGAAAAAAATATATGCTTGTCTTTATCAATATTTAGTTTCCTTTTTCCTCTCTCTCCTTTTCTTTGAGTTCTCATTGCACTTTCTGTTATACTGAGTAACTAGAATGCAGTGTGCTTTCTGGAAGTAACTGGTTGCTTGTAAGTGGTGTTTATTATTTTCAAGTATTAGTCATTTTCTTCTCTCCTAAAGACCTACCCCATAATCTTTCACATGATCTTTTCTCATGCTGTGTGTACTCATTATAGTGCCTTCCCCTATGGTAGATTCTCAATAAATATGTGTAGAATTATAATAGATTCTTAATGCATAACTGATAATAAATGACATGGAACAAATTCTTAGTTCTTGCTTCTGTTAATCATTTCTCTGTTGGAGGATGGTTAAAAACTATGCCTTCCCCCCATCACATGTTAAGGTACATGACTTTCTGAGAACACAATTAGTTTTGAGGACACCTTTGTTAAGTAGAGGGTTATTTTCACTCTCTCATTTTTCTTGGGGAAGGACTGATTCTGGCTTCTGTGAGAGTGTTTAGTGTCTTATTCCATTATCTGTCCCTGGTCTTTTCACTTGGAAAGTTTGTGAATGCAGGTGTATGAATAGACTTGTTTTCAATTCCAGGGACCTTGCCCTGAGCAAGGCTCTGTGCAATTGTGCTTTGCACCTGCAGCAATAAATTCAAGAGAGATAATGTGATGAATTTCAATCACTTGTTGCCTTGTTACATATTCACTACTTAAAAATATCCTCTTTACTATTGAGTTGTCAGTAAAAGCACAGGAGCAGTGTTGCCAGCTAAGCCCCTGGAATGGCTCAGGGAATAATTTTACACTGGGGAGATGATTATAGTCCCATGTGAAGTTAGAAGAATCTATTTAAACTGAAAAAGTTGGTAAACAAGCTTGTGGAAAGCTGGTCTCACCAGAGATACTTTGAATGTGTGTATATATGTTTAAATTCAAGAAACAGGTTGTGTTTTGTCCAAGTATACAAAACGGGACCATTTAGCCATAGTAGGCATATTAAAAGGTTGATCAATTCATTGCATTTTATTGAACTGAACACCAAACATAGTGATACAGGAGACAGATCTATGGAATTGGATCTCCAATGCCAGCAGCTTTCAAGTCTTGGGTTCTTATCCATGATAGCAAAAAATCAATAATGTAGTCTCAGAGGAGGGTACATTATGAATTGAGATTCATTTTAGGGCAAGTTAAGAGAGGAAACAGTAGGAAAGCACCCAAGCAAAAGAAGTTTTCCCCCTTCCTTGTCAGGCTGTGGAGGGGAAGGGGAGTGTGGTAGTTTGAATAGATGGCCCCCAATATATTCATTTTTAAATTAGTTTGTAGTTTGCATCTGTAGCCACCTGGCTGGAGGCAGTGTCACTGGGAAGATCTTAAGGTATGATGGTGGGTTTAAGATTTCATTCTAAAGATATGCAAAGTGTGCCTAGCTGGAGTTCCAGAAGTGTGCTGTGCTATGCTGTGTGTGGCTTTTGACTTTTAGGTTTGTGCTTCTTTGTCTGTGTTTGGTCCTGTGAAAGCAGACCAACTTCTTCTGCCATTATGGAACTTCCCCTGGATCTGTGAGCTTCAATAAATCTCTTCCTCCATAACTGTGCATGATGTGGAAATTTATCTCAGTGAACCTGAAGCTGTCTGCTACAGGGAGGTAGAGAAGATCCCTATCCCAAAAGGAAGAAGGAAAAAAGAAGGGTTAGCATCCATAGATATAGCACAGGTCCAATTATATGGATCAGGCATCCAATTAGGATAAGTCTCATCACCAGGCTACTGTGCATAAGGGAGGAATATTATTGGTTGGTAGGTCCAGGAGGCTGACTTGGGAAGGGTCAGCCCACAGGTGCTAAGCCTAGGAAAAGTTGAGAAAGAAGCATGAAGTTGATGCTGGACTTGTTACTTGCAGCTGCCTTGGATGAGACTGAATCACGTATGAGTTCTAGTTCTGCCCAAGAAGGCAAGGTAATATCCACATTTCTGTGGGACAGTCCCTAGCTAACTACCTATCAGGATAAATCTGTATCAAGAGCTTAACCAAGAGTCCTAGAATGAGCTAGATTACCTCGTCCGTCCTTCCTTCCTTCCTTCCTTCCTTCCTTCCTTCCTTCCTTCCTTCCTTCTGTCTTTCTTTCCTTCATTTCTTCCTTTCTTTCATTTAAATTTGATTTTTATATAACAACAGTCTGATGCTTAACATTTAAATATTTCGACATCTATTTACCAGAAAATATGCTTGTTGATTTAGCAGAGAATTTCAGTTTTTTTTTTTTTGAATTTTCATTTTATTTATTTATTTGCAAGGAGAGAGAGGTGGGAGAGAGAGAGAGAGCGAGCGCGGGTATGCCAGGGCCTGTAGTCACTGCAGATGAACTCCAGATGTACCACTTTGTGCATCTGGCTTTAGGAGGGTACTGGGGAATGAAACCTAGGTCGTTAGGCATTGTAGGTAAGTGGCTTAATGGCTAATTCATCTCTTCAGCCCTATTCCAGTTACTTATTTTATTTTATTTTTAAATTTATTTATTTGAAGCCAGGAGTGGTGGTGCATACCTTTAATCCCAGCACTTGGGAGGCAGAGGTAGGAGGATTGCTGTGAGTTTGAGGCCACCCTGAGACTACATAGTGAATTCCAGGTTATCCTGAGCTAAAGTGAGACCCTACTTACTTCAAAAAACCAAAAAACAACAACAACAACAAAAATTATTTGAGAGGAATAAAGAGGCAGATGGAAATAATGGGTGCGCTAGGGCTTCTAGCTACTGCAAATGAATTCCAGAAACATGTACCACCTTGTGCATCTGGCTTATGTGGGTCCTGGGGAATTAAACTTGGCTCTTTGGCTTTTTATGCAAGTGCCTTAACCATTAAATCATCTTTCCAGCCCTATTTATGTTATTTTTAAGAGAATTGTGAAAGTGTAAAAATTGTTATACTTATTGGCTGTTGACATGTAGTGATCAGTACACTCTTTTTAAAATTTTTTTTGTCCATTTATTTATTTATTTATTTGAGAGGGACAAAGACAGAAAGAGGCAGAGAGAGAGAGAGAGAGAGAGAAAGAATGGGCGCGCCAGGGCCTCCAGCCACTACAAACCAACTCCAGATGCATGTGCTTCCTTGCAGCACACTTTTTGTTGTTGTTTTCTCCATGTTTTCTGGAAGGCTCAGGATAGTCTTTAGGATGAGGAATTTTCCAACAATATCTGAAGTGAATGAAGATAAAAGAGTGTCAGTTCTTCATCTCTGGGCGTGGGGTGGGGCGAAGGATGGGAAATATGATTCTTAGACCAAGAATGTAAGCCATATGGTTCAAGATAAATATTAATAAATATTATCCATTTTTACTCCTAGTAGTATAAAATGTAATATATAAGTTTAGTAAGTTTTTTTTCTCAAAGAATTTATAAAATCAAATTAGAAAAGTTGTAACTTTGTATGTTGCTTAATAAGGGAACTCAAACAGTATACTAGTTTTTAGTGCTGATGTTTTTTTCCCTACAATAGACATTTATGCCATATATATTTCAGTGTGTTTTAAAGTACAGCATTTTTCTGAAATATTACATTGCAAAAGAGCTAGACTGATTTAAAAATATTGTCTAGAAGGTATTTTTAAAAATGTATGTGTAAACATAATATATGTATGTCTAATGAATTTTAATCTGTGCCCTACAGAAAGTAAACATTATAAATGATGTAACAGAGACACATAATGTTAGGTAGTTTCTTTAGAATTTGGGAGAGATACAAATATATGAATCTGTATAAAGTGTATTCACTTAAGTGATTTGTAATTTTCAATGATCAAATGGGGGGGGTGAGATGTATGAAATAGGTAGAAATTATGTAATCATTTGTATGTTTTTTTCTTTTTAAATATGTTTTTATTATGCCGGGCGTGGTGGCGCACGCCTTTAATCCCAGCACTCGGGAGGCAGATGTGGGAGGATCACCATGAGTTCAAGGCCACCCTGAGACTACAGAGTTAATTCCAGGTCAGCCTGGACCAGAGTGAGACCCTACCTTGAAAAACAAAAAACAAAACAAAAAAAAATATGTTTTTATTTATGTATTTGTGAGGCGAGAGAAAGAATTGGCATGTCAGGGCCTCTTGCTACAAACGTCAGATGTATGCTTCACTTTGTTCATGTGGCTCTATGTGGGTATTTTTTTGCATTCTAGTTTTTTTTTTTCTTTTTTTATGGAGAGAGTAGCAAAATTACAAGACCCTGGTAACTTAATCCTCAGGTAGCACAAATGTGTGGACTTTTTCTGCAGCTCTTTATTCTGCATCTTAAGGTTGGGGTCATTGCTTGATTTATGTAGGCACCCAGTTAAGCTAACTGAGCGTCTAGGAAGCTGCATTTGTCATAAGACTATCACTTTATTACATGAAGTGCTTGTTGGAAATCCCAAGGTAAGTGAGGACTTCACCACATTTATAGAATCAGGTTTGTACTGGACAGGATCAAAGAGTTATTTTCCTTACCCGTCCTTATATTTTTTTAGGTTCCTGGCCAAAGTACCTATAACAATAAAGGACAGATTAACAAAAAAAACACAATAATTTATTTAATATAGTATAACAAGGCTAAAAACACCCAAGGCTATCTTCAATGTTTTCATGAGCTCAGTTTTGATAAAGAGAGGTGGTTCCTGATAGAGAAATATGATTGGACAAAGGCCATTAATTAATGGTAACAAACTGAAGAGGGGCTTAGTAACACCTGTTCAGATTTTGCTCCCTGCCCGTGTGTCTTCAGAGATAATGATGTTCCTTCTCCTGGAAAGGTGGGGGATAGCTCCAAAATGAGGGCTTTATGGACTTGCTTCAGGAGAGAAGAGCCCTGGAAATTCCAGAGTGCCATCCTGCTTGTGCTGCTTTCTCAAGTGTTTGGCACAGTGTGTCCTGAGCTCCAGCCCAGTCTCCAAGTCATGTTTGCTCACATGTCAGAAGTCACTGTAAATCTAGAATCTACATGTTCATTTTGTTTGTTTGTTTTTATCAAGGTAGGGTCTCATTCTAGCCCAGGCTCGCTCTGTAGCCCAGTCTGGCCTTAAACTCACAATGATCTTCCTACCTCAGTCTCCTGAGTGCGAAGATCCAAGATATGTGCCACCATAGCTGGCTCTAGATGTTCTTTTTACCTACTCTAGTAATGGGTGGCAAAGACCCCTTTCATACACTGCATGTAGAATGTCAGCCCACCCTTATTAATGGCTACATAGCAAGATTTTGAGCAGGCACCAGAGTATTTCAATGTATAGAGACCTATTAACTTCACCACAAACGTTTTATTGGTAAAAATCACAAGTAAGGTAGACTCTTTTTTATTCAGTCTTTACTATATCCCATTTGATGGTGTGTTTAAGTGGCATGCATTCACAGAAGTCAAATGTGTGTGTCTTTTCCAAGCTTGCTATTAGCTTGAAAGAGAACAGAACAGGATGATTCACAGGTTGATAATGGATCCCCGGAAAATTCCTACCGCACCCTCAGCCAGGGCTGCTGTGGACTGGTCCCAGCTCTACACTAGTCCATATTCAGCTGAGGCAGTGTGAGATTTTCACGGTCTGGTGTCCCTCCTCACAGATGTGCCCTTGAACACTGGTTTTAAAAAATATGAAGAATAGCATATTCGCAGTAGGAGACAAAAGTGAGAAATCACACATATTTCTTGCTTTATTGCAATGAATACCCTGTTGGAAAAATTGGCAGCTTGGGAAATCCTACACACTTCAACAAAAATCCTGGAATTGGACTGGGCCTTTAGCAGAAGAGGTTGAGACACAAATCAGAGGTAAAACTCAGATAAAGTTAAGGCAGGTTATGGGGCTGAAGTATGGAAACGAATGTTCATGTGTTATTTCTCACAAGCATCTCTTTTTTATCATAAAGGCTAGTAGCGTCCCAATTGTTTTGATAGAAGTGTTTCATTTTTATTAAATTAAAAATTTCATCTTGAGACAATTTTAGATTCAAAAGCCTATAGAGGAAATAACACCAAGATCTAGTTGTTCCCTTCCAGAATTGCTCTCACTGGTGACAATGTGCCAATTATGGTCTTTCACAGCTGTGACCAGCATTGCTGTGGTCAAGGTACAGAATATTTCCATCTCCAAAAAGAGACACAGGCACTCAGATCCACCTGACCACTTCCTGAACCACTACAGACTCCTTCAAACTCTAACCCACTATAGAATACTGTGGTGGTGGATGAAACTGCTATAAATGCTACTGCAAAATTAAGAATATATTAATTATGAATAAAGTTTCTATAAACATTGGTGTATAGGTTTTTCTGTGAATGTACTTGTTTGGGATAAATACCTAAGAATCTAATGGTCCTTTTAGCTGTCTTTTCTTTCTCTTTCTTTCTTCTTCTGTTTTTTTTTTTTTTTTTTTTTTTTTTTAGAGAATATGCCTAGCTTGGAAAGTGTTTGTGCCCCTGTCATATTGATGAACATGGTATAAGTGATTCTGACTCTCTCTACATGCTAGCCATCTTGTGGTGGTGGGTACTAAGCTTGTCATTTAAGCCATTGTGTTGGGTTTGTAATGATTTACATGAATATTTTGAAGTATGTAATGTGGATTTAATTTGTATTCCCTTACTGAGTAGTGATGCTGAACATCTCACATGTCCATTGACCTTATTTATATCCTTTGTATTGATATATCTGCTCATTCCCTTTGCCCACTTTGTAATTTAAAAAAAAAAATTTCCTCTTAAGTTTTGAGGCTTGTTTAAATAGTCTCAGTCCATTGTGGAATATGTTTTGTATATGTTTTCTTTCGGTTGTATTTGTTTTATTCATGATTGTCACATAGTTTTTTGAAGAGCAAACTTTTAAAATTTAGTGGGCTCCAGTTTAGCATTTCCTTTATTGGGTTGTATTTTTGAAGCCAAGTCTAACAACACCATATAATCTTATATTTCTAAGGTTTTCTACTGTTTTTGTTTATGTTTATATTACTAGCTGTGTTCTAGTTTGAATAAATTTATGTGTGAAGCGTTACCTTTGTTTCTCTTCTATTCTTTATTGTTTTTTGAAATGTATTTATTTTTATTGATTGATTGATTGGTTTTTCAAAGTAGGGCTTTCTCTCTCTCTCCCTCTCTCTCTCTCTCTTTCTTTCTTTTCTTATTGAGGCAAGCCAACAGATTGACTTTTTATGTGAGAGGGTAAGAGTGAGAATGAGACAGACAGCGAGAGAGACAATTGGCACACCAGGCCTTCCAGCCATTGCAATCAAACTCCAGAATGTGTGTCAACTTGTGTTCATGTGCAAGCTTGCATGCTTACATCACTGTGTGTCTGGCTTTTGTGGGACCTGGAGAATCAAACGTGAGTCCTTAGTCTTCACAGGCAACACTTTAACTGCTAAGCCATCTCTCTAGCCCCATTCTTTGTTGGTTTTGATTTGGGTTGTCTACAGAAGCTATTTCTCTGCATTGAGTTGTTTCTGCCTATCAGTTGGGTGGCAATACATGACTGGCAATATGGATCCGCCATCCCTTCCACTGCCCTGTGCATCTGTTCTTCCACCAAACCACATAGTGCTGAGGGAAGGCTGTTTGATCAACTTTATTAATTATTTTTTTCTATTTTTATTCTTATTTGTATGTATGTATACACATGTGTGTTAGTTTGAATAGATGCCCCCCAATATATTCAGCATTTTGTAAGTTTGTAGTTTGGATCTGCAGTCATGTGGCTGAAGGAGGTGGATCTTAACATCCTGCCCTAAATGTGTGGTGATAGATTTGAGATTCCAATCTAAAGTCTGGAGCACTAAGCCAAGTATTATGAACTATCCTTATGAGGGTTTGAAGATGCTAAGTAAAGAGAAAGGTAAATTTAAAGGCTCAGCTTACAAACTTTCCAAGGGGAAGAAAAGGCTATGGAAGCCTTTGTTAGAACTGGGCTGCTGACGTACAGGCTGGCTATGTCTGTCTGTCTATACCCAGAGAGTTTAATCAAGGCTACATTTGTAATGGACTGATTTGCCAGTTAAAAAATGTTTACTCTCTGCCATTGTATGTTAAAAGTATATAACTTGTTTGATTTTGCAGGACTCACAGCTAAGAGATGATCTTAAATCTCTGAGGAGACTTGGTTTTGAAACTATCTTAAGTTGGTAAAGACTGTGAACCTTTGAAATTGGACTGAATACAATTTACAATATGTGATGGTTTTGAATCTATTTTGGGCCAGCAGTGGAATGTGGTAGTTTGAATAGATGACCCCCAATATATTCAGTGATATATTCATTTGTAGTTTGGATCTGCAGCCACCTGGCTAGAAGAAGTAGATCTTAGGGTTCAGCCCTAAGGTGTGGTGGTGGGCTTGAGATTCCAGTCTAAAGATAGACAAAGTTCCTAGTTCATCCTGGAGTTTCTGAAGTGTGTGGCTTTCGGCTTGTGCCTTCTCTCTCTCTACCTGGTCTTGTAAGAGCAGGCCAGCTTCTTCTGCCACTATGGAACTTCCCCTGGATCTGTAGACTTCAATAAATATCCCTTCCTGCATAACTGTGCCTGGTCTGGAAGTTCATCTCAACAAACCTAAAGTTGTCTGCTACAATGTGTGTTAAGTGTCCAATGCACGTGTGTGTGTGAATGGGCTTGTACTTGCCATAGCCTTTGTACACAGCTCAGAGAACAACCTTGGATGTTTCTTCCAGTCCTTTGAGACAGGTCTCTCTCACTGTTAGTGCTTGAGAACTTCCAGATTCTCCTGGCTCTGACTCCCATTGCTGTAGGCACATTGGGATCACAGACCCATCTTTCATTTTGTATCCTGCTTTACATGAATGCTGGGGAATTGAACTTCGGTTAGCAGGCTTGTAAGCAAATGTCTTTTATTTTCATTTTAAAAACTACTATACCTACCTTACTACCTTTACAAATTTTAGAATGATATTGCATATGTTTATTAGGCATCTTCCTGAGAAGTTGATAGAAATGTATTAAATTTGTGTTGTATCTATTTGGGGAAGAGACATTTTCATTATGCTAAATCTTGCAATCTATGCCGTACTATGTCTCTTAATTACACATTATTTAGTTATTTATTTATATGTATGTATATGGACATTCCAGGGTCTGTTGCCAATGTAAACAAACTCCAGTGCATGTGCACCTTGTATCTGGCTTTATGTGGCTGTTAGGGAATAAAATCCAGACTGGTTGGCTTTGCAAGCAAACACTTGTAACTACTCAGCCATCTTCCCAACAAGTAAACTGGGATATGCCTCTTGTTGTGACCTTGGATTTCTTTCCTAAGTACTGTATCATTTTAAGAATATAAATTCTATAATCTATTAAATGGTTTACATGAATATCATTTTATTTTGAGAAATATTTTGTCCTTTTGTTTTGATTATTTGTATAAATTTGGGGTCATTGTTAATATACTTTTTGATAATTTTTATACTTTTATATAATTAAATTTGATCATACTCCCCTTCCAGTCTCCCTCTTCTTCTTTCCTTCCAGTGAACTACTTCTATACAACTAGGAAATCTTTTTAAAAGATATTATTTTTTTTATTTATGAGAGAAAAAGAGGGAGAGAGGGATAAAGATAGAGATAGAGAAAGAGAGAGAATGGGCACACCAGAGCCGCCAGCCATTGCAAATGAACTCCAGACACATGTGCTACTTTCTGCTTTACATGGGTCCTGGGGAATTGAAACCTGGGTCCTTTGGCTTTGAAGGCAAGTACCTTAACCACTAAGCCATCTCTCCAACCCTCTTCTACTTTGATATCTTGAAAAATTTTGTTTTTCCTACCTCCGAAATCCGTGTTCACATTTTAATGAGCACACTATTGTGAAGGTCCCATGGAGACAATGACAGTCATTGTGGGGACATGAAGTGGTAGAAACAAAGCATGCCTTCTTCGTTTGTGGCTCTTACATTTTTTTACCCCACCTGGTTTTCTGCACTATTCCCTAAGCCTTGGAGTATATACTAAGAATATCTTAATTAGCACTATGCATTAAACAGAGTCTCTTTATTATTAGCACATTTATAGATTTGAAGTCTTCCCCATAGTCACTATAATCTGCAAAAACAAGCTTTTCTGACCAGAGGTGAGAACAGCATGTGATGGTTTGAATCAGAATCAATGTGGGAAGATTTGAAACCTTGCCCTAACAGATGCTTTGCAGTTCTGTAATCAGAATTTGATAGACCATTATGGTCAGAATTGAAAGGCCTAAACACAGAAAGAACTGTGAACTGTGAGATTTGGCTTATGAGGTGAAGAAAGAGCTTTGGACTAGGTTAGAGACAGTTTGTGAGAGAGGCTAGCTGTACATTTCTTTTGTCCTGAGAACTTAAGCAGAGTTGAACTAATAAGAAATGGGCTGGTATGATTACATGGATATGTCACAGGAAGAAATGAATGTTTCTGGGTAATATAGCAGCTTGATTCAGCTGCAATTATTTGAGACATTACCACCATTGAGGATGGGTCAGCTATTCTGCATCGGGACAGCAGGAAGAATGCTGACTTTAGAAAGCTGGAATCAAAATGCTGACGGAGTTTTCCTGATATTCTAATTAGGCTTTACTACCCCTTGATTAACACATTTGGTAGTCTACATAGTACTATATATGTATAACAAATTCAGGGAAGAAAGAGGCATCATTGGGTTTATAACATGGTTTGTCTTTTAGAAACTGCCACTGGGCTATGTGAGGCAGGGTTGTTTTGAAGTTCTCATATGGAGGCCTAATGGAGCCATGTGGATGAACTGTGGGTTGCATTGCAGAGCTCATGTTTTTTTTTTTTTTTAATTGTCAGTACTATGGGGTAGCTGTCAAGGAGAGCTGCTGGTTAGGGTTGAAGTTTTCCCTGGGCTGTGAGCAGCACATGACAGGGAGAGATTTGGAACCCTAGAGACTTTACCACTATTTACAGATGTCATACTTGGTGCTACATGGTTTTATGTTTGTCCTGTTTGTTTTACATTTTGCATTGATTCAATCTTTCCTTGTCATGTCATTGTTTTCAGTGTGGATGTCTATGCCATTGTGTGTTTTTGGTTTTACAGGCTCACTCACACTTAAGAGACCTTGCACTGTGGGGATGTTTGAAAATGTTTGGATTGATTAAAAACTATGGGAACTTTTCATTCAAGATGATTGCATTACATTTCATGTAATTGATGATTGTGTGTCTATGGAGGATAGAGGTTGAATGTAGTGGCTTAAATCAGTTGTTCCCATAAACTTATGTGTTCTGAATTTTAGTCTCCAACTGATGGAATTTTGGAGGTGGAACCTTGCTGGAGGAGATATGTTGTTGGGGTTGGCTTAGGTGTGTTATAGAGGGCTCTCCCTTGCCAGAAATAGGCTCACCTAAATGCTGCTTTCTCCACACTTGCTATGGCAAGGAGGTGATGTCAGCTTCTGCTCTATCATACTGGCCCCTGTCATTATGAAGCTTCCCTTTGAGACTGTGAGCCAGTATGAAAAACTTCCCTCCCATCAGCTGCTTTTGGTCAGGGGCTTTGTCCCAAAAACAGAAGGTAACTATATCATTTTCCTACCCATCCAATATCGTATAAAATCTCCACCTCAAGTTAGAAATAAGCAAGTAACATTCTTTATCTGCATTTCATAAATTTATATGAATAGTATTTAGGCCACAGGGAACAATGGTATTAGTGTACGGAACCTATGTGTGATGGGGACTGTCTGGGACAGACTCAGAATACTTGACAATGGCACCATCATGCTTTAACCAGCTGCATTAATTACTCTAGGAAAATAATGTACAAGAATATTATCATAAAAATGTTCCTTTGAGAAAAAATGTGCTAATTATGCTATAAATAATTCATCCCAAACAACACTGCCTTCTTTTAAAGTGACATCATGAATAGAAGTAAACTAATGCTTCCAAAATCATTGATATTCCATATATAATGTGCATATTTTTCTTGGCCTTAAATAGCTTTTCACTAAATTAGGTTCATTCCATTTGACAAGATTTTCTGAAAAAGCAAGAGGTTATTTGTGGGATGAGTGTTTGACATGTTCACACGGTGTGCAGTTCAGAGTTCAAAGTTGAAAGCACAGTGCTGTTTTTCTTGACCAGCTCTCTCTGGCACATGGCCTAGGAAAATTCTGGTACGTTACCATGCATCCCACCCAATATCCAACTAATAATATAAAATAAGTCATCAGTTGGGATTATTTGCTCTATCTGAATAAGATGCCTTTTTATTAGCTTTTTGAAACTCGAAGGGCACCTTTAATTAAAAACCTCAAGTAGGTCCTCTTGTCTAAAACCTGGGGGGGGGGCACAATGCACTTGTTTCTGTGAGTATATGAACTACCTCAGAAAATTATATTATTAGTAATATGTAGAAGTATATAAATATATAAATGTATATTTCAGTATAAAAGTATAAACATCTAAATAGGAACCCCACAGACATATTTCTGCTTTTAAATCAGTTAATAACATGGTTCTCTTATATTCCTACTGTGCCATCAGCATTCTGCACTTATTAGTTTATTTTGGTGGGCATGGTGCTGAAATTTCATGTCATTTTGAACTATAAGCTTGGCTTTATTAAAATCTTAAATAACATTTGGGTAGTATAGACTCAGATTGATGATGGCATGCATATAGAATATGATTTTAAGATTGCGAACATGCTATGAAATGTTTTATATTGTAATCTGGTACAGTCCTTTTGTATCTTATAATAGAATTAAATATTTTTTAGAGTCAATTTCGAATTAAAAACTGTAATTTGTAACATGGCATTTAAAAAAATTATGCAAAACTCTATTTGTAAATATTCATGGTTTGGGGGTAAAGTAAAAATCCGAATAACAGAAATAATACTTTAGATATCTACGCAAACTTTCAACTTAATAAAAAATAAAGTTAAAAACCTGAATGTTAAAGGAGGCATTTGGAATGTACATTTTAATAGTTTATTTCCAAGTTTTTATATGCTATTATTCTTTTTAAATTTTACATTTAATATTGATGCCATCTAGAACATGAACCTTTGTAGCGATCTACTACATTTTTAATTTGCTCACAAACATAATACCATCATCAAATTTGAAGTTTTATATTTATATTCAGGGGTGGGATTTATTCATTTACTCATATGCTTTCAATTGAACATGAATTATATACTAGGCACTGTTGCATTGCCTGAGAATTTATTGTTGACTAAGAAGAAAACAAAAATCCTGTTGTAACAATTCTATCACAGTAAGATTCATCACAAATATAACAAATTCCTTGTCCAGACAATAGTCATACTGTTATCTGACTTGCAAGCAGCATTGAACAAAGATGATCTGTTTTCTTTAACTTACCACACTTTTTTCACTTAACTTGGAAATTCATTTTAGGTTCCCTTTTCTAACTGTTATTTCTCAGTATCTCTTGCCTTTCCACCTTTCTAATTTCTTTTTCTAAAAAAACATTTATTTGAGACAAAGAGAGTCAGAGAGAAAGAGGCAGATAGTGTGAGAGAGTATGGGTATACCAGAGCCTCCTGCCACTGCTAATGAACTACAGATGCATGCACGATTCTTTTGCATCTGGCTTTATGTGGTTACTGAGGAATTGAACCTGGACCACCAATCCCCACAAGCAAGTGCCTTCAACCTGTGCCATCCCTCAAGCCCCACTCATTTCTTAATATTGAAGTGCTTGGCAGCCCTGTTATTGGCCTTTTCCTGCTTGCCTTCCCATTGCCCTTGATTTAGACAAGGATACATGATGGTATATGCATTAGTATGACTTTAAATACACTTTGGGGCTGTAGATATGGTTTAACAATTGAGGTACTTCCTCTGAAGCCTAAAGACCCAGGTTATTTCCCAAGGATCCACTTATGTACTGACTGTTACTAATATGTACTTCTGAGAATCACCCTCATTCAAAAGTGGCTTGTTCTGGGCTGGAGAGATGGCTTAGCGGTTAAGCGCTTGCCTGTGAAGCCTAAGGACCCCAGTTCAAGGCTCAATTCCCCAGGACCCATTTTAGCCAGATGCACAAGGGGGCAAATGCGTCTGAAGTTTGTTTGCAGTGGCTGGAATCCCTGGAACGCCCATTCTCTCTCTCTCTCTCTCTCTCTCTCTGCCTCTTTCTCTTTCAATCTGTCACTCTCAAGTTAAAAAAGAAAATATCTAATTTTGATAGTTTCTTTGAAATTATAGAATTCCTTGAAAACATGTCTAGCAGGGAAAAGATGAATTTTCTGTATTCACTGAGAATTTTGTAGAACATTTTTTATGTCTATAATCTTTATTACAGGTACCTAGTTCTTCATTTTTACAGTATCATCAAGTAAACACTTTTTTCTGAAGCTGTATGCCATGCTTGCTTTACCAACTCTCCAAACTAGCTGTAGCAGCTCATACCTGTAATCCTGGCACTCAGGAGGAAAAGGCAGGAGGATTGCTGCCAACTAGAAGCAAGTTTCATCTACATAGCAGTGCCTGGCCAGCATGGGCTAAGCAGTAAAGCTCTATCTCAAGAATACAGACAGGCAAACAAACAAACAAAACAACCAACCACACACAAAACCCTTTGGAATCTAACACATATAGCCATAATGAGTGTTCAATAAATATGTGCTGACTGTCATTCATGCTTCATTCATCAACTATCTGTCTGTGCCTACTATTTGTAAATTTCAATCTATTATAAAATTTTTCACTTTGAATTTTTTTTTGAAAATTTTTACATGCATCACCAAAGCACTCTTAGAATTATATATCCATCAACTCAGCTATTGCTGCTGTTACAAATAGTGGTTCAGTATAAATATACGAGATGCAATTTAAGAAGTTGCTTTTTCTAAACTTGTAGCCCAGAGTAATTTGTTCCCTAATACTCTGTTGTATCCCCTACTTTCATACTTAAAGATTCTTTTATAACAGGATGTGTGAATGCTGAATAAAGATTACATTTCCCAAGCTTCTTTGGATGTGATTGGTACTTTTTCTGGACGTGTTCTTAAAAGATGAAGGGTTGCCTGCCCATTCTTTCTGTCAGCTTTCCTTAATCTGCTTCATTGAAAAGTGTTTCTGGCAACAAGATATCTTGTACCAAGGTAATAGTGGTAACTCAGATATTATAGAGCTACATGACAGAAATAACACAGGTTTCTCACCAGATAGCTCAGTCACCGACTGAATGCAATGAGAAAAGACTAAGCCTTTATTTTCTGCACTTACTGCATTTGAATCTATTTCACATAGCAAGTCTACATCCTAACTAAGACAGAATTTTGTGCCATAAGTGAGATGCCTAAAGAAGTAGCACCTAGATATGTGGCATGTTATGTTTGTCATTTGGGAAGTGGAAGGTAGAGACAGGACTAGAATCTGAAAACTAGATTGAACCTGAGAGATGATGAGGCAGAGCCTTGGTCTCCTAGTAGCCTGAAGTAGCTTAGAAGGCAGACCTCATGCTGAAATTGAGACCATAGTGTCAGGACAATCACAGAAGAGTGGAGGATCTTGATGCATGTTGACTGTTGCTTATTCTTCCAGCAAAATCCAATAATGAAAAATGAACTCAGACAAGAGTTAGCCAGTATACACGCAGAAGTAGAAAGGAATATAATATAGGTCTGCTAAAAACATCTCTTTGTGCTGGGTTAGCAAAATAATTTCACTGAGAGTCCTATAATTTGAGGCCTTGAAGGGTTGAAAAAGTCAACCCCTTCTGTACTTCAAACCAAAGCAATTATAATTGGTGGCTTCAAAGCCACAGCCCCAGTAGGAGATAAGCATGATGATCTGCCAGGTTGGGTAGCTAGACCAGAGGCAAATCAAATTAAGGGTATTGCTTTCCCACCCAAACAAAGTGGTCCAGGTAGCCTTGCATATAGCCTCTCTTCAAGGAGAGGGTGAGCAAAGTACACAGGGAAAGACAAGCATCTTTAGGCTTAAAACCTACAGCTAGATTAGATCTTTGGCTGCAGTTTCTTACATATGGAACTAATCCAAAACAAATTGCCTAGAAGCTTAGTAAGTTTGCGAGGGAATTGTAAGGATAAAGAACAGCAACATGGCCTACCAAAGCCTGTAATTTTACAACCTCTAAGGAAATCCCTGGGCTGCCAAACCTGGACCAGCCAGACACAGGCTATAATAACATTTCTAAGAAGAATGATATTTGTAATACCCACTTGCTTCATGGAAAGGAAGAACAAAAGATATGAAAACACCTTGTGGAGGATGATACAAGGGGCTTTGGAAAGCAACGGAGATTTCAAGGCAAAGTCAGGTGTCTGCAGTTACCAAGGGAACTGCTCCATGGCTGAATCAGGTAGTACTATAATTGCTGTCTGTGGGAGGTGACATTGCCATGGCCCAGTGGCTGGGATGTGTTTCCAACCCCCCTTTACTATGAGGGCAGTTTTGATGGCTTTATTGATATTTTTCACAGGCCTTGAGTATTGAGAATGCTGGGAGACAGAGCAATTTATATTTCAGCTGATTGGTTGTCCATCTAAGAACTTCCATGTCCACCCTTACAGCAAAGGTGTACATCTTGCCAGGCATAGACTTGTGGTTGTTTGCAGCAAGTGATCAGACTCTGGAGTTTACTCCCTTATGGAGATGATCAATATGTCTCCAATAGCTATGCAGGGACACTTGGAGTATCACAGGAATAGGCTGTAGCAAAGAATGTTAGTTACCTTCAAATTTCTGTATTTACTTCTTCCACAGTGATGCAATTCCTGATTTTTAGCTATACACAGGATAGTTAAAAGTAAAGTATGTTTTCCTACCTCCCTGATTTCTGTCTGCCTAATGGACTAGCAGAAATAGAAATTTAAATTTAAGGGTACAAATCTGGGCTGGTTTTAAAGGCTAAGTATGTCACCTTTCTGAAACTTTTTGTACACTATTTTTTTTGGAGTGTAAATAAGGGCTTAGAACTATCATGGAGTGAAAAGTCAGGATGATGTGGGAGTGAGGGAGGGTAGAGCAGCCAAGATATGATGAACTTCATTTCCTGGGATAACTTTGTGGTCAGAGTCACAACACCAGCTTCATGTTCCCAACCTTTGGAATATGGCATAAACTTTCACCCAATGATGGTGATCATATTTTAAGTTTTGCATTAGTCAACCAGCATTTAGCAAAAAACAATAAAATCTAGTGGCATACAAAATTAAGCATCTATTTCTCATTTTAATTACTCAGATTGCTTGAAAGAGCTCTGTGTCATATTCATGTAGTTGATAGTTTTGCTCCATATCTCTCTCATTTTTCTTCTTAAGTTCACAGATAGCCACCATGAACATGTTGCTTGTATCTTGTGACAACATACAAGCAATATACTTGCTTGTGGTTGTGACAGCCAGATAAATGACTGTGGTGACTTGTCCTATTCCAGATACATGTTATGTACCTGAACATATTCTAAGTAGAAGTTGAGGTAAAGTTTCTAAGGTGTTACTTAATCTTGCATTATGTAGAATTGAATGACTGTATCATTGTTACTACTAGTTTGTATATACAAACTCCTGCCATTTTGCCATCTGTGTCTCTAAAACATTGAGATTTTACTCATCTGACGTAATTTAACAGATCCTGGCAAGAGAAGGACACCCTGGGTGAGATGAAGGGCAGCTCATCACTCAAAGCTCCGGCAGCAGCAAGCACATCAACATCTGTGGCAACTGCTACTTGACCTGAAATTCCCATAAGGGAGCACGATGAGCTTGTACACTTGGTGGGTTACAGTGGAAGCACAGTCTTGAGACAGAGAGCCCTCAGATTTTTATATAATGAGCAGGAAGCATGCCAGCAGTTTCCTCTGGCAGAGAGGTAATTTCTGTCTTCCAAGACTGTAAACAAACCGACTTTTTCTAGAGATAGACAAACATCTTTCAAGACTGTTTTCTATCTAGATATCCATGAAAGGACATGATGGAATAAAAGACATTTCATCTCTGCTATCAATAGTGTAGAAATACAACAACACAGGTTGTTTTTTTTTTCCCTTTTGTTTTTGTAAACTGTTCTTACAAAGTCATTATCATCATCCTAATTTTTGTTCTAATGGGCATTTTTGTCTAGTTATCTAACTAGGTATCTCTGCTACTTATAGTACCATTGTCGTCTTCTGTTCTGGTTACAGTTGTACCATTTCTCATGGTTTGCTGCTTTGGGCTTTAAAATAAAATCTTTTATTTGATTTAACACTATTTTGAGTACACAGGATGCTCCAGGTAGTTGTGTAGGCACTCATGTGAACAGGACACAAAAGGCCTTCTGCCTCCATGGAGCTTATAGTCCAGCTGGGAAGTTAGATAACAAGCAAGACAAATGAAATCATATCTAATTTGTTTGATGCTAACAATTTTGTACTCTGAGGATAGTATGTCTCTATGCAGCATCTCATTGTTTTGCCAATGCTATTCTCTATGCTTTCATGACTTTTTTTTTTTTTTTTTTGGTTTTTTGAGGTAGGGTCTCACTCTGGCCCAGGCTGATCTGGAATTCACTATGGAGTCTCAGGGTGGCCTCTATCTCACAGTGATCCTCCTACCTCTGCCTCCTGAGTGCTGGGATTAAAGGTGTGCACCACCATGCCTGGCTCCTATGCCATTGTTTATGTCAGTCTTGTAGACTTTATTTCTCTTCAGCCTAATAGTGCTTTGTTGTTGTTGTTGTTATTTTTGTTTGTTTTAGCTGGGCAACTTTTTTGTTTGCCTTTAATACTTTATTTATAGCACTCTGAAGCAAGCTGAACAACCATGTGGTGTGAAAATGTCAGAAACTCTCAGGATCTGAATTACTCAGTTCAGCTGATACAGTATTCCAGATAACTTTTAAGAACATCTAATTCCTTCTGTTATTCATTTCATTACACAATACAGCCATTACTCTATTTAAAAAAATCAGTTTTTAGGGCTGGAGAGATAGCTTAGCGGTTAAGCGCTTGCCTGTGAAGCCTAAGGACTCCGGTTCGAGGCTCAACTCCCAGGACCCATGTTAGCCAGATGCATAAGGGGGCCCACGCATCTGGAGTTCGTCTTCAGTGGCTGGAGGCCCTGGCCCACCGATTCTCTCTCTTCTCTCTCTACCTGCCTCTTTCTATGTCTTTCACTCTTAAATAAATAAAAATGATAAAAAAATCAGTTTTTAGATATCTTATGAATATACTAAAATTAATGATATGTTTTTATGTGTTTATTTTTGCCATGCTATTCATATGGATAAAATCTTACTATATGAACATGACACTTAAACATTCAAATTGAACATGTAAGGTATTTTAAAAATAAATAACTTAGAAAATTCTTTTGCTGGGCACAGTGGCCCATGCTTTTAATCACACTACTTGGGATGCAGTAATAGGAGGATCACCTATCATGGAGTGAGAACTCATAGATTAAGTTCCAGGTCAATCTGGACTAAAGTGAGATCCTACCTTGGGGAAGAAGAAAAACAAAGTCCTTTATCCTCACTAGTACACCCAAGGATGGGTCTACAGTAAACATTCAGCTATGCATAGATATTATGACATTGAGCATAACAGAGAAACACATGTCACTGAACTCAGTTGTAATAAATAAGTGCTCACTTTATTCTTAGCTCCAGGTAATATTTTTAGGATTCAAATTACATGGTTTAAGAATATTCTGATTAAATTATGAAAAATTCAGTATTATATGGAATTTTTACACAAACTTGTAAATGAGAGTGCTTGGTGGTTTGGGTGAGACACTTATAAGACTCAAAACAGACACACATTCTAAGGGATCATCCAGTCTCATCTGCTGGTATAACTAAGTTGAGGTCAAGCAGCTCAGGAACTTCTTGAACATTTAGGTCAAGTAAACAAGACCCATATCTGGTACACTCCCAAAATTATACCAATTCCACTGGTAGATGTCAGTATCCCAATAGAACCATTATATTCTACCCACATTTTTCAATATTTCATTTTGAATTTTAGGCAAAGTTGGAATGATGACTTATAAAATTTCTTTCTTCCTCACTTTTGTACCTCAATCTGATTATTATTAATATCACAATATTTATCTACAATACTATTTGGTTGGTGCAAGTGATATCTTAAGTTTTCCTCAACATTTATTTTACTCTGAATTTTCACATTGAAATTAATTTTAATTTTTTAAAAATAATTTTTGTTTATTTATTTGCAAGTAGAGAGAGAGAGAAAGTCAGAGAGAGAATGGGCATGCCAGGGCCTCCATCCACTGCAAACAAATTCCAGATGCATGTGCCCCTTGCGCATCTGTCTTACATGGGTCCTGGGAGAATTGAACTTGGGTTCTTTGGCTTCACAGGCCAATGCCTTAACTGTTAAGCCATCTCTTCAGCCCCTAACTTTTAATTTTACTGTTATCTTACATCATTGTGCTACTATATTTTTGTAAATAAAATAGAATTTTTATGTAAGTTCAGTTTTTATTCTAATTTATTCAGTTATTTAAAGGCTACTGATATAATAGATATATAATTATCCAAATCTAATTTTTGATGGAAATGATTTTTTTTAGTTAAAAGTTTAAAAGACTTATTTCTGACCACAAATAATAACTGAACATAATTTAAAATTTTATTGAAGGGGATCACATGTTTTAGTGCATTCAGGAAATTGATTTTGTCTTATATTATATTTTTTAGTGCTGGCTTTGAGCATAGTTATGCAAGAACTTCACCATTTTGCAACATCCCCATCAGTGAATTATTAACAATTCTGATTATGTTATGTTTACATATTTTGAACTTTTATACATTGGATATTTATGTATGAATACTCAGTATTTTTTTTTTTATTTATTTGTGAGAAAATAGCAGAGAGAGAGAGAGAGAGACAGAGACAGAGAGAGACAGAAAGAGAATGGGTGTGCTAGGGCTTCCAGCCACTGCAAACAAACCCTAGATGCATCTGGCTTACGTGGGTCCTGGGGAATGGAACCTGAATCTTTGGCTTTGCAAGCAAGTACCTTAACCACTAAGCCATCTCTCCAACCCAATACTCAATATTTCTTTAATTTTTATATAATTAATGAAATTGAATTTAATCCTTATTAATAGTTTTCATTTTGATAACTATATTTTTTTCAGAATGCTAAATTTTTTTTCATTGCAGAGAGATAATTCCATAGAAGTAGCAACTGTCCACACTAACTATTGTATTGCTTAGTATCCTAGGAGACACATGTAAAAGAATATTAGTTCTGTTCCTATGAAGCTGCAAACTGAATTAATGAGAACAAAACAAATTATTGAAGGAGGACTTGAAACAAATAAAATGCTACAGAGTTACTGAATGTCTTTGTGAACTGTTAGTAGCTGAGTAGTTGCAATAAAATGGACAAGACTTACTTTGCATTCTTTTTAAATTATTTCTTAAAATTATATTTGGACATATTCAGTATGTGAACAGCACATGTTGGTACCATCCTTTCCCACCTCCATGCCCCTTTTCTGATGAGCCCTTCCTCCTTTGGAATGCAGGTCAACTCCATGAGGATTGTGGGTCATGCATTAAGTGGGGGAGAGGCAATGTCTCTGTGCAAAATGTCCCAACTTGTGGCTCTAACAGTCTTTCCACCCCCTCTTCCACACTTTACATTCTTTTTAAAGCCTGGAATTCAGAAGCACATTTATTTTAGCATTGTAAGACATCTACATGTATCATTTATTCACTGATATATGCTATGTAAGAAAAATAACATAAATATGACAAATATATGGTGACTACAATATAAGTTTTTGAGTTTCAGGGAGGGCCTGTGAATCTCAACTCTTGTGTGCTTGTTTATTTTAACAAAGAATTGAGAAAACAGACTTTTGAGAGGATAAATTATGAATTATTGAATTTATTTAAGGAAGAATTGTGACTAATGAGGCTTATTTAGGGAATGTTGGTATCAAGGGAAAGGCTGGAACAGTTAGACACACATGTAGAGGACAGGACCTGAGAGCCTATGTGAAAAGATTTAGAAGAAACACACAGACACACCACACCACACTCACACACAGGAGAAGGAAGCATGAGAATGTACGCCTCGTACCCACATGTGGAAGGCAGAACACTAGAGCCTGGACCAAGGACTTTCCATGCATATACATGTGAGAGCAAAGAGCAAGCATGCCAGTCCTGCACCTTCACAGGGAGGCAAGCCAAACTTTGGGTGGTGAAGGACCCTGGGTTTAAGGAAAGACAGAAGGGAGAAAGCATCAGAACCAGGACCTTTAGACTTCTGGAAAATGAGTAGCCCAGAGTTATTACACATGTGGCAGCCCTGGAGTTGAGAGGAGAATAATACATAAAACAAACTGAAAGAGCATCTGGAACTAAAATACATGTAAATGAACAAAAAGTACCCAGGCAAGTAACAAGAGACCCCCCCCCCTTTCTCCCCCTCAGCAGCCTGGCTGGGAGTGGGGAAAAACTTAACACACTGATGTTCAGGTGAAAGACCCACAGGCCAGTCAGGCTTTCAAAAGAGGAGAGGAATTCCCTGTCCCTCCTCCCAGCCAGGCATGGACCCAAAGAGCCAGTGCCAGAAGACCACCAACCCCTTTATAGTTAATGAGGATGGATTTTGTCAGACTTGGGTGTGATCTGATTGGTTTGTCAACTGGGGGGCTGACCTATAGGCTAGCCCACCTAGCTATGCTCCATTGCAGAAGCAGTAAGGGCGCTGTAACCACCGTGGCTGAGACTGGATCCACAAAGAGTTATGACAAGGCAGGCTCTCTCTTTGGGCCTCTGTTCCCAACGAAACTGCATGAAAAACTCTCTTATTCTTATTTTGCCTTCACTTTGATCTTTCAAGCGTTTGAATTAACCAGAAGTTTCCTCAAACCTACTAAATGAGTTTGATGATTTCCCTCATAATTAAACTAACAAGGAAGGTGTGATTGATTAATGGGGATGTTGAACTTGATGGGAATTGGATTCTCCATGGAAACAAATCTCTGGGTTTGTCAGTGAGGGCTTTTCTAGATTAGGTCAATCTAGGCGTTAAAAACGCTAAATCTAGATGGTGCCTGTCCTGGGCTGCATCCAAGGAGAAAAGCAAACTGCGCACCAGCATTCGCTGTTCGCTACTTTCTGACTGTGGATGTGATATAAGCACCAGCTTCGAGTCCTGCCAACATGCCTTCCCCGCCGTGATGGACTATAATCTTGACCTCTCACTGCAGCGAGAAAGGTAAATATAAAGCAAGTAAGTGCTGTTCCTGGGTAGTCAAAAAACTTCGTTTTTCTGCAGAAACTGACTTTTCACTAAGTTCTGCAGTAAGCATACAGACATTGAACCTGTGTGTAGTAACAGGGAGATGCATAACTCAGGTTCAGCACATTTGATGGGAATGGGAAGAGTATACTACCAGTAATACAGTGGTGATTTCCAGAAACCCTTTGTAAATTTCATCCTAACACAGTAGTGTCCTGGTGGATGCTTTTCAGGAGCCTGGGCACGACTTCTCTCTGGGTGCTTGTGCTAAGCTGTGTGTTGCAACCTGGATCCTTTGCTTGCAGTTAGGAGACACGCAGCCTTTGTCCCGCTCCGTGTGCATTCTTCAGTAAATGACATCACTGGGGCCACAGAACTCAGCTATTCATTTCATTCCAAACTGGTTCTTCTTCATACCCATTCGCAGAATAAATTATAGGACACGTGAATCCAAATTAGTTTCTTTCTTTCTTTTTTTCTTGGCTACTGCCCTTTCTGGGAAAGAGGATAAAATTACTTTTAGAATTTCTTCTGAGAATTTATTGGCCTCTAAGGTTTGTAAGGGCCATAAGTATTCTGTGTGGAACTAGCTAAGCTATGTTAACATGCTATTATTTGGATAAAGAACATTATAAAATATATCTAATGGTTAGTTTAATTTATATGATAGAAATTTAATGCTTTTTGGAACTAAAGCCACTATTGTTAATATTGTTAACATTAAAAGGGCTGTCAAACCAAGCTGAATGAGAACAATGTGTACAACAATAAGTTTGAGAAATAATATAATTGAATGATTATATTTTACTTGATTACTTGTTAAGCAGTAGAAATTGTGGGGGTAGATTATGGGATTTGTTTGAAGGGATATAACACATTTTTCCCAAATGAAAACATCTGTCCACATTGGTGTTTTCCATTAGTCATTTTCAGAGATGTTAATTTAACTTAAAACAATTCACACTGTTCTGTTGATGATTAATTTCAAAATGATGTTTGCATTATTACTTGAAGTCAGAGACACCATGAGAAATGGGAGTAAAAACAGATGTCCATGGTGATGCACATGGTGCTTTGAATGTTTACATTAAAGCAGTGCCTGGTGTTTGCATAGAGATTGAGAGCAGAATAGAAACTAAAATTGGCACAAGTTATTAACATGTCAGACTTAGTCTGTAGAAGAAGTCTCAAAGAAACTGCAATCTTATCAAGTTTCAAGGGACTGATATAACATGCATTCACCTATTATTCTGCAGGGACACAGAGTAAGCAGTGAGAATTCCTTTCTGTTATTAACGTTTAAGAAAGGGTTTTCTAAAAGAAAACCCTTTAGTAGAGATCATCCTTTTGTTCACTGAACTTTACATAACACAAACACTCCAAATTTAATAGTTAACAAATTTTCTCTACATATTCAGGCAGAAGCACTTAAACTCCTCTCTTTAAAAAATAAAATAAAACCCATTTTGAAAGGCTGTCAAACTAAGAGATGCACTTTTATTATTTTCTTTTTCATTTCCCCTCAAATTTTAGAAAGCATGTACTTGTCCTTTAAGTCTTAGTTCATGTGGTCAGCAATATGGCCCAGTAATCTAATGCTTAACAAGTTTTCCACTGTTTGATTATTAGTTACTTATTTATTTATGTGCAATCAGAGAGGGAGGGGGAGGCAGAGGGGGTGGGGGAGAGAATGGGCACAGCAGGGCCACTAGCCATTGTAAGCAAACTCTGGATGCATGCACCACTTTTTATATCTGGCTTTATGTGGGTACTCGGAAATCAAACCCAGGTTGTGAGGCTTTTCAGGCAAGTGCCTTAACTGCTGGGCCATCTATCCAGCCCCCCACCCAGTGTTTTAATTTAACAATAAATAGGGTTTTTTTATACATTAAACTTACAATTCATTTTGGTTGAAGATGGCACACTACAAACATGGTGATATGTCCTATCTAATTAGACCTGTCAGTAAAAAGAACTTAACGTAGCAGGAAGTTAGTGATTGGCAATTTTCAATAGTTTGTGAGAGGAAGAATGTGATTTATAAAGAGAAATGGAAAGAATCAGGGTAGAGAAACCCAGGGCCTTGGAGAGAGAGCCTTAAAGAAGCTTAAGCCTTAGGAATACCATGTGTGATGAAGAGCAGAAGTGAAACTAAGTTGAAATGTACCTGGAAATTCATAAATGAAAGATCAGAATAATTGAATGCTTTACATAGTATATAGGCTATGTGCCAGGGAGCATCCACTTTCCTAGGTGAAATATTAGAATTGGTCAAACTGTAAGAATTGGTTGTTTGGCTTGAAAATTGACAACTGGCAAAATTGAGTTGATTCCTGAAGGAAAGACTTCACATTCAAGGATATAGGAATATTCAACATAAAACCTGATTACCACCAAATTGTCCCATCATCTCCCATGCTCATGTCAATAAGCATTACTGCTTCATTCATAAATGAGAAAAGATGACCACAATTTGGCAGACATTTGAGGACACTTGAAACATTAGAAAGACTCAAGACACACTTGTAAAAACTGCCCAAAAATGTATACATAGGCATTGATAAAGGATATTTATTCATATGATAAGGGATTTTTAGTGAGCTATCTCTACTTTACCCACACTTTTTTTAAACATTCTATTCAGTATCCTCAAAAGCAAGGATACAATGCTATGCAAAAGTAATGCTCAAAGAGGAATTAGCATGTACAAGATTCTGGGTTCAATTTCCAGCATTGCCATCATCCAAAAGCAAAAAAGAACAAAAACTTACACATACTCATAAGTGTGAGTAAAAATAAAAAGACACTTGCAATAGAATTTTGGAAAAATGGATCATCAAAGCTAAGGATAATTAATAGAGACAGGAGGAAAAAAAGAAAGATGAATGATCTATTTTATTTTGTAGCATGTGGCCCCAGGAAGGGAGCATTACTTTCACATGACTTTTAGTAGTTTAATGTTTTCAGAGATAAGTGTGGCCATCAGCAGTATAGCATTCAGTGATTCACACATCATGGAGTTACATTTTATCTATTCATCGTCTGGCATTTACTGAAGATCAACTCTGTTGCAGTCAGGTTCACATTGCTGGTAGACATCACCCAAACAAGAGCAGCTTATGGGAAAAAGAGGTTTGGCCTACAGACTTGGGGGGAATCCACGATGGCAGGGGAAAACAATGGCATGAGCAGAGGGTGGACAGCACCCCTTGGCCCACATAAGGTGGACAACAGGAACGGGAGAATGTGCCAAACACTGGCATGCGGAAATTGGCTATAACACCCATAAGCCCACCCCCAACAATACACTCCCTCTAGGAAGTGTTAATTCCCAAATCTCCATCGGCTGGGAACCTAGCATTCAGAACACCTAAGTTTATGAGAGACACCTGAATCACACCAACCACATTCTGCCCCTGCCCCCCATAAACTGATAGTCATACATGATATAAAATATAATGTATTCAGTCCAACTTTAATAGTCCCCATAGTTTTTATCAATTCCAGTGATGTTCATATATCCCCATAGGCCAAGATCCTGTAACTGAGCCATATTACCAAAAAAATTCCCCCCAAACCATAATGGCACAGAACAAACATTCACATTGCAAAAGATGGCATTGGGCATAGCAAAGAAATACTCAAGCAATACATGATTTAAACAGGGCAAATATCAAACTCTGTATTCTGTAGCTCCAAGTCAAACAACTCTAGCCAGTGACAAATCTCTAAGTGTGATAATTCTAACTAGCAACAAGTCTCTGGTATTCCAATTCCACCCCTCCACCTAGGCTACTCACAGTCCTGGAAAACTTCATCAGGGCAACAGCTGTCCTTAGCAGCCATTTTGTGGTCCCAGAATCTCCACTGGGTCACCACTGCAACCCACGGTTCATCCACATGGCTCCATGGGGTCTCCATGCAGGCATACAGAAAACGTGTTTCACACTGCCCATGGCCATTTCCAAAAAAACAAGACCATGTTGCAAACTCAGTGACCCTCTCTTTCCTGCATTTCTTATACTCCACAATATCAGGTAGGGTGCTAATTCATTAATCCAGGGGGGAATAAAGCAGACTTTGAAGAATAGGACACTCCTTGATCATTCAGGCCCCTTCAAAAGAGTCAACATTCTTCCTATTGCCCCAATGCAGGTCAGCTGGCCCAATCTCAAAGGTTATAATATCTCAGTTGCAGCTGAATGGGCAGCAATTCACCCAAAGATTTTCCTTTCTGTGTCATATGCCTCTGCTCACACCAGTTCATTTCTACGCAAAGCAACCCTGCACAGCTTCTCAGGACGTGGGCATAAGAACAAGCTTCTCACACAAACTGCTAGCCCAGTCCACGTAAAGCTCTTATCTCACCCTCATAAACCTCACAGTCCATCGTTGTTACTGCCTTCAGGTCTTTCAACTCTGACCACAATAGTCCATCAAGCTGTACTTACAGCACTGCAAGGCATCTCTTCGGCCAAAGTTTCAAATCCTCCCACATTCTTCTTGAAAATAGCTCCAAAAGGACAAAGCCACACAGTCAGGTGTCTAGCAGCAATCCCACTCCTCAGTACCACTTTATCATTGCAGTCAGGTTTGCATTGCTGGTTGAAATCACCCAGAAGAGCAGCTTACAGGGAAAAAAGAGGTTTATTTTGGTTTATAGGCTTGAGGAGAAGCTCCATGATGGCAGGGGAAAACGATGGCATGAGCAGAGGGTGTACATCAACCCCTGGCCCACATTAGGTGGATAACAGGAACAGGAGAGTGTGCCACTGGCATGTGGAAACTGGCTTTAACACCCGTCAGCCTGCCCCCAGCAATACACTGCCTCCAGGAGGTGTTAATTCCCAAATCTCCATCAGCTGGGGACCCAGCATTCTGAACACCTAAGTTTATGCGGACACCTGAATCAAACCATGACATACTCCATATCTATAATTCCTCTATCAAAGAATATAGCATTGATTAAAATATGTAAAATGACTTTCCATAAAATTTATAGTTTCCTTGAGAAGGACAGACAAATCACAAATATACTATATCATATGTATGTGATATAGTATTTGTATATTTATATATTCTTTGGAAAAAACATAGATGACAAGATAGATGTGTGTTAGTGATATGGTAGTTATTGTTTAAAGAATGATAAAGATATTTCTCACTTAGGAGATTACATTTGAACTGTAAATTTAAAGAAACTAAAGGAACAATCAGGAGGATTAGTAGGGAATAGTACTTGAAGCCAGATAAAGAACAGCAAATGCCTTAAGGGAATAGTAATGACAGTATTCTTGGGAGAGACATTACAAGGCAGGGCCAGTATTTCTGTTATTTAAAGGCAGATGGGACAAGAGAAATAAAGAAGTGAGGCATATTCTTGGAAGGCCATAACAGAACTTGTGCTATTGAGATATGAAGCTGTAGAAAGGCATTACTCAGAAAAATGTCAAAATTTGACATGAGGAAGTTTCTGGATGTAATAAGAATATTTTGTTATGCGAATAAGAATGAAAATAGGGATAGCACTCCTTGTTATGAGCCAAGAAAAGGAACAATGTTGCTTGGACCAGAAAAATGGCAGTGACAGAGCATTTTGGTGTCTTCCCAGAATAAAGCAGAAAGAGCATCTGATGGCTGGGGAGGAGGTTCTACTGAGGCTTGGAATCAGAAGTGTTTGTGTTACAAATGCACTTTTACTTTTTGCCATAGTATGGATGTGGTTTAAGTATGGTCCCAAAGAGTCATGTGTCCTCAGTGTCATGATACTGCAGGGTAGTGGAGCATTTAAGGGGTGGGGCTTACTGCTTGGTAATTAGGTCACTGTGGTGGGGACACTATTCTCAGAAGAGATTAAGGTAATTTTGTTAGGACCCCAGTTCCATGAGAATGAGATAAAAAACAAACCTGTGTGGTCACAGGGCATTAGTATACCATTCTGAAACTGAAAGGAAAACTAGCTCCTGGCTTCCCCCTATTAGACCTCATAGTGTTGGGGAGCCCTCTGAGAGTCACTGGAGGACAGCAGTCAGCAACAGCATGAATAAGCAAGGGGCCCTGCAGATTATGAAATCAACCAGCCGAATAAGAAGTACAAACATGTGTGATATGGGCATGTAACCTCTGCAGGTAACCATCTGTTCTCTGATTAGACATGAGGCCGACTCAGTGGGAGAGAACTTATTCCTGGTACTGAAAACCAAGTCAGAATCCCATGGTCAGCAAACTCAGACATCAGAGAGAAACCCCCACTCCTCTTTGAAGAAGAAGAGTGGACTTGTATACCGAAAAGAAAAGAAAAAAATCTCTCGAATAACCTTGGATATCCAAGCTGATCTCAGTCTTGGTTGGAAAAATTGTTCTGTCTTACACATGGCAGGGAAAATGGAGGAGAGCTAAGATTCATCATCCACTGATAAGATGATAGCTGTCTGCCCACCACAAAACTTGCCACCTCTTCCATTTCTGTCAGGGCTCAGAAAAAAATTTCAGAGGTGGAAGCAGCATGAATTCTGCTCTTACTGCTATCTTGACAACCAGATCCAGGATGATGGTAAAAGACACAGTGATCAGTGGGAGCAGAAATCCAGAGGCTACAGAGAACTCAACACTAAATCTGACAACAGGCCTGCTGTATCTCAAGGAACATTGTGGAAATGGAGACAGAAAGATTGTAAGAGCCACAGAGTGGGTAGGAATGCCCCAAGACACTGTCACTGCTACCCCACAGGGACTTACTGAGGCCTCCCTGTTCCATAGTGAATATCGTAACACCACTGAGGAGGCCCAGGGTAATGGGAGTGGGGATGAGGGTATAAAGGAGTATAACCTGTTATATAATACATCAAATAAATAAAACAAAGAGCAAGCCTGTGCTTTCACCTTTGGCCAGTGGAGCTTCTTTTTGCAGATAACAATGACAACTAGGGAGACTCAAAGCTCATCAAGATGATGAAAAGTTGAGTGCTCAGTGCTAAATGAGACAGTTATATCACTCCTCGAAAGCTATATCACTCATTCCAGAACATTGCAGAAAAGGGGTGGAAAGAAAGCCAGAGAATGGGGAAGAGTGTTTTGGAATACTGCTTTCCAGACATGAAGTAGTATTGCATTAATGACCTCAAGGCAGGTGTAGTTACCTGCACAAGGCTTGCACAATGTTGGAACTCCATCATATATGATGGAGGAGGGCAAAAAACAAAGAAAAGAGCCAGGCGTGGTGGTGCACGCCTTTAATCCCAGCATTTGGGAAGTCAGAGGACGGAGGATCTCCATCAGTTCAAGGCTACCCTGAGACTCCATAGTGAATTTCAAGTCAGCCTGGGCTAGAGTGAAACCCTACATCAAAAAAAAAAAAAAAAAAAAAAAAAAAGAGAGATATTGAAATAGAAGTGAGGTTATTTGGAAAGAAGAGGTTTACAGCTATAGGGATTCAGGAGGGGAAACAAAAAGAAGGTTGTGGGAGGGGATTATGATCCAAATAAATTATGTACACGTGTGGAAACTGACAACAATAAATGTTTAAAAATGGCAAGCCTAACTGCTTCCTGTCTTCCTGTTTACTGTTTATCATGTGATTTCATTTCTTCTGCATACATTCCCACAAGGCCCTCCCCAGATGCCAAACAATTGGGACCATCTGAGTGAGCTTGGCTTTTCAGCCTCCAAAACTAGGAGCTAAGTAAAACCCGTTACAGAGAATCCAGCTTGGGGCATTTTAATCTAGCAAAAGACCAAGACAGATGTTTGTAGATATTAACTAGTGGTAAGAGAGGGCATGTAACTGTCCATGTCAATTTAGCAGAGTGGTTTGGGTTGGAGATATTAATTTTTGAGTCATGGGGGCATAGTGGTATTTAAGGTCATATAAATAGGGATGGAGAGATGGCTTAGCAGTTAAGGTGCTTGCCTGCGAAGCCTAAGTACCCAGGTCCTGTTCCCCAGTACCCACATAAGCCAGATGCACAAAGGTGGTGTATTGTGTGTGGAGATTTTTGTGGTAGTTAGAGGCCTTTGCATACCCATTCTCTCTCTCTCATATATATGTTATATCTGCCTCTTTCTCTCTCTCAAATAAATAAAATTAATTTAAAAGTAGTTTAAAAATAAAGTCATATATATATACATATATATGTATGTATATATACATATATATGTATGTATATACATATGTATATATATACATATATACATATGTATATATATACATATATACATATGTATATACATGATACACTCTAACATACAAAGATATGGGAGATGAGGTGAACTGGCTGGCAGAAACACAGAAGGGCCAGCTAGAGACCAAAGGAAGTATGATGCACTGGATAAAAAGAGAAGAAAGGATTTTAAGGAGGTAATCCATCATTCCAAATGCTTTTATAAAGAAAAAAACTACATATTATTTCATCTGCAAATGGGTAGTGGTGAGGTTCCTATAATTTTATGAAACTATTGGAACATGTAAAAATGGAAGCGTTACACTGCACAAATAGTTTGCCTTATACCAAAATGTAGCCACTTCAAATATAACTTTGAAGTAAGCAGAATAGAAGTAAATTATTTAATGAAACATTAAATTGAAAGGCAAGGGTCACAATATTTGATGATCTACAGACAGCATTTTCCTCACCACCAGCAATAAATCACGTGAATTGAGTAATTTTACTATTACTCAATGTTTTGTAGCATCACTAAAACCTGGCATTACTACTGGGGCATTTTGGAAAGCTGTTTATGGTAATTTGCCTAGTTGGAAAAGAGGGACCAACAGGCTGCCATGTTGGTGGCATTTGGAAACATTTTCTTTTGCCTTTTCACACTTATGCAAAATTAAATGGGTGACAGATGTTTTATCCAAATGCCTTTGGCTTGGATGGATTGGCTGGGTAGCATGAAATTGTCTTTCTTTTAACATTTTCCTTTGAGTTCTTAGAATGCTATTGGTGCCTCATTTATTATAAATCTGTTACTGTGTGGTAAGTTAATCCACAAATGTGTTATTAGCTGGTGGTTCTCCTACATCCCTCTACAGTTCACTCTCTGCAGCAAGTAATTGGGTTCTTTGCATTATCTCTTCCCCTCAGTTACTTTCCTATTGCTCCTTCTTTGAGTGGTAAAGGGAGAGGAAATCCACCCTGTGACTATTAAGGAGAGATACAGAACAGGCTTTCTGTCTATCTCAGTAGGATGGAGGTTGAGCTTCTGGATAGCAAGAGATACCCCCTACTCTTGAGCAGTGACCCACATAGTGGGCCTGGGAAGCCAGGGCTCTAAGTATGGAGAGCCTTGCCACACCACAGATTTTGTGCCTCACTTGTGATATAGTGCCAGTGCCCAGATTCCAAGTCCTATGTAACAAGAAGCAACAAATGCTTTCCATCAGCCTTAGGGAGGTATGCATTAAATTTATATTCAAACATTCTATTTAGTATGATTATGTAATGCATCTCATTCTGTCCATTGATTTTTGAGATATTGCTCACTGAGTGCAGAGGTATGGTAGACCATTTTTCTCCTGAGCTAGCATTATTTTTCTGGGTATTCCTGCTTTGGGTGTGAATCTTTTTCAGATGTCTGCCAGGCCTTTTATAACCACATTTTATTGTAACAATCATTTTTCATATACTGCTCCATGTACCTCCTTTGCTTAAACCACATTAGAGCCCTTGATGAGAGCATGGATTTTTTAACAATCATATACAATAGAGATTAACTCATTTACCCCAAGCTTCAGAGGGCATGTGGCTCCTTGTTGATTTTTTGAATTGTTACTGCTGCTTTTTTCCACAAGACATTCTCATTCTACTTTGAAGCTTAGTCCTGACATTCTTTTCAATTATTCTGTGATATGTCAGTCCTTCTCTTATGCTTGTCAAGGTCACAGGTTTACTTGTCACTACAAGTGCTGCTATTGTTTCCCAGTATTTCTTGGCATACACACAGCTCTGAAAGCTCCCAGTTCTTAGAGATTTTTATGCCAAACGCTCCCAACCACAGGATTCTTTAATCTTTGTAGTCCAAAATTTTCAGACTTTCTGGCCAGAATCTTTAATATTTCTAGTTATCTTATCCCTACCCTCCAAACTTAAGTCTAGTTCCCTAATAAGCTGTACTTCAAATTTATCTTTACCTTACTAGCACTACTTCATATTTTATTATAATTTAGGCTTTAATTGCCTGTGTTTTCAAGTCTTGATCATTTCTCCTTTTCTGCCTTTATCCCTCCCTTTCACTTATTTTTTTATTCACGCTTTTATTCATCAAGTTGTTTAACCTAACTTGTTGAGTATATCTTATATCCAAATTAGGCTGGCTGATTGTTTTTTCTTTTTTTCCTAACAGAGTTACACGTGCAGTTAGGATCTGGCATGGGTCTGATGTCCAGCCTATTTTACAGACTGTGATTAGAAATAGGGCTGGAGAGATGGCTTAGCGGTTAAGCGCTTGCCTGTGAAGCCTAAGGACCCCGGTTCGAGGCTCCATTCCCCAGGACCCACATTAGCCAGATGCACAAGGGGGCTTACGCATCTGGAATTCGTCTGCAGTGGCTGGAAGCCCTGGCGTGCCTATTCTCTCTCTCTCTCTCTACCTCTTTCTCTGTCTGTTGCTTTCAAATACATAAATAAAAATAAACTAAAAAAATTTTTAAAAAAGAAATAATGTGTAGTAGCTGGGCATGGTGGCACATGCCTTTAATCCCAGCACTTGGGAAGTGGAGGTAGGAGGATCACCATGAGTTCAAGGCCACCCTGAGACTACATAGTGAATTCTAGGTCAGCCTGAGCTAGAGTGAGACCTTAACTTAACCCCTCCCCCCCCAAAAAAAAGAAATAATGTGTACTGCCAACCTTTGGTATCATCTTCCACCTTCTCCTCTATTCATTGGCTAACTTATAATGGCAAGGTTTTCTTAAGATGTTCATAGGAAAATACTTGATATATGTGCTTTCCAGGCAGCTTCATGGAATGGACCCCCAACTCCTATTTAAAGTCTTTGCAATGAAATAAAGTAGAAATAAGATTCTATTGTATAAAACCACCTATATTTATAACAGTGACTATAGTCCATGTTATCATAAGCAAAGATAAATTGAAGCATTTTCTATGTCTCTTTCATGTTTGGCGAGGTACTGAATGCTACTATGGAAATTTCCTGTCATCAGGTTGTTGTGAAATTGTCAGTGCTTTGAAAGAAATTGCTATGAAGCACTGAATGGAACACGAGCTAACTTCAGTACTCTACTTCTGACAATTCTGAATCTGAGTAAAGTGACTTAACAATTTTAATGTACTTTAAGCATAGAACTTGTTAAAATTATTATGAGAAAGGGAAAGAAATAGTCTAAACACTCAGAAGAAAAGTGAAACTGAAAATCAGCCATATCAAATGATTGTTATGAAAACATTATCATGTGAATGAGTCAAGGAGGAATTAATGCTACAGCATTATTTGAGGAACATAGGATGTCATTAAAGATTCCTCCCTAAATAATTTTACAAATGAAATAAATGGACTTAAAGGATGAAATGTAAGACATTTACTGAAAATAATCTTGGGATTCTAGTTATGTGCATTAATCTGCTTGAGTCACCATAGCAAAACACAACTGTCTAGATGACTTAAAGACCAGAAAATTGTTTTATAGCTATGCCAGGGAAATGGCCAAGATCAAGTATCATCAGGTTTATTTTCTGGTGGGACCTCTATTTCTGGCTTATAGATGGCTGTCTTCTAAATGCATAGTTGCAAGTTCTCTTTTCCCATAATGACATCAGTCCTATGGGATAAGGTACCACCCTTATGACCTCACTTAACCATGTTTCCTCCCTACAGGCCTTGTCTCCAAATATAGTCACATTTGGGGTGAGAGCTTCAACAAATGGATGCTGGGTTTGACAGTTGATTATATAACATCATTCTAAGCAGGGAAGGGTTCATGGAAATGATTCTGTGTTGTCTATGTGATAGTAGCCTGTGTATGGCCTCATATGAGCAAACACTAAGGCTCCACATTTGGACGTAGTCTATATTATCTTCAAATGTCTACCAATTTCATTTTAAAGTTAAAACTGAATGTAAACTAGAGATGTACAAAAGAATCTATATTCAAACATACCAACTTGGCTGTCATGACTAAAAAGATAAGTTTGACTTTATGCCTGTAAAATATAACAATTGTACACTCCAATCAAGAATTTTTATGCCAAGTTTAAGCCTGTAAGAAATATTGAGACCAAATTACATCTCCTTAAAAATGAGGGAGGTTAGATATCCTTTTATTACAAAGTGCTTGCTGTAGTATTTGCTTCCATTACCAGTTGTAAAGCTAAAGGAACTGAGCACAGCTGCATAATTCAACACACACATATGCTGGATTTTCTATTCATTTTACAGTTTTTTAGCATTCTACAAGAAAATAGCTTTTTTTTCCCTGAAAGTGAAAAAGGTGACATTCATTGGCCACTCAAAACATCGCAATGCTATTCTAGCCATAGTGTACGATGCGTAACTTTACAAACAATGAGTGTCTTTCAATTTTCCAACAGTTAAAACTTTTTCCTAACATTTCAGAACTTTACACAAGGCGTATATCATCCAGGGTTCCAGACTTCAAAGTCTTAAAAAATAAACTGCAAACTAACTTTGCTTTTCTTTTTCTGCTTTACTTGTTATTTTTCTAACCTTTCCTTTTAAACATACTTTTTCTTACAGTTGCCATTTTGCAGATATTAAAATAATTCATTTTTAATAAATTCTAAATCTGTTAAGCTCTCTGTGAGTTGGACCAAACGACATGCAAACTATAAACTCCCAAAATTTTATAGCTTCTTCTACCTTGTCATAATATTTTGACATCTTCTAGTGGGCTTCATATTAAAAATGTAACTGCAATATTATTGATTAGTTAAAATAAAAATGGTCCTGTAAGTGACAGAGTATACTTTTGTGTCTTTGACATTTTCAGTTTTTTTTTCAACTCTGGTTTTTCATTCTTTCTGGTGCGTATAATCCTCTTATTAAGAATGGTAATGAAGTGATAAAATATATCATAATTATAGTTAAAGTATATTCCCCTAGCTAACTTGCCTTATGACACTGAGCAAATTTTATTTACAATTAATGAAAGAATAAAAATCACAATACTCTGATGCATGTGCAGTATAATATAAATGAAATTGCTAGGAAATACCAAAGTAAAAAATAAACTATAAACCTCCAAATAGTGATACAAACTAAGCTGGAAGAAGAGGAAATAATGGAAAAAAGCTTCTTCCTTAAGGAAGTTCCCCGAGAGGTGAGAGAAAGGAAGGTGCCTTTGGGCATCTCAGACAAAAGACAGTTATAGAAGGCTGAAGCACAGATTCCTAAGTGATCCATATATCCTGGGAACAACCTGGAGAATTGCCTACAGTGAGAGAAGCTCCAATTCTATATATCTGCATTTGCACTCCATCTCTTCTGCATTCCAAATGGCTTGTCTGTGTTATGAGGAAATTAAAATAAATCTTTGTCCCACACACCAAACCCCACATACCTCTGGGTCTTGGGAGAGTAAAGGGAAAACCAAAAGAAGAAACAGAGTGATGCAATAAAAAATGAAACCAAAGCAAGCAATCACACAAGCCCAACAAACCATAGCCTCCCAACACATTTTGAGCTTTTCCTCAATGCCTTAACCTTTCATTAGGCTGTTCTTTCCTTGAATGTATACGAGCTTCACCTCTGGCCATCCCAGAGAAAACCAAACAGGAATGCCTGCCAAATAAACACTTCGTATGATTAGCATTCACAGTCCTGAGGATTGCAGCCCAGCACTGGGACAAATATGAGGCCTTTCATTCAGCGGCAGTAACTTCTGGGAAGAAAAAGATCCTCTCAGAGGTCCAGGGAGTTCAGCCATTTCCAGGTTTTGAGATTCTTGGTTGAAATGCTTTAATTTAAATGAGGTTACCTGAAAATAACTCAGGGGCCCTTGAAAACCAAAATTATATTCTGGTACTTTAAAATGGGCATGAGTTGATAATTGGGGAAAAAATTGTTTTCCTGCAATTTTGTCCCAGTCAGAATGGCATCAAATGTAAAAAAAGAAAAGAAAAGAAAAGAAAAGAAAAAAGGAAAAAGAGAGGGAAAAAAGCATAAAGTATAAGTTAGAAACTCTTTGTGAACCAATATCTTTCTATAGCTTATCTGTAAAAGGAATTATGAATATAAGTCATGGCTTAACACTACAAATACTCAGGTCTAGACTCCTTTCAACATCAAGAACAAATATTTTAACATTTGTAAAATTTTTGTGTGCATTGCTTATAAATGTGTGAAGAAAGGAAATGCATAAAGTCTTCTTAACAGAAGTACTTTTTTGTAGTACTTTACTTTATTTATTTGAGAGAGGGAAAGGGAGGAGAGAGAGAGAATGGATGCACGAGGTCCTCTGGCTGCTGCAAACCAACTCCAGACGCATGCACCACCTTGTGCATCTGGCTTACATGGGTCTGGGGAATGGAAACTGGGTCCTTTGACGTCACAGACAAATGCCTCAACTGCTAAGCCATCTCTCCATTCCCAGTAGTACTTTTTAACAATATTTAAAATAGATACGAAGTCAGTCCGTCACATTTTAAAACACTTTGTAGGATTCAGTTTTGAGGCACCGCCATTTTTCTAGTAGATTTATTAGCATTAAAACTATGTGAAATGATCACGAGACTTTGCACTTAAATGTGACTGGTTTTCCTTCCAGTCCCCTTGAAGCCAAACATGACAGACAGGCTTCTCTCTCACTAGTCCATGCCAAGCCACAAGGACTCCGAAATGTTAACATTTCCATCCTGCATCTCCTGAATTCTACGGGTACTTTTTCTCTCTTATATTTGCACACCCAGGTGCCCTATACATGACTTTCATTCTTTTCTGCTCCACCAATTGCTCTCCTACCCTGTCAATCTTGCATTGCAGCCTGAGAGATCAGAGACCTGGTGATACACATATTAAAATGACAGGCTGGACTGGAGAGATGACATAGCATTTGGGGAGCTTGCCTGTGAAGCCTAAGGACCCATGTTAGACTCTGCAGATCCCTCATTAGCCAGATGCACAAAGGTGAGGCAAGCTCTAGGTTGCACATGTCCGCTAGGTGGTGCAAGCATCTGGAATTCAATTTTAGTGGCTGAGGCCCAGTGTGCCAATTCTCTCTCTCTCTCTCTCTCTCTCTCTCTTTCTTTTTTATTGAATCGTCCTACTTTTTATTTATTTTAACATCATGATAATTGCATAAATTTGAAGTGGAAGATAAGCTGTCCAATAAGTCATTTCATATATATATACATATATATATATATGATATATAAATATATATATTTAAATACATATATTTTTTATATTTTATATTTATATATATACATATATATGATACATAAATTATTTAAAAAGTTTGTCATAGCAGAGATATTTATCATACCAATAACTGTGGGCTAACTCCACAATGCACGACCCATTTACATCAACAAGGAGGATCCAATGTGAGGGAGTAGATCATGGATGAGCCTAAACAATGGTACCAAACTGCCTTTATTTGCTGAAAAGAAAACTAATAAATTAAATTAAAAAAAATAAAAAATAAAAAGTTTGTCATATAATAGATTCTTCTGGTGCTAACAAAAATATTAAGATACAAATAATTAACTGGAAGTAAAACATTATTAAACCAAGACAATAAGGCACTGTCTCTCTCACCCTCAAAAACATAATAAATAAATAAATAAAAAGTGACAGCGTTAAGTTTTGTTTAGAAACCTGAAAGAAGGCAGTTCCTTGACCCTCTAGTTACCAAGCAGTGATGACCCTTGACCTTTCATAGCAACACTTCAGAGACAGCACCCTTGCTGAAAGTTGTGCAGATGGCTACAAAGTTGTCTTACAGCTGTGCTTGGAAGCCTTTGACTTTTGTATGCCATGAACTTGGAACAATCAGGGGCAGATGCCAGTCTTCACAAGCTGCTAGCCAGTTGGACAGTCTTCTCAAATCAACTATCTGTTGGGAGCATGAAATTGGTCACAGTCAAATTATTTTGTTTTGTTTGGGCCTTGAAGTATAGTACAGATTTTCTATTCATAAGATTGAACAAAGAGATATGTGAAAACTGTGATGCCTTTTAATGAAATGAAGCAATGAGCACCAAAGAAGGCGCCTTTGCTAGCTTCAGAAATGCAGTTTTGAGAAAGGTAATATTTCTATGTAGCCCTTATCACTGTTTCCATTCATTTCTTTTTCTCAGTTACTGGTTCTATATTGGGGCCTGCACTTCAAAATAACATCGGATAACTAAAAAAAAACGTAAAGAGTAAAATAGTCTGTATTGTTATATATGTGTGATTGGTGTATGTTAAAATTCTAGGTTAATAGTGCTTAGCATATGATCTCTGACCAATTCAAGCATCATTCTTTAGAAATTTGTTAGAGATGCAAATGCTTGTGCTCCATCTCAGATATAGAGGCCCTGAGACCTGTGTTTGCAGAGCCATCTGGGGACTCTGTTGCCTGCTTGCGTGTGAGAACCAGTGTTCAGCTCTTTGGCCATAAAGTCAACTAAATGTCAATACTAATGCACTGCAGAGTTTTAATATTAAATAGGACATGGAATAAAATTTAGAGGGACAAGATATACAGGAATACTTTTTGTTACATAATCTTGGACAAGGTACTAAGCTTTTTTATTTGTACAAAAATTTTATTAATGCAGGATAAAACAGTTTCTAATTCAAAAGGCATTCTGTGTGAAGATACATAAAATTTAGGCACTAGAGTATGCATATAAAACTAATGGTAGTATTGCAAATAATTGGCAACATAGAGGACATATCTGGATTAAACTATTAGATAAGATTGGGTGCGTTCAGGGTTTTGGACTGGGTTAGACTAATAGAAAGGACATAACAAATTATTTGAGTCTCCAAAGATTCCAGATGAGACACTCACTTTAGTTAGTATAATGCCAAGAAAAATAAAATACCATATAGCTCCAGAAATTTATCTCCTTATCCACTTCTGATAATATGGATTATATCTAACTGTCACATTTTCAGTCTTTTCTTTGAATGCTAGGAATTTCAAGGCTAAAAGTGGCATTCAACCATACTAATTATGTAAATCTTCCATAATTTTATTCTTGGTTATTTTATATAAGTCTTTAATAAGATCCCTCATGCTTTTGTCTTGTTTTGCTTTAGTAAAAACTAAAAGACATGAAGAAGAAAAAAGTTAGGAGTTACATTTGATTTAGCATGCCAACTTTGCTAAAGACTACCTGTACTAAGGGAGTTTTCACTCTGAAAAGATGTCTCTGTGTCCTGCCTGTGGTCATTAGTTCTCTCAGTCCCTACTGTCTCCTGTGCATAATAAAATGGTTCTTTAATACCACAGAGTAGTGCAAAGAACTCTGGACAGATTTCAGGAACACCACAAACAAGTCTCTGCCTCTTGGCCATGTTACTAAATGTCTTCTTTTTATTTCAAGACAAGGTCTTACTATGTAGTCCAGGCTGGTTTGGAATTCACTGTGTAGCCAAGGCTGGACTCAAATTTACCATCCCCTTGCCTCAGTGTTCCAAGTACTAGTATTACAGGTGTACACTGCATATCTGCCTTATTAAATATATATTCAGTTCAGTGTCCTCATCTTTTAAATGGGCTGTGAAGACCAAAAAGAAAAACTATGTAAAAATGCTTGATACAGCGTTACTAAGTTTACAGGATATATCCATGTGGAAAAAAATGAATTTTGGGTTGGAGAGATGGCTTAGCGGTTAAGCGCTTGCCTGTGAAGTCTAAGGACTCCGGTTCGAGGCTCGGTTCCCCAGGTCCCATGTTAGCTAGATGTACAAGGGGGCGCACGCGTCTGGAGTTCGTTTGCAGAGGCTGGAAGCCCTGGCGCGCCCATTCTCTCTCCCTCCCTCTATCTGTCTTTTTCTCTGTGTCTGTCGCTCTCAAATAAATAAATAAAACATTTAAAAAAAATGAATTTTCAGGCTACCTTCTCATTTCCCTTCTCAGGTGGTAGATTACTGTATTTGTTCTGAGAATCTGGTTCAGGGAAATAGTTTAACAAATCAAATTCTTTCTTACTTAGGAACATGGCATTTATGTCATTATGAACTTAAATGAAAATGCTACTTTTTTGTTTCTTTTTTCTGTTTTCATTTATTAAGTAGAAACTTTGTATTGATACATCATATGATGGTCATTTCTCTCCTCCCTGCCCCCACTCCACTGAGGGCCCTCCTTAGAGGGATTGCTGGTATTCACTTGGGGCTGTGGGTTATGACTTAGTCAGTCGTTATCAGGGTAGGATGGTAGTGCCTCTGGGTATTCTCTCCAACCCTGTGGCCCTTACATTGTTTTTACCCTCTCTTCCACAAAATTCCACAAAATTTTGATAATTCCCTTGGTGGGTGTGCTTTACATATGCTTTCTTGATGAGCTGTCAGTAGCTTCTGGATTTCTGCTTTGGTGCATTTTGAGTATTCTCAGTATCTGTCTCCATCATACTGGTACAGGTTGTCAGGCCCACCTCAGAAGCAGCATTCTTGCTCATCTCACCAATTCCTCTGGGGTTTCACGTGGGCCCTGGCTGCTGCTGTGCTAAAAAAGGTGGGTCATCTGCTGAGAGAGCCAGCTATCTATTCTTGTCTTGTTCATTGATTTTGGTTGTCTTTCATTCTAACTGCTTTCTGAACAAGAAAAGCAGATTCTCTAGTGGAGAGTAAGATCAGGACAGGTTAAAGGGGATAAGCTTTGTTAATTTAGAGAGATTTTGCTGGGTGTAGCTTCACTTTTTGCTAAAGACTAATGGACTAATGGGTGCATCTCTTCAGAGTCCACAATCTTCATCTCCATAAGATTCTGACTTGGTTCCCAGTTCTAGCTATGCATTCCTTTTCATGGAGCACATATCTTAGCCAATCAGAGAGCCACTGGTTACCACCTACGCCGTGTCCCACTATTGCACAGGTGTGTACATGTTGACAGGCTGGTTACTTTCATATAGCAGGGTTCCCTGCTTGCTCACAATGTTACAAGGCATTTCCTCCCAGAAGCTCATGTGGCACTTTCAGCACTATATGGGCTAACCATCTGGGAGCTGGCTTCCTCCCAGATTCAGCTGGATTTCTCAATGTTCTCTGACAGCAGCGTGTGGTGTCTTCAGCAATAGGGTCTTGCCTTTCAACCCACATGGGTAATCAAGTGCTTTGGAAGAAACCTATCTTGTTTTGGAGACTTCATAGGTCTCTTTGATCAACAGCTCAATGTGTGTTGTAAACAAATTTCTGGTACTGGGAGTTACAATACAGGACAAAATATTTTAGTGTTAGGCTTCATCCCATCCTCCCCAGGGTCTTTCTTATCAGATGATCCCATCATGCTGCTATTGAGGGTTATTTCTTTTAGTGTGTTATCCAGGAGGAAGGTTTCTGTGGTACCAATTCATTTAGGAGTTGGTTTTGTGTATATCTCCCCAACCCTCTCATTTCCCATCCAACAAACCCTTCCATCCCTTTTATCTGTCCTTTGAGTTGATTGTCAGATATGACTGCAATCGAAGCTGTTTCAGGTCAGGAGCCACTGATGAGGGAAAACATGAAACATTTGTCTTTTTGTGCTTGTGTGAGATCGCATAATATGATCTGTTCCAAGTTCTTCCACTTTCCCACAAATTTTATTTTATCATTTTTCCTTACTGCTGAGTAGAATTCCATTGTGTAAATGTATCCCACCTTTCTTATTCATTTGTCAAATGATGGGCATCAAGGTTGATTCCAGTTTTTTAGCTATTATGAATTGAGCAACTATAAGTATGGCTGAGCCAATATCTCTGCAATGAAGAGTGGAGCCTTTAGGGTAAATGCCCACTAGAGGAATGGCTGGGTCAGGTGGTAGCTGTACTTTCATCTTTTCCAGAAGTCTTCATATTGATTTCCATAGTTGGTGTACAAGTTTGCCCTCCTACCATCAGTGAATGAGGGTTTCTCTTTCTCCACATCCTCACCAATATGTATTGTCCTTTGACCTTTTCAATGATTGTCATCCTTTCTGGAGTAAGGTGGAATCTCATAGTTGTTTTAATTTGCATTTCCTTAATGGTTAAGGATGGTGAACATTTTCTTAGGTGAGTATTAGCCATTAGTATTTCTTCCTTTGTGAATTCCCTACTCAGTTTTCTACACCACTTATGGAATGGATTTTTTATTGCTTAGTTTTTTGAGTTCTCTGTAGATTCTAGATATTAGACCTATGTCAGTGATATAGCTGAAAAGATATTCTCCCATTCTGTTAGTAGGCTATTGGCTGTGTTTTTTATATTTTTGTACAAAAGCCTTTTAGATTCATCAGAGTTCCTCCTAATTTTTCATGCAGTAGTTTCAGCATTTTATATCTTACAGTGAGGTCTTTACTCCAGTTAGAGCTGATTTTTATACATGGTGGTTGTTTCATATTCCTACATGTGATTATCCAACTTGTACAGCACCATTTGTTGAAGATGTTATTTTTTCTCCAGTGTTCATTGTGGCTCCTTTGTCAAAGATCAAGAAGCTGTAGTTACTTGAACTAAAGATTGGATCTTAAATTCTGTTCTATTTGTCTATATGTCAGTTTTATGCCAGCAACATGATGTTTTTGTTACTATGGCTGTGTAGTGTAACTTTACATCAGATATGGTGATACCTTCAAAGGTGTATATGTTGCTGAGGATATTTTTAGATATCTGGGAGCCTTCTGCCATTCCATATGAAATTTGAGGTTATTTTTTTTTCTATCTCTGTAAAGAATGATGTTGGAATTTACATTGGAATTGCATTGAATCTTTATATTTCTTTTGGTAGGATTTCCATTTTGACAATATTATTTCTACCTATCCAGGTGCATGGAAGGTCTTTCTATCTTCTTATGTCCTTCTCAATTTTTTTATTGTTTTTATGGTTTCATTATATAGGTCTTTCAGAGCCTTGGTTCCTGGTATTCATAGTTATTTGATTATTCTTAGTAGATATTGAAAATGTAGAGCTTCTCTGAGGCCTTCTTTTTCTGTGTATTTCTCTTTTGCATATAGGAAGACTACTAATTTTTGTGCATTGATTTTATATCCTGGGAAACTTATCTCCTTTATAAGTTTTATGATAAAGCCTTTTAAGTAACTTATGTACAGGGTTGTATCATCTGCAAATGGGGATAATTTGACTTCTTCCTTTCCAATTTGTATCCTGTTTATAGCTTTCTTCTGTCTTATTGATTGGCATAGAACTTCTAATTCTGTGTTGAAGAGCAGTGGTGAGAGGGGGAGTCCCTCTCTTGTTCCTGATCTTAATGGGAACTCCTTGAGTCTTTCCCCATTAAGTTTGATTTGGGCTTTAGGTGATTTGATTTTTAGCCTTTATTCTGTTGAGATATAATCCTTCTATGACTATTCTCTCCAGTGTTTTGATCATGAAGTGTTGTATTTTGTGGAAGGACTTCTCTGCATCAAATGAAATGATCATGTGGTTCTTGTGTTTAAATTTTTTCATGTGGTATATTATGTTAATTGATTTCTATATGTTGAACTATCCCTGAATCCCTGGGGAGAACACTGCTTGATTCGGGTGGATAATGGTTTTGATGTGTTGTTGAATTTGGTTTGCAAGGATTTTGTTCAGGATTTTTGCATCTAAGTTTACCAGGTATATAGGTCTATTGTTTTCTTTTCTTGGTGCATCTCATCTGGTTTTCGTGTGAAGGTGATGCTAGCTTCATGGAAGGAATTAGGAGCATTCCCTGTTTTTTTTATTATAAAAAAAAAGTAGTTTTAGTTCTTCAATGAAGGTTTGTTGGAAATCTGCTGAGAATCCATTATGTCCTGGCCTTTATTTTGTGGAGGTTTTTGATTAAATTTTCAATCTTGATGGATAGGTTTGTTTAGAATACTTATCTGCTCTGGATTTAGTTTTGGTAGGTGGTATGTGTCTAGGAATTCATCCTTTTCTTCCAGGTTATCCAATTTTGTGGAATAGAGGTTTTGGAAATATGTCCTGATGAGTCTTCCAATTTCATTGGTGTCTGTTGTGATCTCTCCCTTCTCATTTTTATTGTTATTAATTTGAGACTTCTGTTTTTTTTTTTTTTTTTTGTTTGATCATATTGGCCAGGACTTTATCAATCATGTTTACTTTTTCAAAGTAAATTACTTTGTCAATTTTCTTAATTGTTTTATTAGATTCCAAGTCATTAATTTCAGCTCTAATTTAAATGATTTCTTTCTGTCTGGTATTCTTATAGTTGTATTGTTCTTCTCTTAATGACTTTAGGTGCATAATTAGGTTATTAATATGAGATCCCTATGCCTTTGTTGTAAAGGCTTTATCATGCCTTTCATTGTGTGCCATAAGTTTTGTTATGATGTATTTTCACTATCATTTAAGTTTAGAAGTTTTTGAATTTCTCATTTGATTTTTTTCAAGACTCATTCATTGTTTAATAGCATATTGTTCAGTCTCCAGAAGCTGGTATAATTTCTCGTGTTTCTCTTGCTGTTAATGTCTAACTTTAACTCATTGTGGTCTGATATGATTCACAAAGTAATGCCAATTTTCCTAAATTTATGGTGGCATACTTTATACCATAATATATAATTTATTTTGGAGAATGTTCCATGGGTTGCTGAGAAGAATGTTTATTTTCTAGAATTGGGGTGAACAGTTTGTAGATGTCTGTTAGGTCTAATTGATCTATGGTATTTTTAAGATCTATTATTTCCCTGTTGATTTTCTTCTTTGATGAACTGTCTATTGATGATAGTGGGGTATTGAAATCCCCTACTATAATGATAGTGGAATTTATCTCTGGTTTGTTTCAAGTAAGTTTTTCTTTTTATACCATGGTGCACCAGTGTTTGTGCATATATATTTATGAATATGATGTCCTCATGTTGGCTCATTTCCTTGATGAGGAAAAAGTATCCTACTTTGTCACTTTTATTACTTTTGGTTTGAAGTCTATTTTATAAGATATTAATATAGATATATGCGCTTGCTTCTTATTTCCATTGGCTTGGAAAATTATTCTCCCATCCTTTCACCATGAGGAAGTGTCTATCTTTAATGGTGAGGTGAGTTTCTTGAAGGAAACAGATTGAAGGGTCAATTTTTCTGATTTGCTCTGTTAACTTGTGTCTTTTTATGGGTGAGTTAAGTCCATTAATGTTTAAAGTTATAACGGCAAGATTTGATTTAATCCCTGTCATGCTGGAAGATTTATGGGGTTTGGTGCTTTGAAGGTTTTCATGCCTGTTCTAGTTTTAGTAATTTTCATCCTCTTGTAGTCTCTTGAGGTTGGTTGTTCTACTCTTTTGTGTGGATTATTCCCTTAAGTATTCTCTGTAAGTTTGACTTTGTGTTGATATAATCATAGAGCTGGCTTTTATCATAGAAGGTTTCCCTTTCACCACCTATTATGAGGGATACTTTCACAGGGTACAGTTGTTTGTGTTGAAAGACATAGTTTTTTAGATTTTTGAAGTACTCCATTCTAAGCCCTCTGGCTTTTAGGGTTTCTGTTGAAAAATCTGAGGTAATTCTGCTGGGGTTGCCTTTGTACATTATGCTCTGTTTTGCCCTGTTTCTCTCTTGCTGCTTTTAGTTTCTCTCTCTCTCTCTCTCTCTCTCTCTCTCTCTCTCTCTCTCTCTCTCTGTGTGTGTGTGTGTGTGTGTGTGTGTGTGTGTGTGTGTGTGTGTATGTTTTCATTGATTAGGTTTAACTTTGATGAGCCTTGGAGAGTTTCTTTGGTCCAGTCTGTTTGGTGTTTTGAGAGCTTCTTGTATCGGGATTGGTCTTTCTTTTGAGATAGAGGCAAAGTTTTCTTCAGTAATTTCATTGAATATGTTGTCCATGCCTTTTGTCTGAATTTCTTCCCTTTCTGGTCCCATAATTTCCCCCTATTCTCTTTGTATGGGTTTTTGAATTTATCATAGTTTTTGGACTCCTTGATCATTTCTTCTGTCTTGTCTTTCAGATCTGAGGTTCTGTCCTCCACATGATTAATTCTGTTAATGAGGATTTCTAGAGAGGATTTTACAAGCTATATTTGATTTTATGTTTTCTTTTTTTTTAAATTTTTTATTATTTATTTATTTGAGAGTGATAGACACAGAGAGAAAGACAGATAGAGGGAGAGAGAGAGAATGGGCACGCCAGGGCTTCCAGCCTCTGCAAATGAACTCCAGACGCGTGCGCCCCCTTGTGCATCTGGCTAACGTGGGACCTGGGGAACCGAGCCTCGAACCGGAGTCCTTAGGCTTCATAGGCAAGCGCTTAACCACTAAGCCACCTCTCCAGCCCTTTTGTTTTCTTTTTGAAAGTATTTATGCACTTGAAGGAGAGAGAGGGGAAGAAGCAGATGATAGATAGATAGATAGATAGATAGATAGATAGATAGATAGATAGATAGATGATAGATAGAGAATGGATGGGTGCTCCAAGACCTTCAGCCACTGCAAATGCACTTCAGACAAATGCATCACCTTGTACATCTGGCTTGTGGGGTCCTAGGAAATCAAACCTGGGTCATTTGGTTTTCCAGGCAAGTACCTTAACCACAAAAACATCTCTCTAGCTCTGATTTTTTTGTTGTATGCTTCATTATTCTGTATTGTATTCATCCCTATGTTGAGTTCCAATTTTAGGACTTGGTTTGATTTTCTTGATGCTTCTTGCAACTCATTCTTGCATTTAATCATGTATTTAGTAAGCTTAAAGAGGTGGTTATTGAAATCCCCTATTTGCTGATTCGCCTTCAATTCATTTATCTCTTTTTTGTGTTCTCTCTGTGTTTCCTTCATTAAATTAAGCCTAATAATGAAAGTTGCATGCTGTAAGAGATTATTCTGCTCAATTGCACTTATGTGATTGTTGAGTTTTTGATGACTTGCTTCCAGTGCAGAAGTTTGCTTGGTCATGGTAAATAAGCTTATTGTGATTTCATTTTGGGTTTCAATATCTCTTGTCTTCTCTATATTTTCATGGGTAAATTTTGTTTTAGGGCTAGCCAACTTTTGGGGATATCTCCAAGTTTGTTGTCTTGTGTTGTTGTCCTTGCATTGGGGTCTACCTATCTTTGGGTAAAACTGTTTTATCAAGGAAGAAAGTAAGTATTTGCATTTCTAGAATCTTCAGTGAAAGCTCTATTTTGAGTTTGAACTAGATTAGAGTGGGATGTCATTGTATCCATAGATGTGGGTGTTGTGGAAGTTGTAAGTGCACCTGTAGCTGTGGATGGTGGCTGATAGGAGAGCTATAGTTGGATATCTGGAATCTCCTCAGCCCATAGTCACAGTTGTGCCTTGCCTCTCGGCCCAGGGGTTGAAGCACTTGGCTCTGTTCCCCTATCATACCCAGCTGAACAGGTTGTAAAAAACTCACTGGTGCACCCTGGTTAGTGGTTCTCAGATATTCCCATGTTCCCTGGCTGGGGCAAGAGAGATGTCCCAAGTGGGCACAAGTAGGCAGAAACCAGCAGTGGGGCAGAGTAGGGATGAGGAGGGGTGTGGGGCACTGGGATCCATAGATAAGGCTTAAGGTTGGCTCCCCAGAATTAACTGGTATAGAAGCATTGCTGAGCATATGCAGCAATCAGCAGGGCTTAGCAGGGTCAGGTGAGGTTGCTGAGGTCCAAAATTTCTGCTAAAGTATGAAGCATGGAGTAGAGAGTGGGATCTGTCTGATGGCTGGTTGTCCAGATTGGGTGCACATACCCCAAACGCACCCACCCTGAGTGAACAGGCCCCAAACATGCAGGCGTCCTGAAAGCACAGGGCCCAAACAAACTCAGCACCTTTAACTGTCCTTGAGTTAATGGGCTATAAAGACATAGGCCCCAAGCAGATTGAGTATCCTACACTCCTGAAAATCACAGGACCCAAACAAGCTGGTATTCCACAACCCAGGCCCAAATATGTTTCTGTCCCTCGCCCACCTGGAGCACACAGGCCTCATACACCTTGCCCCCTTGCCCCTCAGCAGCATGGAGTGTTGGAAATGGTAATTTTTAAAGAAGATTTATTATTTATTTTATGAGAGAGAGAGAGAGAGAATGGCATGTTAGGGCCTCCAGCCACTGTAACAGAACTCCAGAGGCATGTGCTATCTGTGGGCTTTCACAATCTTGCATGCATCACCATGTAGGTCTGGTTTACCTGGGTTCTGGAGAGTTGAAGATAGATCCTTAGGCTTTGCAGGCAAGTGCCTTAACCATCTCTCCAGCCCCAGGAAATGGTATTTTTAAACACACCATGTAGTGTAACTATTATATGTACCATTACTGAGTAATATTATGCTATTTAACTGCTTATACTTTGTTTCAATATCTTCATCTTAAATTACGGACATTGGAAATTTAATCAGATGTTTCCCTGACTAAATTTGGTTATGTATATTTTTGAATCAGGACTACTGGCAGAGCAAATTATTAATGAATGTAAATTCTATCTTTTATTTAGAAGGAAGTTTGTTTCCCTCTTTCAGGAGATATGTGCTAAAGCCATAAATCAGATATGTTTTATATATTAATGACAAATACATTTATATTTTATAACAAACCAATTATACAATCAAATATTGCAGAAACCACATCAAATGAAATTAATGAAATAACTAAATGAAATAACCTGGTTAATAACAAAAGGATTAACAGTGACAATGGTAGTTATTCTGCACTCTTACCAAGTATAGTGATAAGTGCTTTTTGTAGACTAAGTCACCAAGTCTATAAAATAACCTACAAACAGGGAATTATCACTATCATCTCCATTTTATAAGGAAGATCAAAGGCTGCAAAGTTTTCCTAATTTTCTCAGGCCTTACAGTTCAGTAATTACTGAGCAATTACTGGTTCTAATCTTCTGGCCTCCATGTGTGACCAGTGAAGTCCCTAATGTGGTTGTAAGAATCTTAACACTGCTTTTCAAAAACAAATATCAGAAAATCTGACCAATCCCCCCTTAAAAAAAAAAAAAAAAAAAAGCAAAGGTGAGCTCCAGGAAACAACCAAAAAAGTAAATCTCTAAGAAAATAAAATTCTTCCCAAGCCCAAACCTTTTATTTTTTGCAATTTCATTTGTTTATTGTTCATAGATAATTGATTATACTGATCATTCAAACTATTTTTCTTGCACAACTATTTACATTAAAAAATTCACAAATCAGAACTAAGTGACCTAAAGTTGGGCTTAAAAATTAAGATACCAGTGTGTACACACATGTGCCATACGTGTGTGTGTGTGTGTGTGTGTGTACTCATGCATTGGCCTGAAAGTCATGCTAACTAATATTGTCATTAATCAGCTTATCAATAATATATGGCATAGTAATTACATATTATACCACAAAATGTCAATGCTGTGCCATAGAAAGAGGTTAGAAAAACCTATTAGTAGTGTTAATTTTAAGCAAGCACAGAAAAGGTCCTTGCTACATGCTTGCAAATGAGAAGGGAATAACTTCAGATTACTTTACTTTGTGGGGAAATAGAAGGGACGCTAATCTGTTTTCAGATCCTTCAATTTTTTCAATGTAAAAAAAGTGATATAAGATTCAGGTGTGCCTCTAGAGCCAACATAGGTGAGGATGCATGTAAAATATCAAGTTGTGTCAATTTTACAAAAATGAGAAATATTCGCTTTGGCATTGCGACCCCGCAGCGTAACTGCCGCTGAGTCTGGCGGCTGGGTGGGAGAGCCCGGCACTCATCCCCACACACCTGTGTTGACTGTGAGGCCTTGGCAGCAGCTGACCCACAGCCATCCTTCACTCACAGCTTCTGCTATGCTCTCCGCCCTGGCAAGCCACCCCGCCTCTGTGCTTTCACTTGCCTGCACAGTTTTGGCGTTGACTTAGCAGCTCTCAGCTCAGAATCTAATAGGAATCAGTCTGTTGAATCTCACTCACTTTAGGATGCTATGCAGATTTTTCCTTAACTCCTAAACTGCAATTGATTATGTATTGTAAATACTGTTGGACTTTTAAAGAAGAGAGGTAGTTTTCACACAACCCTCTGCCTTATATGGATGTAATATATTTTTCCCCTGTTTGAATCTTTGAAATGAGATGGTGAGACGAAAGCAGACTGATAGCTTAGTGAGATGGCTTACAATTCAAGTTCATTATATGAGACAAAATAATGTTTAATAAAACACGTTTTCTATGCCAGCTAAAGAATTTGGATGCCATCTGTTAAATAAAATATTTGAGACATAATTTGTCTTAAAAATGGTGCCAGAACCTGGGGGATGAGCAGTGTGGAGTACTGGCCTTTTGATTTCTTAGGAATATGGGACACTGTGGACATATTCAAGTACATTGAATGTGAAGGAAGTTCTTAATTTTTCCTCAACTCTGTCATTAAAATTATTAGAAATTGTTTAATGTGAGCTTCGTGACAGATGCATTGGTAAAGGCAAGCAGATCTTAATCTCAGGGAGCTTACATTTTACTAGGGGCTAGAGACAAGCAAATATAATAACATGATCTGCAAATAAAAGAATATATATGCAGACTACCTTGTGCATTCACAAGAGTGACGCTAGTCGACAACGCGAGGCCAAGAAACTCCACAGAGGGAGATACAGTGAGGCTGAGACCTTATTGATGAGTAGGGTAGTCAGATAATGGTCAAGGTAAACAATGCAGTGACCTGTAAAAGGGAGGTCATGTGTCATTTCCCAAAGCCAATAGCTTATGTTTTATTTCTTATGAAACAGGAGAATGGGCCCAAGGGCCAATTGTATTAATCCATACCAAGTGGTTCTAATGTTTAGTTTTAGCTTTTATAGTCTTCTTTCTTATATGCTTGAAAGAACCTTAAAAATTCTAAAGTATAACTTTTTGGGAGGTAAATCATGGGATATATCTATTTAAAGAATTTGAGGGCTGGAGAGATGGCTTAGCGGTTAAACGCTTACCTGTGAAGCCTAGGGACCCTGGTTCGAGGTTCCATTCCCCAGAACCCACGTTAGCCAGATGCACAAGGGGGCACACGCGTCTGGAGTTCGTTTGCAGTGGCTGGAAGCCCTGGCGTGCCCATTCCCTCCCTCTCTCTCTCTCTTCTCCTCCTCCTCCTCTCTGTCTGTCAGTATCAAATCAGTAAATAAATATTTAAATAAAAAAAAGAATTTGAAATCTATTATATAATTATATTATATAAAACAAAGAACAGGCTTTCAAAATTAGAAATTTTGTTTCAGTTGACAAATTACCAAATAGATGTTGATTACAATCTTATATTAAAACTAACTTATCTTTCTGGTGTTTAAAATTTTCTGCTTTTAGGTGGGTATTGTGGTATACACCTGTAATCGTAGTAGTCAGGAGGTGGAGATAGGAGGATTTGGAATATAAAGACAACCTTGCTTCACAGTGAAACTAAATTTCAAAGAAACAAGGGCTGAGGGTGTAGCTCATGGAAACAATACTTGCTTGACACAGACTTGTTCAGGAAACAACTGTACTCATCATGGTTATGCCTAGTATATTGTACGCCACCTTTGAAAATTAACCAAGATCAGGTTCTTCAATCATGTTCAGTTTCCCACTTCAAAACATAGCCATTCAAACTGCTTATCGTACATGTTTCTTCTTATTCTTACTTCCCTTGATGTTACCCCATACAACTCCATTTTTATTGTAGTATATATTCTTATGTCTGAAATCTTTCACTATCACGATATACCTATAAAAAGAAAGGAAAATAAACTGAAACTTATTTTTCCACCAGTATGCATGTCTTTAGCAGTTAAAACTGAGAATGATTCATTACAACAATTTTTACTCAGCAACTGGTCAAAGAAAAAAAATCTGTTACATATTACAAAAATAATGGTAAGCCTAAAAGTTAAATAAATATATGATCTATAAAATGAAAAACAGCCTGATATAATTTTTCAGTTAAGATGTTTTTCCCAATGAAACTTTTTAGTTTTAAAATACAATATACTTCAGTATAAATTGATTCCATTTCCTTACATGTTACCTAGGTGAAATTTTAACTCCTTTTCTTATAAGAACAAAGGTTAATGTACTTTTCTGTTAAAGACCCTGTTACAGTGGAGTACACTGGCAAGAAAAGCCATGTTAATATGATGGAGAACAAAGAATAAATTCAAGTTTTACAAAGAACTTTACCTTAGCAGTATCAGACAAGTCTAGATGTCTGAATTATGGAGTAGGCTGCATTATATAGACTGACATGCCCAGTATTAAATATCTCAAGGTGACTATAGATACTTTTGAAGAGACAAAAGGTTCAAAACAGATCAGCTTAATATAAATTGCAATTTATGAAGAAAAAAATAGTAGGAATTCAGACTGTATAGAGTATGAAGGAAAATGAAGAGATGATATAATTACTATGAGGCAATCCCAATCATAAGTCCTTAGTCAATATTTACTGTGTTAACACGTATTACACAGAAGCTGTGGTTAAGTTTGTCAGTTTATCACAAACTTCTGAAATTGAAAAAGCACAGAAAAACAAGAAAGACACAAAAGATATAAACTGTCAAAAATAATGTATTTGAAGAATTTTGCAAACATAAAATTAAAGAATGAAAAATTAAGTGTATGAAAAAACTTAGGGGGCTGGAGAGATGGCTTAGCAGTTAAGCGCTTGCCTGTGAAGCCTAAAGACCCCGGTTCGAGGCTCAGTTCCCCAGGTCCCACGTTAGCCAGATGCACAAGGGGGCGCACGTGTCTGGAGTTCGTTTGCAGAGGCTGGAAGCCCTGGCGCGCCCATTCTCTCTCTCCCCCTTTATCTGTCTTTCTCTCTGTGTCTGTCACTCTCAAATAAATAAAACAAAAAAAAAAAAACAAAAAAAAACAAAAAAAAAAAACCTTAGGATTATATTTTTAATCCCAGGGAGTTTAAGGTATTTTCTGCATGAGTTTGATAGTTTTAATTGGACATAAGGATTCCATGGTCAAATGATTTCAGGAAATACTGAGTTAAAGATAAAACTAAGTTCTTTATTGCAAGATTCTCAGACAATTTTTAATAAGTTAATGTGCTTGAGAAAGTACTTTTATATTCTGAAGTATACATGGGAAGAACTGGTCAATCAGACTAGGTAAATGTTTCTGATCTACTAAATGTTAGTTGCTCTTCAACTATTAGGCAAGATAAAGGCATATTTCTGGTCAAAAGCCTTAACACTGATGACACATTGATAAGGGGCTTATTTATTATACACTGGGTCCATTGAATAATATAGAACAATTGTAAAACATACAATCATTAAGTAGATACAAATAAGATATATTAATGTCAAGTAATTATGCAGAACACTTACTGTGCCATTATAGAGTACAATAGACTTGTTTAGTTTAACATTTCAGGTCTTAAAATTTTAGGTAGGAAAAAATATATTGGTACTTAGTAAATTAAGTGGACACCTGGAACATTAATACATTTGTGACACCTTAAGAGGCCAAGTGACAAAAAGCTCACAGCTATAAATTTAAAACACATGTGCTGAATTAAACAGGCCAAGTATATGCTAATGATTGTGTCTGTTTATTTTTAAAGAGTTGTGACCAGCTGCAGCAATGTAATGTCGACCTGTAAAGTACCTATATAATATCCATTTTTCCTCATGTACCAGGACATTTTCCTTCAAAATTAGTTAATGCAAAACTTTTGTGTTCTTTCTTAAAACACTGTTTGTAGGCTCTTTATGTGCTACATGGTATGGTACCAAGAATATTCATATGAAGGTTCCCTGTGTTGCAGCTGTAAAGATGCTACTGATGGTTGCTTATTGCATTAAAAGGTAAACTGAGGCATAATCAAAATTTAAATAGTTCATCACAGTTCTAAAAAGTTCACAAATTGGGCAGCTCCCAGTGAGTAGTTTGGGAGTCCTGTTGAGGATATGTAAAGGGAAACTGTTCTTCCAGTTACTCCCTTTAAAAGGGAGGTTTCTGAAAGAAAGAACATAGAGGTAAAGCACAGAAAATACTTCATTGGCCACAGTCAGATAGCTGCTGTAAACTGGCTGTTTCAAAGTAGTTGAGTTCAAGTTCTGATTTTCTTTTTTATTTCTTTTTCCTTTTTGCATGTGTGTGTGGTATGCAGGCATATACACATGCATGTTCATATTTCTGTGTGTTCACATGCAAATGTGTTCACCACCATGTGGAAGTGTTGCAGTCAGGTTCACATTGCTGTTAGAAATCACCCAACCAAGAGCGGCTTGTGGAAAAAAGAGGTTTATTATGGCTCAAAGGGGAAGCTCCATAATGGCAGGGAAATTGATGGCATGAGAAGAGGGTGGAAATCACCTCTTGGTCAACATCAGATGGACAATAGCAACCGGAGAGTGTGCCCAAAACTGGCAAGGGGAATCTGGCTATAACACCCATAGGCCTGCCCCCAACAATACACTGCCTCCAGGAGGCATTAGTTCCAGTTTATGGGGGACACCTGAATCAAACCAGCACAGGAAGATAAAGGAAAATCTCAGGTGTCATCATCAGGAACACTGTCCATCTTTTTGTGTGTGTGTCAGGATCTCTGTGCTCACCAATTAGTGTAGAATGGCTGGCCAGTGTGCTCCAGAAACCCTCCTGTATGTGACTCCTCAGCGCTGAGGTTGCAGGAGCACATCACTACACCTGGCATTTTCCGTGGTTACTGGGACTTACACTCAGGTTCTCATGCTTGTGAGGCAGGCACTTTACATACTAAGCTATTTCCTCAGCCCCTGAAGTTCTGCTTTTCCCCAATATGAGCATTTACAGAAAAAAAAAAAAAAAACCCAAGTTAAACCATGTTTTTCATAATTTAAGCAAGGTTAAGGTTATCTTCCATGCTAATATGCTTTAATTTGTTTAGAGTTTTCTGAGGCTTGGTATCCATTTTAATTTACTTAAACAATTAAATTGTCTCAAAAATTATATTGTCAGGAAATTTCATTTCTATCAATATGAATTTCTAATTGCAGTATATGTATTAAACTCCTAAAGTTCTAGTACTGGGCTTGTTCTTACCATGTACAACTCAGCTTAGGTCTGCAAGAAGTGTTTTCAATAAAAATACATTATTTTATTTTAAAATAAAATAAAATTGAATTGCACCAAAATAATCATATTGTATAAAAGTATTCATTATGAGTTTAAGTCATGATCATTTCAACATGCAAGTGGAAAAATAACAGAGAGACAAACAAATGTATTTTTAGACCATTTGTTTCTTTAGATCATATAAACAGTTAATATGCTTCAAGATGGGAACACCACATAACAGCTGGGAAGGCTCAGTGCTAGCACTGCTTAGAAAAGCTCACACCTTTGAACTAGCTTACTAATGCAGAGGCAGCCAGTCCTGTGAGTTCCAGGTTTCACCTGAAAAGGCAGTCAGACAATGATGCTTCATTAAAAATGGACAGATCTAGCCCTGGAGAGATGGATTAGTGGTTAATGAGCTTGCCTGGGAAGCCTGTGGACACACCTTTGACTCTCCAGGTCCCACGTAAGCCAGACTCACAAAGTGACACAAGTGTGCAAGGTTGCACATGCACACAAGGTGGCACATGTCTAGAGTTCAATTGTAGTGGCTGGAGGCCCTGATGTGCCAATTCTCTCTCTTTCTCTCTCTAACATAAAAAGGCCAGTCTGTTGGACTGGCGTGAAAAACAATGGACAGATCTGGAGACTGGTGAAATGGCTCAGCAATTAAGGTGCTTGCCTGAAAAGCCTAACGAACTTAATATGATTCCCCAGTACCCACATAAAGCCAAATCCACAAGTCGGGCATGTACCTGGAGTTTGCTTGAAGTAGCTGAAGTGCCCACCCATATCTTCCTTCCTCTCTCCTTCCATCCCCACCTCTCTTTTTTCCCCCTTGCAAATAAATAAATAAAAAATATTCTTAAAATGAGCTGATCTGGAAAGAATCATATTTAGTGATGTGAGTTAATCTCAGAGACAAAAACTATATGTTCCCTCTGAAAATGAGTGGAGGTAAAAGGAGGGATGAGAACCAGCAATAGAAATGTATTTGAAAATTCCATAAATATGGGGGAAAAAAGAATGACCTTGCCATATGTAGCCTCTTGAGATTTCCTGCTGCTAAAACTGTACAAATTTATTTTATTTGTAAATTATCCAGCTGCAAGTATTCTATTAAAGCAATAAAAAAGACTAACAAAGGAGAAAAATGGTAGACATCACTTTCAAATGGTCACCCCAGCAAAATAACTTGCCATTTTGCCAAAGAAATATTAATGAATTTATTCTTTAATTCTTTTTTAAAAATAAGGATGCTGTTGTGAAGTCCATAGCTGGAATATTTGTGTGTGCCCAAAGCCAAAATCACGTGGTGAAATGATTGCCATGACAAGTACTCCCATTTAAGTGCATAGAAAATAATGGACCATTTCTCAGATATAGGTACATTAGTGAAACACTGATTTTTATATTTAACAGACTTGAAAGCCACTGCCAGGCATTATACTCAACCAGTGTTATATTTTTGAACTCTGTGGACAGTGTAAAGTTATCTCTTTTACGGCTTTATTTCAGTGCACATATGAAGTAATTTTATTCATGTGAAATTTTTTTCTTGAGAGAATGTGAATATATGGACTATAGCCATTTAGTGCTGATAAAATGTGGAAACTGGAAAGGAACTCAAAAACATTGTCTTTATTTCCTTAATTTACAGATGAAGAAATCTTGCGAGACTCTGAGGTCTTAAGAGTGACTTGTTTAAACTTACATGTTAATTAGTGGGAGAGCTATGACTCAGATTTAGATGTCTCTATTTATAAATTCAAGAAACAAAAATATGTGGTACCATGCATCCCTTTCCATTTATTTTATCCATCTAAAATGTTCACTAGTTATCTGACTTATATTAAATATTAAAGACTTGATATAAACTAATGTTCAATATTAAAGATGTACTTTACAGAGCCCATCCTAAGAAGTGAAGAGAGAGAATATTCTTGGTTCTTGTGTAGTGGGAATTTGAAAACACAGTCATACACATTTTCCATGATTCCATGAGAAAGGGCTACTATCGAATAGCCAGAGTAATAAAAGAAGGAAAGAAGTTGGAAAATGTTATAAAGTGGCTACACTGCTTCACAGGTGGCAACTCTAGAATTTAAGGAAAGATTTTATACTTCAAATTCTTTTACCAGAAGTGTGTACAAAATCAATAAGGAATGCATACTATACTCTTTGCGGACATGTCAGTACTGGCTCTATCTGTCTTATCTCCTCTTTTTAACATCAAAAAGGTATTAGAGGTTGACAGAAAATTAAGAATAAAATACGAGGAATGGTCACTTGTGATATTTCCTGTCATTTCTTTAATAATATCACTCATAAATAGAGGCTCTTAAAATTATTAAAATATTGGGCAGGAGAGATGGCTTAGTGGTTAAGTGCTTTCCTGTGAAGCCTAAGGACCCCGGTTTGAGGCTTGGTTCCCCAGGACCCACGTTAGCCAGATGCACAAGGGGGCGCACGCGTCTGGAGTTCGTTTGCAGAGGCTGGAAGCCCTGGCACGCCCATTCTCTCTCTCTCCCTCTATCTGTCTTTCTCTCTGTGTCTGTCGCTCTCAAGTAAATAAATAAAAAAAATTAAAAAAAATTATTAAAATATCATTCAATGTTATAATTCTCTTAAGAAATCTTTTACAGCATCCAAAAATGAGAAAGTTTTATCAGATACACTTAATAAAACATCCAGAGAGCTGATGGTTTACAGATAGTTTTGGAAGGCTGAAGAAGTTAGGTTCAATGTTCCAGAAGGATGCAACAGGGTAGATATGTATTTATCACCAAGGACAGCCAGGCCAAAGGGCCACATTTTACTAGTAGTTCTTTATATATAAGCACCCACCAGAAGGGCTGCCCACTCCAGAGAGGTCTTCCCTCTTCCGTTAGTCGTTCCTGAAAATGCCTTCACAGACCTGCCAAAGAGGCAAGTCTCTTACTTGATTCTTGATCCAATCCAGTTACACAATAACTCAGTAAATCGTTTCTGGAGAGGAGTTATTACCCTTTCAGAGACATCATTTCACCTGTAAGTTTGTACCACATGAATTTTATTATTCTTCTTAAGAAGATATTTTCTTGGTTTATCTCTCTTGTTTACATCTCCATATAGAAAAGTCAATTTATTAATTTTAATAGTGCGGTGAAACTTGGCAATCTCCTAGAAAAAAGTTTGATTTAGGAAAATGTGTAATTTATAATGCATACTATGAGTGAAAGTATTCTGACACACAAAGCTTTATATAACATGTTTAATTTTATCAGCTATTAGTCAAAATTAACTTCAAAAAATTGCAATGCACTTTAAAAGAAAGGTCATTTGCTTTGTATCATAATTTTTTAATGCATAAAATAGGTTTTTAATTCTAAAGATAATTTCATGTGTCTTCCTCTTAATTTCTTGTCAGTTATACTGAGTAACTTCAGTTTTAAATGAAGTGACAATTTATAATTTCTTCTTTAGTTATATATATATTTTTATTATCTTTCCCTCAATTGGAATAAAGTCTGAAGGATAGTATCTGAGATCTCTCTCTCTCTCTCTTATAATTCTACCCTTATGTTTTAGTGATTAGAACATAAGAAACCCAAATGTTTGTGGAATTAATGAGTAGATTCTAGATTAATGTATATGTGTGGTAAAGATTCAGAACCATTCATAATTATCTGTGGCAGTGAAGAGCCTGGATTCCAATATAACTGACTCCAAATGTAGCACTTTTCCATTATAAAGAGAAAAATACTTTTTCCATTTTGCATGTTGTAAAACAAAAAAAAAATCCATTTTATAGGCTATTTTTACATTTTGTTAAGCAGTATTCAGATATAGCATTTATAAATTTAGTGTTTTTCTATAATAACAGAACTGAATATTGTTTTATAATGAAGGTAACTTGAGGAAGGAGAAGCAAAAACCTACTTTGGCTGAAATTTTCATTTCCTTATTAAAATACATACTTACATGTTTTACATTCTTAGCAGAAAGAATCTATAGTTGAGGTGGGGCACCCCTAGGCACTTACTTCCTTTTGTAGCTGAAAATCCTACATAGAAATTGATCTTCTGACTGTTCATTGAGTCTCGTGTGGTGGGATTCTGGTGTACACATAACTAGGATTTTTTTATGTCAATTAAAAAAACACAGAAAGTAGAAATTTTGTCTGTGTACTTAAAATAAGATTTTATGAACTAATAGCATTACAGACAGATTTAATAGCCAATTCTTGGTTGCTATGAAAATTTTCATATAAGTTTAAAGTGAATTATAGTTACCTATTTTTCTTTGTATAGAGACAAAGTCTTTATTTTCTACTGAGTGATTTTACAGTTCATATTAGAACTTCTTAGCATAATTAGGCATTTTTTAGTTAGTTAACAAGTGGCTTTGTAATTTTTCTTTAGATATAGACATTCTTATTTGACTTTGATATATGACACAAAAGAGATTCACAGTAATTTTGAAGTTAAAGAATAGGTTATTCAGTGTGATAAAATCAAAAGTATTCTAAATGCAACTTTATATAAGACATATGTTTATTATAGTATATAAAATATAAGCAAACAATAAAACTACTTATAATATTCTCAGTGCTTTCAGTATTTTGATGTTTCTTACACATTCATTTTTTTCTCCATTTTTCTTAGTTTATATTTTCTATAACATTTAAAGTTTGTATGATACAATATAATTTGCAACTTGTTCTTTAATCTTATATATTATGGACAATGTTTAATTAACTATTGAAATATTTTCTATAATTTTATTCCCTTTTTAAAATTTTTTCACAAATGCCAAAGAACACAAAAATTATACATGCTAGAGAGGTTCCATGTGATGCTATAATACATTTTGTAATGTTTGAAGAAGGATAGATGGAACTATCTCCTTAAATGTTCATGGTCTCTTTACAGTGAAACTTTCAAAATCATTCCCTCTGGCTCCCTGAGAAGTACACTCAGTACAGTATTGCTGTCTTCAATCAACCTCTGTGGACAAATGCACTAGAAATTCTTACTCCAATCTAACTGTAACTTTATACCTGTTCATTTGACTCAATTCCTCCTTAAGATCACTGTGTTAGATTCCACATATGAGAGCACATGGTACTTATCTTTCTGTAACTGGTGGATTTTACTTGTCTTAATGACCTCAACTTACATGTTGTACAAATGATAGGATTTCATGTATTTCTATGGTAGAATAATATTCCAAATTGGCATATGTTTCATTTTCTTTTTTTCATCCATAAGTTTATGGACAGATTGTTTCCATTTTTGGCAATCATGATTAATTCTGCAATGAATATGTAATTTTACTGACATAATTATATGGATGAATTTTGTTTAATTTGAGATTTTTATTGCACCTTATATTTTGCTAGGCACATTATTTTCTTGCAGTATATTGTAATGATGACAATGTGCTTTAAATTGAATTTTCTTTCCATAACACCGATGATTATTATTTTTAATATGCAGTGGTTTAACCTGAGATCTTATGTGTCTGACAAACATTTCTATATAACTGCATGTACGACTAGCATTGGCTTCACAAATACCTTTATCTCTCATTTATGTTTTATTTTTAATTTGGGTGGTCCTCTAGTAACAGTAGGTATTTGGATTTTTTTCAAATTCATCTCAGTTGAAACTTTTTTAGTAGTGAAGGGGAGAGTTTATCTCTTATTAAGCATGTTTTGTTTGTTATTAACTTCATTTTGGCAGTTCGCATTGGAATTTATGTACATGAGCTACTTCTGCTATTTTAGTTCTCACTTCTCTTGTGCTTTTCTGATTTTCCTTTCAACATGACATCCAATATTTCTCTGTTGAAAACACACCTATTATGTAGTATACTGGTAAGAAATATTTTATCCCTTCTTGCAACATTTTGACTATTTGTACCTCTTATTTATCTAAAATAAACAATAATTATCCTACCCCTAAGGAATTCAGAGCTTTACTTATATGCCCTCTATGTTTTTGATGTAATTGACACTACTTGTTTTGAGATACTGTTTTTCTTCTTCTTCTTATAGAAAACTCTCAGATATATATCCATTTAGGTCATGGAACACTGTGGTTTGGATTCAACTCCCATTTTAAGTAAAGTTGTCATGGTCAGTATCACTAGTGACCTCTAGTTAGTCAGTCCTTTGGTCATTTAATTTTGCTATTGTAACTAGATTCTATGGGGCATGTGATATTGTTAAAGGGATTCTCAGAAGATGGTGGCTACCATGAGCAAACTGTGTTTTAGGGGAAGTCTCTTACTGGTCTCTCTGATTGCATGGGAAGTAGCTTTACTCTATTCCCTTTTTAGTTATTAATTTCAACTTGGGAGAGTTCATTTAATAGCTTTGCTTAATTTTTCTCCTATAAAAGCCTGATGTCTTTCATTAAAATATAATCCATAAATTTTCAATCCATGCAAATTGTACTGTATTAATAAAACAAACTGCACCAAACTATCATATTTTAAATGGCAGTAATTCTACTAGTTCAATATATTCAGTCTTCTCGTTTGTTGGAAAAACTTGTTATTTTGTTTAAACGGCTGTCAAAGCAATAGTAAATTTATTCTAAAATGGTTTAATATTTGTGGTATTTGGCAGTATATTCAATAAGTCTTTAATCACATCTGATAGAAATACAAGTTCCATCTGCTTCACACGTGCCTCCTACTCAAAGCATGGCACTAATTCAAGTCTGTTTCCGATGCTCATAAATAAGACACCAAGAAACCCACAATATTGGTACAGACTGTTCTGGGCTAGGTTCTAAAATGTTAACCACAGGAAGTGATTTTCTTTCTTTTTTTAAAGCCTTTCCCCCTCCATCAGCCTCCTGCGTGTTCAATGTGGCACTTTGGATTTCCTGGATTCTTAAAGAACTCAAGTTACTGGAATAATCAAATGGAAGGTGATCTTATTTACTTAAAATACACAGAGAAACATGCTAAAATGACTGCTATCTAAGCCCGAGATTAACCTTATCATTATATTAAAACTAGAGGTTTTATTCAAGTCCACTGAAGCTTGTAACATGTGCTGCCATAGCACATGTAGCTCAGTAATTAGTTATTAGCTTTTCTGATCATTTGTAGGAAAGCTTGAATCTTGAGTTTACTTTTGCTTGTCTTTACTGAGAAGTATCCTACTACAATCACAAAACCTCTCAACCAGTTCTTGGTCTTCCATGTGACATAGTTTTCTTGATCTATCTCATTTGTTCCTATGAGGGCTTTCACTTTTATGTGCACCCCAGTGTTTTTGTTTTGGCTTATGACTTTGGATTACCCAGGAAACATGATCACAAGCTATAGTAGTTATTGGAATAAAATTCTGGAGGACCTATGATAATTATAGGTAATTTTTGAAAAATGAAGGAGAATATAACCATCCTACAAAAAGGTAGCTAGGGAAGGTTTCCTAGAGGAACTGATAGCTGAGGTGGAATTTGAAGTCAACATAGGTTCTTCAAGCAAAATTGAACTTGCCAATCAAGTTCTAACTGCTACCAATACATGGTCAAAGTCCTTTTGTATCACTTTATAAATCATCTGAGAAATAAAGGTAAATCCTTTAGCCTAGGTCTTGGGGTCTGCCATATCTGACCTCAGACTGTTTTCATCTGCTTCCACACTCCTTTGGCAGTCAGTCCTTAAATATAAATGCACACTTGAGAGTATGATTTGTTTTGCTCTTTGTCTGGACTGACTGCCTTCCACATTTTTTCCTGATGAGTATTCTTACTTATTATTCAAAGCCCAATAAAATCTTATTGTGCCTTTGCAAGTTTCCTACCAATCGGCCTGCCTAGATTGTTTTTATAGTGCTTTAATTTGCCCTGTCTTTCTTATGAAAGGCAGTGTCATATTGATGAAAAGAGAAAAGGCTGTGGATACACAGCCCTTGGACCAGCATCCTGGGTGTTCCTATTATTACCTGTGTGATGTTTTGTTAAGTTTATGATGGTATCTGACTCATAGGGTTGTGGTAAGATGTCAAATATATATACCTCTTGGAATAGGGGATGACATACATTCAACAGGCAGTTTCTTAGTTACTGGTGCCACTTACAAAACACATAAAACATATACATACCACTTGCAGTCTATAAGCTTCTTAGAGCAGAAGCTATCTTATTTACCTTTATGCTTTCCACTAAGACTAAAAACAAATTCTTATAAACAGAGTTGAAAAAGATCACAGAAAAATAAAGTTCAAGATTTAGTTAGTTGATGGGTGTCTTTTCTTTTATGCACTAGGACCATACATTCACCCAATAGATAATTTATCATGTACTTTCTCTGTGTTGCATACAGTGTTAGGAACTATAGGTAATTTGTTGAGCAAGGAAGCAGAGTTCATACCTTTATGAATTTTACATATATATATATATGACAGGATTAATTTAATTATGCAAATAGATGCATAATTCCAAATATGAAGGATGGAATGTGGTATTTTATGCATATTATAGGGGGAAGATTGAGGTATATTGGGAGATTTTGAATGATTTCCATATGGAGGAGACTAATCTGTGGTAAGACAGAAGAGGAAACATTAAATGTGGTTTAGGAAATCTGACAAGCATGGGAAGAAAATGACAGAGTTTTTGGGTCAAAATGGTAAGGGAGATTTAGCAGGAAGTGGGCCATACAGGTACATCTTTGTAGAATACATCATGTCTTATGCTATGAGAATAACTGGAAATAAATTACTGATATTTATTCCTATCAGTCTGGTATTTAGAAAACTCTTATTTTCAAGGTGTAGATCAGATGGTTAGATAATCCTGGAAAAGGGTATAAGTCTATACCTTAGGTAGGTTTCAGAATGTTTATAGTATGGTGGTGATGATTATGGTAGGTTAGGAGGATAACAATACTTGGATAAAGTTGGACAATAGATTTTGCATACTATACATTCTGGTTCATAAAAACCTAATAGTTACTTCTTGGAGCTCACATACTGGGAACATCAGGGTGTACCAATCAGCCCCTGACTATGTGGTGAAGACACCTACCTCACTTTCTAACATTTTTAATGTAATTTTTTTCTTTTTTTATTTAATCACCTTTAGTTTTTACTTACATTTAAAAAATCTCAGCATACTACAAGTTTTTCCTTAGAAAAGATGAAACAAATGAGTTTAAAAATTTTATATTCTCTTGGGAGACACAAAGCAAGGCTTCATTTGTAAAATCGCAAATCCCCCACATTAAAGTATTTTGGTTTTAGTTTATTAATACCTCAGTTTCTAAGACAGGGGACATTAGTGGAAAACAGAAGATAATGTGATATTGTAGCAGTGATTATGTGACACTTTTTGTACAGTCAAGTGTGCCAATGCCAAGAAGAGGGTGATTTGATGTTACCTAACATTCATAGTACTGAAGGGAAAATGAAGGTTTGCATGTGTGCGTGTGTACATGTGTATATATGTGTCTGTACGTGTTGAACTCAGGTTCTCATTGCTGGCAGCAGTCATCCAACCAAGAGGAGCTTGTGGGAAGAAAAGATTCATTTTGGCTTACAGACTTGAGGAGAAGCTCCAAGATGGAAAAGGAAAACGATAGGATGAGCAGACAGAGGGAGGACATCACCCCCTGACAAACATAAGGTAAACAACAGGAACAAGAGTGTGTGCCAAACACTGGCAAGGGAATAATGGCTATAATACCCATAACCCCACCCCCAACAAGACACCGCCTCCCAGATGCATTAGTTCCCAAATCTCCATCATTTGTGAACCTAGCATTCAGAACACCTAAGTTTATAGGGAACACCTGAATCAAACCGCCCAGGTAGGGAATAAAAAGTGGTCTTCTATTACTAAATACTTCCTGAGATAAGACTAGATGAGTCAGTATGATGTGAAGCCTTGCTCTTTTTTATACTTCCTGAAGAAAATCAAACTCTGCTGCTAAATTATGTGTGTAGTAACCAGAATTCAATACAGTTATTTGCTGAGTAGAGGATCTAACTTGGTATGTTTTAAAGTGTTGTTCTTTTGTCCATATTTCTTCTGCCAGTGCTAATTGCTGTATGAAATGGTGTTCTATTACAAGGCAGTGACATACAATTTCATCACCTTCTCTCATATGAAATTGTATTTGCTTCCACAGAGACTAGGAATAATACAGCAAAACTCTTCAAAGCAACATTTTACAAAAATGACTATTACTGTAAACCTTTTGAACAGAGAACTCATTTTATAAATTGGGAATAAAATTATGAAGAGTGAGCAATGTTTGTTCAACCACCCCCCTCTTCCTGACCCAGACATTCAGATTCAAAATAATGCAAGAAGGGTGCCTATTGTGGAATAAGCATGTTCAGTTATGTGTGTGTATGTATGTAAATATATACTGAACATAGTCTCCTTTTCACATGAATTCTTGGATGATACTCTACCCAAAGAGTTAACATGCATATTTTATTTTATTACCTCGAAAGGACTTTTTTAATGCTATCTCTGTATACTTAGTAAAACATCTCTGCTTAGTAATTTCTGCTTATAGATGAATTTGAATGTCTTATTTTATGAAGTTTTTCTTAAATCTGTGTGGGAGATGACATTTAGATATGCAATAAAAACGAAATTTTAATCTCTTCCAGCTTTAAATGTAAAACCCTGGCATTCATAAATTTTTAAACTGAGCTATGGTAAATAGGTCTATTTTAACAGCAGTTTTTATTTTAAGAAGTCTTGGTTATAGTAAATCCAGATGAGACTATTTGAAGCAGATATCTATATGAGCAAATTCCTGTATAGGGAAATATTTTTATGTTCATATGGTTATTATTTAAATCAGTGGGAGTTGTGTACATGCAGAGATAATAACCCTGCAGTTTTCAGAGAAATCTCACTGAGGTTAGTCTAGATAAATATATGTGGCTTACTCATTTTAAGAACTACTATGAATGAAATTTGTACCATTATCCTTGTTTTGTTAATTTCTATTAATAACTTTGAAGGAACAGAAAAACTAAAGAGTGAACTTTAATATATCTGTGCTTTGAATTGATTATCAATGTTAACTAATATGTTTATATAAAGAAGCAGGACCTTTTATTAAATTCTGAAGTAGACAAATTTTTAGTCTTGCTCCTGGTTTTGCTTTTAATAATTCTGCAGCAAAATCTCTCTCTCTCTCTTTAACTACTCCTCTCAAGAAACTATTCTTTACCCTTACATCATAAATTTTAACTTACAATTTTCTGAGAACACCATTTAAAATTATGGGAGTGGTAGTTTGAATGGATGTCTCCCAATAGATTTTAGATGTTTATTAAAGTTTCTTGAATTTCCAGCTACCTGGCTAGAGGAGGTTTCACTGGATGAATCCTGGGGTCCAGCCATAAGATGTTTGTTACTTGGTATATGAATTACATGTCTATGTATATATTACAGTCTATAGATATGCAGAGTGTCTTAGTTCTGCTGAGTTCCTGGAGTGTGTTTGTTTATGGTGCTGGTGGTGGTTGCTTTTTTCTCTACATGGACCTGTGAATAGGGGCCAGCTTCTTCCATCATTATGGAACTTCCTTGGATCTGCAAACTTCAATAAATCCATTCCTCTCATAACTTGTGCCTGGTTTGAAAGTTCATTGTAGCAATGTGGAGCTGAATTTGACAAAATTGGTACTAGACAGTGGAATGTTATTGAGTGACAAATATGACCATGTGGATTTTGGTCTTTTGGAATTTTTGTTTTGGATGAATGGTCATGGACTTGCACCTGAAGACATCTTCCAGAGTGGTAAGCCAATTTTTATGGACTGTTCTGGTGAGAGTTTGAAAATGCTAAGTACACAGAGAATTATATTTGGAAGCTTTGTTTATGAATTTTCTGAGGGGAAGGAAAGACTGCAGAACACTATGTATGTTGAAATTGTTTAAATTCCACTGCCCATGCCCAGAGAGTTTGATCAAGGTTAAATTTGTAATGGACTGATGTGCTTGGCTAAAGATATGGAACTGAGCCAGGGGTGGTGGCACATGCCTTTAATCCTAGCACTTGGGAGGCAGAGGTAGGAGGATCACCAAGAATTCAAGGCCATGCTAAGACTACATAGTGAATTCCAGGTCAGCCTGAGCTAGAGTGAGATCCTACCTCAAAAAAAAAAAAAAAAAAAAAAAGAAACAAAAAGAAAAAAAAAGATATGGAACTGAGAAATTTAAGATTTAAAGTTGGAAAAACTCAAGCAAGTTTAAAATTAATGGCACTGAGACTGGTTGCTGAAGCTGCTATTTTCAATATATTAGCACTTTGAAGAAAGAAGTTTATTAACCAGGGTTGTCAGTGTGAAGCACCTCACTCAGACTGCTTCCACCCACATATGTGACAGCTGTCTGCTGATGCCATGCTTTCCCTGCCGATGAAACATTCCCTGGAAACTGTAAGCCTGAAATAAAATTTCTCTCACATAAGCTGCTTCTGGTCATGTGTTTTGTCCCCAAAAGAAGAAGATCACTGTAAAATTTTGGTTGATTCTACTTCAGAAGATGTAAAATTCAATAACATCTCTCTGTCTTTACTGCTTCTGACCCAGTCTAATCGTTTTCCACTTTGACCAGTTGTCCTCAGTTCTTGTTTCTGTAGTGCTTCTTCTGTTCCTCTCCATAAGCTTTCAGTGGTGCTTTTATGATTCTAACACATTATAGTTTCAAAAGCTGGGTTTGTGGACTTAGTGATGGCCTGTTGGGCTGTACAAGCTCTAATCACTGGGGATTTATATTGGGCTTTCTTCACAAAAATCAAATTATGACTGATTTTCATATACTTAAAATAAGTTGTATCCTTCTATTATATACTATAATTATTCAATCTCAAAATAACTTTAATTATACTCACTAGATACATTTTTAAAGTTTGTCTGAGCTGGTATGCAATAATAATCTATAATTGAAACCTTACAAGTTATGTCCTGCCTACTGTACCCAAGAGCAAAAAAATGGAAAAAGTCCTATATTTAGTTTATACAGTAAGAAGTTAGTGAGAATTTGATCCCTTCCTCCTGGCTTGTTTATCTCTGACATTTTTACAGTTCTTTTTATTGTTGTTTTTTCTATTTTTTTTTTTGTGATGATAAGGATCAAACCCAGGGCCTTTTGCATATTAAGCAAGCACTCTACCATCAAGTTACACTCTATTTCTGCTTTTCAAAGTTTAATTTCTGAGTAGACTGAGCAGTTGCAGTCACTGGCTTCACTAAAAACTGAAATGATATTGGTTTCATATAATGCAATTACTTTTCTGGAATATGACAGAAAGACAAGCTTTATTTTTCTGACTACAACCAGTTTATGGAATTAATGGTCCAATATAAATGATTTTGTATTTCATCTTTTTCTCTCCAACATAATAAGCAAAATATGAAAAGTACTTACAATAAGGAGCACATTTACATAAACTTTGCAATGCTTCTGTGAGCAGGTGCTTTGTATCTTCAGACTCTTCTTATATTTTCAAGTGTTGTCAATCCATTTGACCACCTAAAGGAAATTTAGTGGAAACCAACACAGACTCATGTACACACACACACACCCCACATATATACAGGAAGAGAGGAAGGAAGAAAGAAAACAGAAATTAAGGAAATTCAACTAACATAGATGTGGACAAAATGTCTCCCCCCTTCTTTCATTACATTTCAAACTTTGTTCAATCAAAAATTTCATATACTTGTTCACTCATCAGACCACAGCTGGATATCATCTATACTTAATTAGGTAGACCTTATTCCATGAATGTAGTTTATAGCAATTCATAGGAAATTTTAGTAGCTTTCACCACCACACTCTGTCAGTTCCTTGGCTTCTTCTCTTCTCATTATGTTATCTCTCCCTTTACCTCTCAGTTCCTTACCCTCAATATCACAATCCCAACTTTTGTAATTACCTTTCTGTTGCTGGAGCAGAATGCCTGGACAAAAGCACCTGCTGGGAGGGAAGGTTTTATTTTGGTTTACAGTCTCAAAGGTAAGCTCTATAATGGCAGGATCAAGCCTGGCATGAGTAGAGACTGGGTAATACCTCTGCCACAGTTGGTGGAAAAGAGCAGCAAGAGAGTGAGTAGAGTTCTGGAAAGTGGGAGCTGATAATGATACCCCAAAGCCTGCCACCGGCAACACACCTCCTCCACCAAGGCTACTGGCACCAGCTGTTGAGCAAGATTTCAGAACATGAGTTTATGGAGGACATCTGTTCACATCACTACACAAACCTTGTCTTTACTTATAAATTAACCCCTTTCATAATCTCACTTTCAAGGGACTTGTCTCTAAGTACTGCTTCTCTCCTCATCTTATTTCCTTCACTGTATCAATTACCAACCCACTTCAAAATCAGTAGGACCCATGATCTCATTATTTCATGGTTTTTCTCTTTCTTTTAATCAATTTTTATTATGAATATACTTTGTGTAGACACATCATGTGTTTTGCCTACTATTTTCCTCCTCCCTTCTCCTATTCCATTGAGATCCCTCCTTAATAGGGTTGCTGATATTCCCCATGGAGTTGTGGGTTATAAATTGTGAAAGCAGCAGTTAGTCGCTGGGGAGGAGACAATGACTCTGGGTATACCATCCCAACCTGTGACTCTTACAACTTTTCCACCTCCACTTCCATATAATTCCCTGAGCCGTGGTGGGTGTGTTTTAAGACTACTTCAGTGACAAGCTCTCAGTAGCTTCTGGATTTCTGCTTTGGTATGTGTTGACTATGAATGGCAACTATCTCCTTCACCCTGGCACTGACTGTCTGGCTCAACATAGTTGCAGCACTCTTGCACTTCACACCAATTCCTCTGTGGCTTCACCTTAGCCTTGGCTAAAATGCAAAGGGTAATTTCACTCCTTATGTCTTGCTACCTTCTGAAAAAGAAAAATAGATCTTCTATGGAGAATAAAGTCGAGCAGCCCCTCTTTTAGTCAAAGACTAGTGGGAGCTTTTCACCGGAGACCATAATCTTTTTCTCCATGGGCTTCTCTTCTGGTTCCCAGTTCCAGATATGGGTTCCTTTCTAGTAAGTGGATCTCTTAGCCAATCAGTAAGCCATTTGTTGCCCACCAAGGCTATCTGCCAACCATTGCACTGGTCTTGTCAGGCTGATTGCTTGTGAGTATCATTGACCCTTGCTTGCTCACACCATTGTTGGATACTTTCCCCTGGTAGCCCATGTAACATTCTCCATCAATAAATGGGCTAGCAATTTGCTAACTGGCTCCTTTCTGCATTCCAGCCAGGTCTCTTTGTGTTCTATGTCAACAGCATATGGTGTCTTCAGCAACAGGGTCTTACCTTTTACCTCAGGTGGGTAATCAAGTGCTTTGATAGAAGCCTGTCTATTTTATGGGACCTCATAGGTCACTAATCAACAGCTCATTGTGGGTAGCAACTGATTTCTGGCAGTGGGAGTTACAGGCCAGAGCCAAATGTTCTCAGATTATTTCTTTCCATCTGAAGTTCTTAAAGTTGGATTGTTCTTGTTTTTTCAACAACTTTAGGTGGATGGTTAGGTTCTTAATTTGAGCTCTTTGTCTTTGTTATGAAGGCATTCACTACCATGAGTTTTCCTCTTAGGATCAACTTCATTGGCTCCCATAAGTGTTGGTACATTGCATTTCATTCATCATTCAGTACTAGAAATTTTGCAATTTTATTTCTTATTTCTTTCACAATCCATTCACTATTTAAACATATCTTGTTTAGTCTCCAAGAGCTGATGAAATTTCTGTTGGGTCTCTTGTTTAATTTCTAACTTTAAAGCATTATGTTCATAAATGATGCAGGAAGTTATGTCAATTTTGAATACTCCTGAATTTATGGAGGCATGCTTTATGGCCTAATATATGAACTATTTTGAAGAAGTTTCCATGGGCTGCTGAGAAGAAAGTATATCCTGTAGAATTGGAGTGCAATGTTCTGTAGATATCCATTAGGTCTAGTCGATCTATGATGTTGTTATGCTCTGTCATTTCTCTGCTGATTTTATATTTGTATGATCTGTCAGTTGATAACAGTAGAGTATTGATGTCCCAACTAGGATGGTGTTGATGTTTGCTTCTTTTTTGTTGTCTTATATACTATGATGTACCTGATTTTGTTCCCTTCATGAGTATGCCATGGTCTTTGTCCTTTTTGATTATTTTTTTTATTTGAAGCCCATTTTGTCAGATATTAATATAAATATACCAGCTTGTTTTTTATTTCCAAGGGTAAATGCTTAGAATATATTTTTCCATCCTTTCACACTGAGCAGGTGTCTATCTTTAGTAATGAGGTGGGTTTCTTGAAGACAGCAAATAGAAGTGTTCATTTTAATAATCTACCCTGTTAACTTGTGTCTTTTAATGGGTTTTTCCATAAAGTTATCATTGCTGGCAGAAAACACCTGACCAAAAGCATCTGGAGAAAAATGGCTTACAACCTTGAGAAGAAGCTCCATGATACTGGGGGAAAAAATAGCATGATCAGAGAGTGGACATAACTTCCTGGCCAATATCAGATGGACAATAGCAACAGGAGAGTGTGCCAAACACTGGCAAGAGGAACCTTTCTATAATACCCATAAGCCCACCCCAAACATCGTAATACCTCCAGAAGGGTTCAACTCCTAAATTGCCATCATCTGGGGACCTTACATTCAGAACACCTACGTTTATCACTTAATCAAACCACCACATTCTGCCCCTGACCCCATGAATTGAAAGCCATACATGATGTAAAATGCAATGCATCCAAACAACTTTAAAAGTTCCATCGTTTTTATCAATCCCAATGATGTTCAAACAGGCTGGTAGTCCAAGGTCTTTTAAATGAGCTATAATATCAAAATAGCCCAACTCCCAAACCCATAATGGCACAGAATAAATATTCACACTGAAAAAGATGGCATTGGACATAGCAAAGAAATATTCAGCCAATGCAAGATTTAAATAGGGCAAACATCAAACTCTGTGCACCAAGTCCAACAACTCTAGTCAATGATAAGTCTCCAAGTCCAATACTCTAACAGTGACAAATATATGGAATTCCAATTCTACAACTCCAGCTAGGCTACTTATAGTCCCAGAAAGCTCCATCCAATGCCAGCAGCTCTCCTTTTCAGTCATCCAATAGTCCTGGCATCTCTTTTGGGCCTCTGCTGCAACCCACAGTTAATCCTTATGACTCCATAGGGTCTTCACACAGGTAATCCAACATACTTGCATCACACTGCCCATGGCCATTTTCAGAATATAAAATCATGTTGAAATTCAGTGATCCTCTCTTTGCTGCATTTTTTATACTCCATAATACCAGGTGGGCTTTCAATTTATCAGTGCAGGGGGAAATAAAGCAGAGTTTGAAAAACATGATACTCCTTCAGCATTCAGCTCCCTTTAAAAGACTCTGCATTTTTCCTGTTGTTTCAATGCAGACCAGCTGGCCTGATCTCAATGGTTGTAATCTTTCAAACAATTTTAGCTGAATGGGCAGCAGTTTCAGCCCAAAGATTTCATTATTTTCTGAGCCATATCATCCTGTATATACCAGTCCATTTCTAAGCAATACCACACTGCAAAAGTTCTCAGGACACAGTCATAACAGCAAGCCTCTCACACAAACTGGTTTTAGCCCAGTCAAGGTAAAGCTCTTTCTCACCCTCATAGTCAAAACCTCATAGTCTGTAGTTCTTACTACATTCAGATCTTTGTATTCTGGTCTGAATAGTGCATCAAGTTGTACTTACAGCACTGTAAGGTGTCTGTTAGGCCAAGATTTCAAATTCTGCCACATTCTTCCTGAAAATCAGTCCCAAAAGGTCAAAAGCCACATTATCTTGTTTCTAGCCATAATGATCCCACTTCTTAGTACCAATTTTACTGTTGAAGTCAGGTTTGCATTGTTGGCACAAAACACCTGACCAAAAGCAGTTTGTGTTTATTTTGGCTTACAGACTAAAGAGGAAGCTTCATGTAGGCAGGGAAAAACAAAATCATGAACAAAGGGTAGACATCACTTCCTGGCCAATATCAGATGGACAGTAGCAACAGGAGATTGTGTCAAACACTGGAAATAGGAAGCTGCCTGTTACATCTGTATGTCCAACCTCAATAATACACTGCCTCCAAGAGAATTCAATTCCCAAATTGCCAAGAGCTAGGTCCCTAGCATTCAGAGTACTTAACTTTATGGGGGACACTTGAATTAAATCAATATTCTAACCAGTGACAAGTCTCTGGAGTTACAATTCTACACCTCCAGGTAGGCTATTTATAATCCCAGAAAACTCCATCCAGTGCTGGCAAATGGGTGAATTAAGACCATTGATATTTAAGGTTATAACTGTGAGGTTCAACATAATTGCTGCCATGTTGGAGGGCATTATGGGGTTCAGTGCTTTCTTGTGCTTTGTACTTTTTTGAGCCTGCTCTAGTTTTGGTTATTGGGATCTTCTTGCTGGCTCTTTTACTTGGTTGTTTCATTCTTCTGTGGGAAGTATTCCCTGTAGTATTCTTTGTATGTTTTCTTTATGTTCATATAACAATTGAGTTACTGTTTCTTATGGAAAGTTTTAATTTCATCATCTATACTGAGGGATACTTTTGCTGGGCATAGTAGTTTGGTTTGGAAGCATAAGTTTTCAGACTTTGAAGTGTTTCATTCCAGACTCTTCTGTTTTTTAGGATTTTTACTGAGAAATCTGGTGTAATTCTGATGGGATTGCCTTTTTATGTAATTAGTTGTTTCTCTCTTGCTGGTTTTAGTATTCTTTCTTTGCTTTTGTTGTTCAGAGTTTTAGTGATGATGTGCCTTGGAGAGTTTCTTCTTTGGCCCAGTCTGTTCAATGTTCTGATAGCTTCTTATATCTGGATGGGTCTCCTTTTTGTGAGGCAGGAAAGTTTACTTCAATAATTTTGTTGAATAAGTTCTCAATGACTTTGACCTGAGTTTCTTTCCCTTCTGGTATACCCATGATCTGGATTTTAGATTGTTTTAGTGTATGCCATAATTGTCTCATGTTCACGAGATATTTTGAACTTATCAAATTTTTTGGATTTCATACCTGTTCCTTCTGTCTTATCTCATAGCTCTGAGGTTCTCTTTACCATGATTAATTCCTCTAGAGAGGTTTTCACAAGCTCTATATAGTTTGTTGTTGCCTTTATCTGTATATTCTCCATCCCTTTGTCAAATTCCAGTTTCAGGTCATGTTTTGATTTTCTTAATGTTTCTTGAAATTTGCTCTTACATTTATTCATATCTTCATTAATTTTATCCAGCTAATTATTGAAATCCTCTGTTTTTGGCTCACCTTTAGCTTATTTATCTCTTTTGTAGTTCCGCTGGTTTGCATCAATCATGGTAAGACTAGTGAAGATAGCTGTGTGCATTTCATTTATGCAATTATTGCTTTTATTTGTTGTTGTTGTTGATTTGCTTCCAGATCTACAATGCTTGATCAGGGTCACATCACTTGTTGTATTTTTGTTTTGGGAATCTATTCCAGTTGTCTCCTCTGTGTTTTCATTGGAGATTTCCATTGTCAGACTAGGCAGCCTTATTGGAGATTTCTCAGTTTGTTGGTCAGTGTTATTTTTTTGTTTTCTGTGTTGTTCTTAATTAATGAGGAAGTAAGGCTTTCCCTTGCATATTATGGCGCTTAATGCCAAAGTGAGTTGGAGGTCTGAAATTTCTTTGATCTGATCTCAGTTGTGTCTTTCCTGTACCTCAGGGATAATAGCCCTTGCCCTTGCTCCCCTACTGGATCCAGCTGGACAGGTGATATAGGACTCACTGGTGCCCCCTGGCAGTTGATAGTTAAATGTTCCTGTGCTCCCATGCTGGGGCTGAGGTGATGCTCCAAGAAGACACTGAGAAGGGTGGTGGGGTGGTGAAGATGTGGTGGAGGTTGCTGTGCTCCACAGACCAGGCCTGATCAGGGCCTGCACCTTAACCACTAAGCCATCTCTCCAGCCCCTAATAGGCACTCTAATTAATACTTACTGAATAAATGAAAACAACATATATACTGTATTGGATTTCAATCTATATTACAGAAATTAGAATATTTTTCACATTCCAATATTTTTTAAATATTATCTTAATGGAACTGCTCAGGAAGAGCTTTTTTTTAAAATTTAATTTATTAGTTTTCTTTTCAGTAAATACAGGCAGTTTGGTACCATTGTTTAGGCTCATCTGTGATCTACCCCCTCCCATTGGACCCTCCTTGTTATTGAAAATGGGTCGTGCATTGTGGAGTTAGCCCCCAGTTATTGGTATGATAAATGTCTCTGCAAATCATGACCCAACATGTGACTGACATTCTTTCCGCCCCCTCTTCCGCAAAATTTCCCTGAGCCATGTTGGGTTCATTTTTGGTCTGCTTCAGTGCTGAGGTGTTGGGGGCCTCTGAGGCTCTGGCTCTCTGATTTGGTAGGAGTTGATTTTTCTCTGCGTTGGTCTCCTTCTCCTTTGTGCTGGTATCCAGTTCACAGGAAAACATCACCTTTGCTTGTTTCGCCAGTTGTCCTTAGTTTCAGTTGGGCCCCTTTTGAGGTATGTTGGGGCAGCTCTCTTCTTAGGATCTGCATCTATCTGGAAAAGAGAAGCAGATTCTCTAACGGAGAGTAAGTTAGCACCCGGAGAATTGAGATAACACTTACTTTTTTGATAGACAGTATGATAGGTGTAGGCCCTCTTATACCCCGTGATTGATGGTAGCTTGATATTGTAGAGTGGGCTTGTGTTTGTGTATGGTTCTGACTTGTTTCCCAGCTCCAGCTATGGGTCTAGTACCACTGAGTGGATCAGTTAGCCAAATCAAGAGCAATTGGTTCCTCACCATGGCTGTGTACCACTATTGCACTTGTGTGGGCATCACATCAGGTTATTTGTTGCTAATTAGGTTAAACAATGCGTTGCTTGGACAGATCTTGGTCATTTCCCCAAAACTCTTTTTAAATATGCATTGTGCACCCTCTCATTTTTGTACCAGTGTGCTGGAACGCTTCAAGTTAAACTTAAAATAATCTTTGGCAATATTAACAACTTAATATAAATTAATTAATAAATATTTTCAGTAACATTATCATTACTGTTCAATCAATGTCCCAGCCATAATTGCTACATTTCATGGAATTGTCAATTTTCAGATAAAAACCTTAGCGAAAACCTAAGTCTGATGTCTTAAATAGTTTCCATTAGTGGCACTATCTATCTTTTCTTACATTCCTTCTCTTTGGTGGAAAGAAGTCATTGTGATTGTTTTCAATGAATCTAACTTCTTTGAACTGTGGGACTCAGAACAGATTTAGGTATCATGATGAAAACTAAGTGGTAAAAATTCTTATTGTTAACTTTACTTTTTATAAAGTAAAAAATACTTTTTTATTTTATTGGAAAACATATGTAACAGAATACTACTCTTACATAGTTCATTGTTCCATACGTTTAGATGCTGTACAGTTGTTAAAATAGTAGTATTCACCATCACTTTGGCTATCCGAAAAATATGTGTATGTTGTTCTATTATTGCTTACTGATGTTGGCTAGGTGTATATAAACTCAGGCTTTCTGATTGCCTACAATTTGCTGCAGCAACAGTAAATCCTCAGATGCCTCCGGGAGTCATGGAAAATAAGACAGAGATGACGGACAGGATGTCATATATGGAGAATTGTGCTTGCTGACCAGTAACTCAGGGGCTGGACCTCTGTGCAACAGCTCAGATGATTTAGAGGGTGTAAGCATGGACAAGTTGTGATAATCAGGAAGTGCCTCCAGTCTCTTCCCTTAGCTTGTATAATTCTCTGGCACATAGACTAAGTCCTGAACAAAAGCACTGAGTTTGATTGAGTTTAAATTATATTCTTAGAGAGAAACATTTTTATTTTCTTATGCAGCTGAATTTGTGATACGAGGTTTACCTGTTTCACACATTTCTTTTTTTAACACTTGGAAAGTTTTTACTAAATTGAATCCTTGGCTCAATGAATAGCCACAATCACATGAGAGTTGATAATTGTCTATTTAGCTATATTCCAGGGGTCATTTTGTTTGACCAGTTTGTGAGGCTCTGATTGGCAAACATTTTCTCTGGGGACTTTACAAATGGGATTTTCTTCTGATCTTTTAGGCAATTGAGGTCTATGTAAGAGAATTCAGGTACTCCATCATCTTTGCAAAAGTACTATGAGTAAATTAGTTCCTGTCTATTGTACCTAGGAATTATATCAAAGCCAACACTGTGCAATTCCCAAGTTCATAGTGAATTTCCTCTGTCCCTCAATGTTTATAGGTTTATTCTAGAAGATAACTCTCCAGACATCAGTATAAGCCAAATGACTGGCTGCCAAGACATGGTTGGGAGCTTTCTTAGAAACTAGAACCAGACTACCAGAGCTGAAATTCAGCTCTAGAAGCTTAGCCTTTCCTAATCTAAATACTGATGATAACTTCCTGACTTCAGATGTTTTTATGCTGGTCATAGTGACCAGTGAAGAGATTGAGGGAAAGGTATTTAAGCCACAGGATGTCATATAGTTGGACATAGATGCATAAGTGGGGTGATGTTAATTAAATATAGAATTTGAAAATATATTCTACATATGCAAAATTAATTTTAGTTTTAAACACCTTATAAAAATAACAGCAAGGAACTCTATATTTTATTAGCTTGTACCATGCTAAAAATATACCATTCAACCTCTATATATTCTGGAAGTATTTTATAACAAATTTGAGTAGTTGAGTGAAATTAAATGTATTTATTGACAGCTGTACTCTGCCTACAGGCTTAACAATGTTTTTAGATGTTTTTGCTTTAAAATGAAGTTGGTCTGAAGTAAAAATTGAATCAATACAAAATTTTCATTTGTTTGTTTCATGTGTGAATATGGCATATAATCAAGAATACATTTTCACGTACACCCATAGGAGTTGTCAAGTGTGAGTGTGGCATGTAATTAAGAATACATTTTTGCATACGCCCATAGGAGGTTGCATGTGTGAATGTTGCATGGAGTAAAGAATACATTGTCATATATACTCCCAGGAGTTTTCCTTGTTCCCCATTCTTGATCTTGGAGTGCAAATACTGGAAATCTACATTGTGCTGCTATAAAGTTACTTATTTCTGAAGTGTACAACAGAATGTATCAGATCATAAGTAATTCAAGAACATTATTGCTTAGGGATAGATAATTATTTATTCACATAGTATAACATGTGATTACTAATATATGTAGTGACAGAAAATTACTTCACAATTCTGAACACTTACATCATTAGGATGTGGATTGAAAATCTAAGTTGTCTAGAAGGCACAATTGATTGATCATGAAATGGTTCCCTTGGACATCCTCCTCCCTTCTGTTTTTTTAGTTTTGCATATAAACTGGCTTAATACTCTTCCTACACTGAGAGGGGCTCCAATCTTGATTCATTGAATTCAGTATTGTCATCATCTTAATGATTGTGAAGACAGTGTTTCACATTTTCATTTTGCAGTGAATCTTACAAAGTATAGTGGAATCCCTTATCCAGCTACCCTGGACAGAATTTGTTCTTTCCTTAATTTTTATGCTTTTGTGATATATGCATGAGTTATGATATCAAAATTGTATCTCGTGGTCTCCATTGACATAAATACTAGTTTATATTTTTTTTAAATATCAATCCATACTGACTAAGATAACCACTTGGCCCAGTTCTTGAAATACTGTCAATGTTCCATAGTGTTTGAATATAAAACCTTTTAAAATGCTTATTTGACTGCTAACTTTTTTCAGTTTAGTGTTCATCAAAGATAGAATTGTAGAGAGAGTGAATTTTACTCTGTTATTCTTACTCTATAGTCATTACTTCCTGTTAACTGTGTATGGCCATTCTACTAATGGCTATTAGTCTGGCATTTCTATCTCTACCCACAGAATTTAAAAAAAATATCATAAACATCTAGGAGACTATAGAAGAAAAAAGCATTGGAAAAAAATGAAAATATATGTAATTTATAAATCATATATATATATATATATATATATATATATATATATATATATATGAGAATGATTCCTCATCATTATAAGAAATAAATAATAACATATGATATATAAGGCAATGAAAGTAAAGGAAATTGAATAGACAAGTCTTATAAAAAATCACTTATTTACTTGAGGGTAACAGCAAGAGTATAAGACGATACAAGGAAAAAGAGGAGCACGAGAGACTAAGTATGTGCATACCAGGGCCTGCTGCAAACAAACTCCAGATACATGAACCACTTGGTACATCTGCCTTTTATGGGTTCTGAGGAATCTAGCCTTAGCCAGCAGGCTTTGAAACAAGGTGATTTTAAGTATGGTACAATCTCCTAAGTCCCAAAGAGACAGGTTTATACCATCAACAATGAGTGATAAAAAATATTTTATCAGTAAGTGTATATCAGTATATCAGTAAAATGTAACATAAATATATTATAATACACAAAACAATATTATATACACTATGAAAAGTTATGCTTGGAACAAAACTATAAGTCAATCAAAATATAACTCTAAAATATTTAAATAATTCACAGACAGGTAAGGAAAGAAGAGAGATCTAAGAAAAAAATAGAAAAAGTGAAATAAAATGAAAAACTTAAGTTCTGAATGATTAATAATACCTCATAAATACCAATAAAGTATTTTTTCTGACTGGATAAAAATTAACCCAACTCCATGCTTCTTATATGAAACTCAATTTAAGTCCAATACTCTGTATAGGTTGAAGCTAAAAGTATAAAGAAAAGTATGTAAGAATGTATATATTTAAAGAAAGCAGGGATTATTGCATTAGTAACTGCTAATGTACATGCCATGTATAAGAAAACAACATACTTATAAACAATGCATGCACCCAAGGAAGGAATTAAAAAGTAAATAGAACTGAATGAAAAGGAAAGTACAATATCAAAATATATGGAATGCTGCTAAAATGGAGGACACGGTAGTTAATCTGGGATTTCAATTTGGCAGGACTCAGAACCACCATGAAGAAAGCTTTGGGTATGTCTGTGGGGCCAGTGAGCTAGGTTATGTTATTTGAGGAGGAAAGGCTCCCCCTCAGTAATGGCAGTGCAGGTCTATGGGTTAGGGGAACTATACTCTATAAAAGGGAGAAAACTAGTTCAGCACCAACATTAAACTCCTCCTTCTTTAAATTGCTCCTGGTTCTGTGTTTGGTCATAACAAAAAGAAAGTTATGAATACAGTTAGGGAGAGGGCAATTTTTAGGATAAAATGATTCCTTTGGTCATGAAGTAAAAGTCTTAAGTAATTGATATTCCTACATTAGAAGGAAAAGGCCTGCCTGTTTCTACTTCTTGCTGGTAAATGCAATTACTCTGTTACTATCATCTTTGCTGACATCAGAACCCAGGTTCTTTGATCTTCCAGTGTAGACAAGATGAGAGGCTCTACAGGAATCCTTCAGCCCCTCAGTGACGGATTGGGATTGCTGAGGCATGCCACCTCATGGACTGTACAGCTACTGGGTTCTGAGTCTCTCTAACCTGCAGACTGGCATTGCTGAATGATTCAGCCTATATTTTGTAAGGCAATCTAGTAAATACCTTTGTAATATGCTGAAAAGATTGTTTTAAAAAGCATTTAGAAAAAGAAGAGTAAAATAATCCCCAAACAACAAATGCTGATAGAGGTAGAGGGAATGAAATGAAGATCAGAAAAGAAACCAGAGAAAATAAAGCAGGGAAACAATAGAGTAACTCAGTTGAATTTAAATATTTTTATTACAACTGGCATGGTGGTCCATGCATTTACCCAACATTTGGGAGGCTAAGGTAGGAGTATTATCATGAGTTCTAGGATTTAGGTTAACAATTTTGTTCAAAGTCAACCTAGGCTACAGTGAGCCAATGCCTCAAAAAAAAAAAAAAAAACCCAAATATTTCTGTTCATCCATATTCAAGACACACACACACACACACACACACACACACACACACACACACACACACATTTAACTATTTACATTTTTTTGTAATAAATTTACAAATTATTTACAAACTTTACTTTTTTATTAGGGGGCTGGATGTTAACACATATATTCCATGAAGCATACCTAGTTTAAAGAAATACATGTGATTTTTCTAATAATTATAGCATTTCTCAATTAAATGGAGTTGTTGTTTTGAAAGAGTGTGTGCAAAGTGATGTTCATCTGTGTTTGACTTGATGTTACTGGAAAAAGTTCTTAAAGAATTTACATAAGTTTGTACTTAATTAAGCCTGAGAACCAATATTTAGTTGCAGTTGCAACAGGATCTTGGCACAGAATTGAATACTCCAGTGGATCCTTTAACCTTTCTCCTTTTAACTTTGTTTGTAAGAATAAGAATGTTCTATTTAAAAAGGTGATGCATATCTTTAATCACATATTGTACACTTTAAAGTTCAATAGTAAGGAAAATGAACATAATGCACCCATAACTTAATAGGGCTCTTACAATCTACATGTTTGTAATAATTTATGATGAGCTTTCGTGTTTTAAAGATTTTCTCTTTAATGGAGGGAGGGAAGTAGGAAGGAAGAGAAAGTAAGAGAGAGGTGAGAGATATTGGTTTTCTGAGAGAGAGATTTTCTGATCTTGTGGCTTTTTCTCCCTCCCTCACCTTTCTACTGACCTTTTTTTCCTCACTTATTTATTGTACATATTTGTGGGCACCATGTGAGCCTTTTAAATATGTATACCAGAATCCTTGAGATCTAAAGTAACATTAATACATGATTTGTCTATGCAGGAAGTTATTCTAAATAACTTCAGTATACTTTGATAATCAACCTTTAGAATCCAAAGCATACTAATCAAGGCTTGCAGAGTGAACAGCACTCCAGTTGTCAAGCATAGAGTGTATGACACTAGATACAAAACTATGCATGAGCTGAATTATTACCTGCTAGTAGCCTGGCTATCTTAGTGTTGCCTTCAGAGAATGGCCAGTCAATAATTTATGCTAACAGATAATAAATTTCCATTCTCTGACTTGTTTTTTAGTCATTTCATACAGATGCATTTTATAATTCCTGAGAAAAAAACATAATCAGATACTACAGTAATTTTTATTAGTACTTTGCTCTACTTTTTAATATTCATGTCTGTTAGAGAAGCAATCTGATGTCATGAGTAAGAGCATGGTAAGTCCTGCACATACCATGGATGGATAATGAAGTTGGCCCTTACACAAAACTTACAGTGTGCCTTTTCCTTCAATGCCATTAATGACCAGAATTTTTAAAGAAATTATACTGTAGCATTTTCTAAAGATATTAATCCAAGTTCTATTATATAGCATAAAGGTTGACTGAAGAGAACCTTTATGTATATGTTCATAGTATGTGCAATAATTGTAGTTAAACCAAGCATAAAATAATAGATCATCTCTTTAAAGTTATATTAATTTGAGGATTATGTTAATTATATTGTCGAAAATTGTGATTCCCAAGGGTAAGATATCATGTGAAATTCTCAGAGAGTTATAGAACTGTAGAAATTTATTTAAAAAAAAAATCTTAAGTTTTATAAATCATTGATCTTTTCTTTTAAGATTTATTTATTTATTTATTTATTTTGGACAGAGAGATGGGAGAGAGTAAGAGAGATAGAGAATGAGCATGCCAGGGCCTGTAGCCACCACAGATGAACTCCAGATGGATGCACCACCATGTACATTTGGCTTACGTGGGACTTGGAGAATCAAACCTCAGTCCTTCGGCTTTACAGGCAAGTGCCTTAACGACTAAGTCATCACTTCGGATCTTGAACAGTTATTATAAGTACTTTTAAAGTCCTCCTTAATGGTTTTCAGAAGTTGGACAAATACTTTAACTAGAAAAATTCAGCATTTATGTGCATTAAGTCAGATCAAAATAAACACTAAGTAAACTTAGAGGAGGAAATATAAGCAAGTTCTACTTTCTTGACCTTTAAAGACATAATTAAGCACAAATATCATAAAATGATGGTATGTAACTTATAGAATATATACATAACACCTTGTAAAAATAAGAAGACACTTTTCCCCACCAACCATCACCCTGTTTGGTAACCTAGACACCTGACTAGGTTGAAAAAATTGGGAGAAAGTGACAGTATATACTGTAATAAAGAGAGTGCTGTCAAAGGGCGAAAAAAAAAAGAGCAAATTGCATGTAATTTTTGAACAGTCACCCATGGCACACATAGTGATGGAGCACACATAGGAAGCAGCATTAAGCAGTAGAGCTCACTAACATGACTCATGTTTGAATCCAACTGAGGACTAGGTCTTCACAACTTGTGGCAAACCTATTTAGTAGGTGTGATCAGCTCCATAAAGTGACAAGAACCACTGGGTAAACCAATGGAGCAGAGTTACATGTAAGTTCAGGAAGTAAAATATGTCTCTCAATATACCAGCTAGGAACTGTGTACAAAAATCTTTTCTCTGGTCTGTATAGTCTCATCTCAAATATAGTAATGATGAAGGATTAATTGAATTACTACCCTTTGAATAGTTCTGAGTGTTTCACTAGCACTCAGCACATGCTCTCTAATTTAATCTTAATTATTTGATAAGTGAGTAATAAATTTATCATTGTGAATTTAAGAAAAAACTTTCTGTTTCCATTTCTACTTTGGAGTTGTTAGTATTATAAAAATGTTTCATGAATTCCTGCTCTTTGGTAGCTTTTACACATTTGTTATATTATTTCAAACAGGAAATTTGAAATACTTTTTTTTGTTTGACATGGGCATTTTACACTAGGCAGAATGTACATTAGTAAAAATAACTTTATAAACATCCAATTTAATTCATTATGTTTCTCATAAATATATGTTGGAAGACTAAAATTGTAAACAGGAACCAGATGCTATGAATCTGTAACATATAGCTTCAAAGTCTTTTCACAAGAACAGATTTTTCTAAACTAAATACAGTCACAAATATTTAGCTCTCCAGAACTACTGTAATGGCAAGATACATGATGTAGTTAGCACAGAAGGAAGGCCAAATTCACATTCTAACACAATTCTTGCATTTAAGTCTGTGCCAAATGCTAGCTAGTGACAATAAAATGTAATTCTGGTTGGCTTGTACTGCATGTTGTTACTTGGACATTGAATACTCAAAGAAAGATCTTCAATGTAATTAAAATGTTTATTAGATTCAGTTAGGGAGCATTTCATGTTACAGTTTATAAAGCACAAAATTAAAGCGTAAAGGGCTGGAGAGATGGCTTAGCAGTAAAGTGCTTGCTGTGAAGCCTAAGGACCCATTTCAAGGCTTGGTTACCCAGGACCCACATTAGTCAGATACACAAGGGGGCACATGCATCTGAAGTTCGTTTGCAGTGGCTAGAGGCCCCGGTGCACCCATTCTCCCTCTCTCTCTCTCTTTCCCACTTTCTCTCCCACTTTCTCTGTCTGTCTGTCACTCTCAAATAAATAAATAATAAATAAATAAAGTGTAAGATACCAGGTTGTAAATATACCTTCCTCATAGTCCCACCTCCAGCCCCAGGATAGACTCCACATCCTCATGTCTCAGTATATGTAATTACTGATGATGTGACTTTGGTTTGGGAAGTAATTTATTCTCTTTATATTTGTTTTCCCATTTGTGCAAAAGCTGTTACCAAATGTATACAATGAATGGGAGGATTAATGTAACTTACATACATGCATGCTTTGCACATACCTAAAGCATCTTCACTACCCATCTGCATTCCTCACAATAAATTTTTACTTCTGATCCTTCTTTTATACACAAGGTAAACAACCAGAAATGAAGCCACACCACTATAACCATCTGACATTTGACAAATATGACAAAAACATATATTAGAGAAAAGATAGCCTCTTTAAGAAATGATGCTGGGAAATTGTATATCTACCTACAGAAGAATGAAAATAGATCTCTATTTCTCAATATTTTCAAAATATCAACTTCAAAGGGTTCAAAGTCCATAATGTAAAAGCTGAAACTTTGAAACTGTAAGAGGAACAGGGAAACCGCATCATGATACAAACTTAGACAAGGCTTTTCTGAAAATAGCTCCAATTGTTCAAGAAATAATGCCAACAATGGACTAATGATGCCTCATAAAATTGAAAAGTTTTTGCACAAAAAACCAAACAACTGAGTGAGGAGAGATCCTAAATAATGGGGAAAAAAGCTGTGCTGCTCATACATCTGACCAAGGAGTAATATCTAGGATAGACAAAGAACTGAATATACTAAACAATAAGAAATAAAACAACCTAAGTAACTACTAAGCTAATAATATGAGCATACAGTTCAAAAGTGATAAAATACAAAAGGCCAGTAATCCTATGAAATATTGCTCACTTTCATTAGCCATTAGATAAATGCAAATTAAAACTATACTGAGATTTTATATCATCCTTATCAGAATGGCAGTCAACAGGAAAATAAGAAAAAGAAATGTTGGTAAGAATGTGGATAAAAGGTCAACAGAAAGACATTACAATTCTAAGCATATATGCAACTAACATGGGTGCTCCCAACTTCATCAAACAAACACTATTATATTTAAAATCACAGGTAATAGCAAGCACAATTGTAGTGAGTGATTTCAATATGCCACTCTCATCTATTGACAGATCATCCTGACAAAAAATAGAGAGAGGAATCTGGATTAAATGATGTCTTAGAATAAATAGACCTAACAAATATCTACAGAACATTCCATCCAAATGCTATGGAATATTCATTATTCTCAGCAGCACATGGAACATTCTCTAAAATAGACTATATATGAGGACCCAAAGCAAATCTTAACAAACAGGAAAATTAAAATAATTCCATATACTTTATCTGACAAAAATGGGATTAAACTACAAATCAACAATAAGAAAAACTACAGAGCATACAGAAATTCAAGGAGACTAAATAGTACACTACTGAATAATGATTTTTGTCATTGAAGAAATCAAACAGGTAGTCCTAAGAGAAAAAGTTATAGCTTTAAGTACCTATATTAAGAAATTAGAGGGATGGAGGGATGGCTTAGTGGTTAAGGTGTGTTTGCCTGCAAAGCCAATAGATGCAGGTTTGATTCCCCAGAACCCACATTAGCCAGATGCACAAGGGGCACACATGCCTGGAGTTTGTCTACAGTGGCTGGAGGCCCTTGTGCACCCATTCTTTCTCTCTCTCTCTCTCCCTCTTTCTCTGTGAAATAAATAAACAAATAATACAATAAAAGAAAAAGAAATTAGAAAGGTCACAAGTAAACAACTTAGTGTTTCACATAAAGGCCTTGGAAAAAGAAGGAAAAAACAAACCAAAAATCAGTAGATAGAAAGAAATAATAAAGATTAGGGCAGATATGACTGAAACAGAAACAAACAAACAAACAAACAAACAAACAAACAAAAAAGCAAAAAAGCAATACAAAGACTCAATGAAAGAAAGACTTGGCTTTTTGAAAGGCTAAACAATATGGATAAAGCTTTAATAAACCTGACCAAAAGAAAGACAGAAGAGCCACAAATTAATAAGATTAGGGATTAAAAAAGGAACCTTTACAATAGATTCCAAAAAAATTCAGAAAATTGTTATAGGGATGTACTTTAACAACATATATTCTACTAAATTTGAAAATATGAAAGAAATGGATGATTTCCTAGATTTATATGACCTACCCAAACTAAATTAAGATGAAATAAACCATTTAAACAGACCTATAACATGTATAGAGATCCAGGCAGTTATAAAAAAATATCTCAGTTAAAAAAAGTCCTGGCCCAGATGGATTCACTGGTGAATATTACCAACCTTCATGGAAGATCTAACACCACTCTTTCTCACACTTTTCCATAAAATAGAAAAGGAAGGAATATTACTGAACTCCTTCAGTCAAGTTGGCATCACCCTGATACCCAAACCAAATAAAGACAGGATAACAAAGAAAATTGCAGACCAATCTCCCTCATGAACATAGATGCAATAATTCTGAACAAAATACTTGCAAACATAATACAAGAATATATCAGAAAGATAATTCATCCAGACCAAGTAGGCTTTATCCTAGAGATGCAAGGATGGTTCAATGTATGCAAATCAACAAATGTAATACACTATTTAAATGGACTGAAGGACAAAAGTCACATGATCATCTCAATAGCTGCAGAAAAGGCATTCAACAAAATCCAACATCCCTTCATGGTAAAAGTCCTACAGAAATGGGGAACATAGCTCAACATAATAAAGACTATTTATGACAAACTTACAGCCAACATAATACTAAATGGGGAAAAATTTGAAGCATTTCCACAAAATTCAGGAATAAAACAAGGCTGTCCATGGTCCCCACTTTTATTTAATATAGTACTGGAAGCCTTGGCTATAGCAATAAGGCAAGAGACACTCATAAAAGGGATACAAATTGGAAAGGAAGAGATCAAGCTATCATTATTTGCAGATGACATGATTCTATACATATAGCACCCAAAAGACTCTATGAGCAAACTGTTAGAGCTGATAAACACTTTAGCAATAGAGCAGGATACAACATAAACACATAAATCAGTAGGTTTCATATATACTGACAAAAAATATGCAGAGGATGAAATCAGGGAATGTCCCCATTCACAGTTGCCTCAAAACTAAATAAATAAATAAAGTGCCTTGGAATAAACCTAACCAAGGAAGTGAAGGATCCCTATGAGAACTTCAGAACACTTTAGTGAAAAATTGCAGAAGACACTCGGAAATGGAAAGACATCCCATGTTCTTGGGTTAGAAGAATCAATATTATGAAATTGCCAATCTTACCAAAAGCAATCTACACATTTAATGCAATCCCCATTAAAATTCCAATGGTATTCCTCACAGAAACAGAAAAAGCAGTCCTAAAATGTATTTGGAAGCACAAATAATCTCAAACAGCCAAAATGATTTTGAGCAACAAAAATAAGGTTGGTGGTATTACCATTCCTGATTTTAATCTATATTACAAAGCTATAGTAATAAAAACTGTCCAAAGACAGACATGTAGATCAACAGAACAGAAAAGAGGACCCAGATATTAATCCAGGCAGCTATATCTATCAGATTTACAACAAAAGTGTAAAAAACAAATCATTGGAGAAAAGATAGCCTCTTCAATAAGTGGTGCTAGGGAAACTGGATATCTACATGTAGAAGGGTGAAAATAAATCCTTTCTCCATGAACAAGAATCACATCCAAATGGATCAGAGACTTTAATATCTGACCTGAAACTCTGAAACTACTAGAGGAAAAAGTAAGGAAACCCTTCAACATACTGGCATAGGCAATGACTTTCTGAATATAACCCCACTTAAGAAGTAAAACCATTAATCAACCACTGGGACCTCATGAAATTACAAAGCTTTTGTACAGCCTACAGAATGGGAGAAAATCTTTGCCAGCTATATATCTGACAGAGGAGTAATATCCAGAATATACAAAGAACTCAGAAAACAAAACAATAAGAAATCAAACAATCCAATTAAAAAATAGGCTATAGAACTAAATAGAAAGTTTTGAAAAGAAGAAAGACAGATGGCATATAAACATCTAAAAAATGTCCTACATCCTTATCCATCGGGAAAATGCAAATTAAAACTATTTTGAGATTCCATCTCACTCCTGTCAGAATTGTTACCATCAAGAAAAGAAATGGTAATATATGTTGGTGAGGATGTGGGAAAAGGCTACAGTGTTGGTGGGAATGTAGTTTGGTAGAGCCATTGTGGAAATCAATGTGGAGGTTCTTGAGACAGCTAAAAATATATTTATCATATGATCCAGCTATCACATTCCTAGGCATATATCCTAATGATTCTTCTCATGATCTGAGAGATACTCACACAATCATGCTTATTACTGTGCTATTCACAATAGCTAGAAAATGGGACCATTCTAGATGTCCCTCAACAGTTGAATGGATAATAAAGATGTAGTTCACTATTCAGCAGTAATGCAAAATTAAATAATGAAATTTGCAGGGAAATAGATGGACCTGGAAAGGATTATATTAAGTGAGGTAACCTAGGTCCAGAAATAATACTTACTGGAGAGAGACTGAAGGAATTCCCATTGAGATCAAGAACAAGAATGGGTGTCTACTATCACCTCTGCTCTTTAATGTAGTGCTGAAAGTTCTAGCTTAAAAAATAAGACAGGACAAGACATAAAGGGGCTACAATTTGGAAAGGAAGAATTCAAGTTAGCACTATTTTCAGATTACATGATTCTATACAGAATTGACCTGAGAGTCTCCATTCCAAAACTCTTTTTTTTTTTTTTTTTTTAAATTTTTTTTTGTTCTTTTTTTATTTATTTATTTGAGAGCGACAGACACAGAGAGAAAGACAGATAGAGGGAGAGAGAGAGAGAATGGGCGCGCCAGGGCTTCCAGCCTCTGCAAACGAACTCCAGACGCATGCGCCCCCTTGTGCATCTGGCTAACGTGGGACCTGGGGAACCGAGCCTCGAACCGGGGTCCTTAGGCTTCACAGGCGAGCGCTTAACTGCTAAGCCATCTCTCCAGCCCCTCCAAAACTCTTAAAGGTGATAAACTCCTTCAGCAAAGTAGCATGATACAAAATCAATGCCCAAAATTCAGTAGCCTTTCTATATGCAAATAACAAAGATAGAGAGAAAGAAATAAGTGACATCATCCCACTTTCAATAGCAACAACAACAAAAATACCATGGAAAGATCTGTACAATGAAAACATAAAAACACTCAAAAAAGAAATTGAGGAGGACTTAAAAAAATAGAAAGACCTTCCATGCTTCTGGATAGGCATATTAACATTTTGAAAATGGCAATCCTTTGAAAGGCAATCTACAGATTTAATGTGATTCCCATTAAAATCCCAAAATCATTCTTCACAGACATAGAAAAATTGATGTACCAAGAACTCAAAAACCTAAACAATAAAAAGTCAAACAACCCACTTACAAAATGGGGCAAACAGCTGGACAGGCAGTTCAAAGAGGAAGAAATACAATTGGCAAACACACACCTAAAGAAATGTTCATCATCCCTAATCATCAGGGAAATACAAATTAATACTACTATGAGATTCCACCTTACCCCAGTAAGGATAGCAAACATCAAAAAATCAAATGCTGGTGAGGATGTAGAGAAATATGAACCCTCATCCACTGTTGATGGAAATGTAAGATGGTACAACCACTTTGGAAAGCAATATGGACACTACTAAAAAAGCTGACTATAGAGTTACCAACAGACCCAGTTATTCCCTTATTGGCATGTGCCCTAAAATTTCCACACCTCAGCTCAGAGTGATTTGCTCAATCATGTTTATATCTGCTCAATTTGTAATAGCTAAGAGCTGGAAGCAATCCAGATATCCATCCATCATTAGACGAATGAATAACTAAGATGTTCTATATCTACACAGTGGAATTCTACACAGCAGTAAGGAAAATGACACAATGAAATTTGAAGAAAAATGCTTGAACCTGGAACAGCTTATTCTCAGTGAAGTCATCCAGTCACAGAAAGATAATCACTACATAGTCTCACTAATCTATAGCTCAAACCTGAATCTAACCAAGTTGCCAACATACCTACCAAGCATCTCAAGGACCAGACAACAGGGAAGATGGGGAGGGAGGGGAGGTTAAGGGAGGGAGGTGGGGACACAAAACTGGACCAAAAAGGAAATGGTACCATAAAACTACATCCTAAAAGACAGACCAAATGGTTGAACCTCTACCAGACCCTTAGAGGGAACACCAGATTCACAAGACCCTGGAAAGGGTATGATGGAAACTGTCCATTGTCTCCTCCTATTTCTGCTTCTTGCTCTCTCTCTCCCTTTTCTCTCTCATCTCTCTATATCTTTTATATCACTTATCCTGTTCTTCCTTCTCTTTTTGGGCACTGACCTGTAAATTGCAGTACCAGCAGGTCATTATCATCCACAATGAGCTTTTGATCTTAGAGACCTACAAGCTCTCCTAAAAGAAGACAGATTTATTGCATAGCTCTTGAGGACCCACCATAGGTTAGTTGTAAGACCCTACTGCCGAGGACACCTTACACTGTTGGTAGGTATCATGGAGTGACATGGGTGGAAGCTGGAAGAGAGTCAGTCCCCAATAAGTTAGCATGTCTAATGCTGGAAGTTGCTACATGAATGACTGGGGGATAAAGACCAATATCTGCCCAAGCAATGCATGGTCTAACCTACTTAGCAGCAAACAACCTGATGTGATGCTCATACAAGTGCAATAGTAGCTCATAGGCATGGTGGGAAACCAACTTCTCTCAATTTGGCTAACTGATCTGCTCAATGGAACAGAACCCATAGCTGGAGGTAGGAAATAAGTCAGAATCATATCCAAAAATGAACCTGCTCTCCACTAAACTCGCTCTAAAAATAATGGTTATCACATTTACTTGGTGCTAATTTTACTCTCTGTTGGAGAATTTGCTTCTCTTTTTCAAATAGATGCAGATCCTAAGGAGAGAACTACCCCATCATACCTCAAAAGGGCCCCAGCTGAAACTGAGAATAATTGGGGAAACATGGAAGAATGCTGTTTTCTTGGTGAACTGGGAACCAGCACAACAATGAAGGAGATAGACACAGAGAACAGTCAACACTTACTAAACCAGATATCCAGAGACACAGAGGCGCCCAAGATCTCAACATGGAAGCAGACCTAATATGAGCCCAACATGTCTCAGGGAAATTTGCAGAAGAGGGGTCAGAAAGAATGTCACAGCCACACATTGGTTCATGACACACAGAAACATTTCCTCAGACCCAAAACTAAAGGCTAACCCCACAATGCACGACCCATATGCCCACCAAGGAGGGTCCCTGTGGAGGGGAAGAATAGGGAGGGGGCTAACAGTGGTACCAACTTGACTGTATTCACTGACTACAAAAATAAAAAAATAAAAAATAAAAATTTTACATTAAAAAAGAAGAATGTAGACAAAATAAGGAACAGTAATCACTGCTGGTATAAATATAAGTCCTTTCAGCCATTATGTAAGTCAATATACAACTTCCTCAGAAAAGAAAACTAAACTAAATATAGATCCACTGTATTACCCCACTGTACCACTCCTCAGTATTGTTCCAGAAGACTCTTAAGCTAATGAATCACAGAGGTTCTTGTAATCATTGTTTATTGTACTACTATTCACAATAGGTAAGTTATCGAACTAATGTAGGATGTATATCACCAGAGAAATGTATAAAGTAATTAGATCAAATACATGTGACTAGAAATAATTGTATTTAGCAAATATAGCCAGGTTTTGAAAGGTAGATATCACACTTGACTCATTTTTATCCTGTATTTTACATAGATACATAAAATTATGTTTATATATGATATGAAAGGAATCTCTTTTTTTTAATTAATTAATTTATTTATTTGAGAGCGACAGACACAGAGAGAAAGACAGATAGAGGGAGAGAGAGAGAATGGGCGCGCCAGGGCTTCCAGCCTCTGCAAACAAACTCCAGACGCGTGCGCCCCCTTGTGCATCTGGCTAACATGGGACCTGGGGAACCGGGCCTCGAACCGGGGTCCTTAGGCTTCACAGGCAAGCGTTTAACCGCTAAGCCATCTCTCCAGCCCGAAAGGAATCTCTTTTTAACAGCTCCAAATGCATGGTCTTAAACTAGTGCATGTGTTGAGATGATTTTCTGAGAAGCAAAAACATAATAGCAGAGGTCTTGCTGGTATCATTTTCCCACTATATTTCTGCAGTCTGTAATAGGATGGTGGCTTTTATTGGCTTTGTGTCACTATGACAAAACCATATAAACTATCTTTATAAATAGAAAGGATTTCTTTAGCTCATAATTTTAAGTTTTAATGTCCAAAATCAGATTTGTGTGGTGTTGGTATTAGTGTAACTTTGAGGTAGGTAACAGATACTAATTGTGTGTATGTGTGTCCAGAAAAATGGTCAAGCTGAAAATGGGACGGAGATGAGTAGTGTCTCTCAATACCTGGTTTGAATATGTCCACAGTGATTTAAGGATATCCATTATGCCCCATCTCCTAAAGTTTTTACCACCTTCCAACCAGTTTGTAGACCACACTTTGAACCAGGGGTTTTTAGGTACCAACCATCCATATCATAGCATTTCCGAAGTAATTTATGGTGAATACAAGAAATAGAAGTGACCTTATATCATTTTTATTTCTTTCAGATTCATTTGTGGTTTTACTTATTTTTTAAAATTTAATTTATTAGTTTTCTTTTCAGCAAATACAGGCAGTTTGGTACCATTGTTTAGGCTCATCCATGACCTATCCCCTTCCAATGGCCCCTACTTGTTGATGTAAATGGGCCGTGCATTGTGGAGTTAGCCCATAGTTATTGGTACGATAAATGTCTCTGCATATCATGTCCCAACATGTAACTCTGACATTCTTTCCACCACCTCTTCTGCAAAATTTCCCTGAGCCATGTTGGGTTCATTTTTGGTCTGCTTCAGTGCTGAGGTGTTTGCGGCCTCTGAGGCTCTGGCTCTCTGATTTGGTAGGAGTTGATTTTTCTCTGTGTTGGTCTCCTTCCCTTTTGTGCTGGTATCTGGTTCATCAAGAAAAAAGCACCCTTGCTTGTTTCGCCATTTTCCTTAGTTTCAGCCGGGCCCCGTTTGAGGTATGATGGGGCAGCTCTCTCCTTAGGATCTGCATCTATCTGAAAAAGAAAAGCAGATTCTACAACGGAGAGTAAGTTAGCACCCAGAAAATTGAGATAACACTTACTTTTTTTGATATAGAGTTTAATAGGTGTAGGCCCTCTTGTACCCCATGATTGATGGTAGCTTGATATTGGACAGTGGGCTTATGTTTGGATATGGTTCTGACTTGTTTCCCAGCTCCAGCTATGGGTCCTGTACCACTGAGGGGATCAGTTAGCCAAATCAAGAGCAGTTGGTTCCTCACCATGGCTGTGTGCCACTATTGCACTTGTGTGGGCATCACACCAGGTTATTTGTTGCTGAGTAGGTTAGACCATGAGTAGCTTGGACAGATATTGGTCATTTCCCCCAGTCGCCCATGTAGCACCTTCTGGCACTAGATACACTGACTGTCTGGGGACTGACTCTCTCCTTGCTTCCAGCCATGCTGTTCCATTTTACGTGTCAGCTGCGTATAGAGTCTTCAGCAATAGGGTCTTACCACTGACCTTTGGTGGGTCATCAAGTACTCTGACAGAAGTCTGTCATTCTTTTAGGAAACCTTGTAGGTTTCTCTGATCAAAAGCTCATTGTGGATGATAGCCCCATGCTGGTAGTGGGGGTTACAGGTCAGTGCCCACTAAGAAAATGAGGAAAAAAATGACTAATATACAAGAGTTAGAGAGGAGTTAATTCTATGTCCTTTCAAGTTGTCAATCAACATAAAAAAACATATCAGCCAAACAAACCCTGCAAAGACTTTACACACCATGCTAACCTATCTATACAAGAGCTGTAATCCCAGTAAGGCAAATGTGGTACCCCAGGTTTCTTCTTGCATAGGTTCTGTCACTGGCCCTCTACGAGGTGATACACAAACTTAAGGTAATCTCCTTAGTTCTTTTGAAGAGCACATGATATCTAATCATACATTAAGAACTATTCTAGGGGGAAAATAGGGTTATAATATGTAAATAAATCAATAATTTTAAACAGCTATTGTAATATAACCTTCAAACAAGTGGCTTTGGCCAATTGTCAATCCATATATTAAATGACTCCTTTTTGTCCAGCTGTAAATAAATTACCTTAGGACTTGGAATAAAATGCTTCTCTGATGGCCAAGACAAAGAAGTTTTAATGAAAAATATTAGATGACTAAGTATTGCAGTCCAGTTCGCATTGCTGGTAGCAATTACCCAACCAAGAGCAGCTTCTGGGAAAAAGAGATTTATTTAGGCTCCCTGGCTCGAGGGGAAGCTCCATGATGGCAGGGGAAAACGATGGCATGAGCAGAGGGTGGACATCAACCCGTGGCCTACATAACTTGGACAAAAGCAATAGGAGAGTGTGCTAAACACTTGCAAGGGGAAACTGGCTATAACACCCATAAGCCCGCCCCCAATAATACACTCCCTACAGGAGGCATTAATTCCCAAATCTCCATCAGCTGGAAACCTAGCATTCAGAACACCTAAGTTTATGGGGGACACCTGAATCAAACCATCACACTAAGTGATAATAGCATTGAAGACAACAAGGCTTTACACTTATCTCTATAAGATTTGCTTCAAAATATATGTAGTAATGTTGCTGGCGTTTTTGTAATTTTCCTATTTATTTTTCTGAATATCTCCAAATGCAGGATGTATTATAGTCATTAAAATAAAGTATCTTGCTTTAAAAGTAATTTTGTTGAAAGTATAATATAAATTTAGTAGATCAAGACTATATCTCTTAAAATAATATTTATTTACTTATTTGAGAAAGAAAGAGGCATATAGTTAAGTAGATGATAGATAGATAGACAGAATGTGTGCACCATCTCAAGCCACTGCAAACAAACTCCAGATGCATGTGCCACCTTGTACATCTGGTTTACATGAGTAATGGGGAATTGAACCTGTGTCCTCAGGCTTCATAGGCAAGTACCGTAACTGCTAAGCAATCTCTCCAGACCCAAGTAGTGGTGATTTGAGATTATTTTAAATGAGAATCTATGACATGCACAGAGGCTATCAAATATATATAATCCTATCTAATTTAAAGAAAAACATGAAACAGATAAAAGTTCTTAGACCCCCTGCCATTGAGGAGTCTATATATAGTTTGGTTTTGATGTCTCGCTATGTCAGTATTGCAGTAGAATGAGTCACAACACATTTTTTTTTCCTTTCAAATGTTTTTGCTTTGAATACATATACACATTCTATCTGACAAAAGATCTGCAGGTGGAAGCTGTTATAACCTAAAACCCTGGACTAGTCCAGCTGCATTTGTGAGGAACAAGAAGTTGTTAAAGAAAATTGTTCACTCAAAGCAAGCATCAGCTCTTTTGGCTGATTATTTTACTGGTTTGCCTTATGATATATTCTTCCAAGGATTATAGTCTATACTCTGTAAAGAAAAGAAGTATGAATCCATTTTAATATGTTTTGTTAAATAGTTACAAATCCAAGCTGTCTCTTCCCCTGACATACTTCATTCTTGTTAATGTTTTAATCATTTTTTTTATGACTCAAGAGTTCGAGTTATTTCATTAGAGGAGAGATATGTCAGAGGTTAAGCCTGTATGAGATCATTTTATCCCCAAGTAAACTTGTTCTGATGAAAGGGCTCCCTGAAGTAGCATAGTATCTGCTATTTGGTAGATACCTAACAGATAAATGTTAAATGAATGAATGTATAGCAATGCTAAATGGTTGTCCTAACATTTTTAAAGTTAATTTGAATCTTGTGAGTTAATGGTGGTCTTCTGAGTTATGCAATCTACAATAAAAATAATAAAGTTTAACTTAGTAAGTATTTCACCATTACACATTGATTTGATTAACTAAAATATATACATACAGTAAGAAATAATTAAATTATCCCATAAGATATTAAGCGAGGATGCTTTACCCTACATATATTTAAATATGAAAGAAACAGAGCATAGCTGCAAGTGCTTATAATCCTTGCATTGGGGTTGAAAAGAGAGGTAGATTAAGAGTTTAAGGTATTGGCTATACAGTGAGTCCCTGTCTCAAAATTTCTCAAAGGAAAAAATAAAGTAGACAGTATAAAAGGATGAGTACTATGAAGTAAGTGAATTCAACTATAGAATTAAGATTGAAAGTCTAGGAGTAATCATTATGGAGTATGTGTCACATTGCAAATTTAATTTATTTCATAGTCAAACAGATGGCTGTGGTTTCAACATAATGTCAATTTTTAAAAGTTTCAGAAAGCAGGCAACACTGGGACAAAGGTAGGCCATGAACTTTTCAGATAGTAATTTGAAACCACAGTTTGAGCGACAACTACATTTTAAGAAATGGGCCTGGCTCTTTGATCATGTTATTAACATTTCAGGAATTTAATAACACCAAGCCAATGTTATTATTTAACTAAGAGGTAGCCACTAATTATAGTAAACTTTTAAGTGTCCATTGTAGTATAATGAGAAAAGAGAAAGCCAACTGTACGTTGGGTCACAGGTTTTTAAGGATTTTGGTTTTTTAAGTCAATTCTAAGAGAATTATTGGCATATAAATGGTTTGATTCTGTGAATAACCAAGGGATGATTGGCAAGCCATTACTAAATTAAGATGACTACTGAAAGCTTAGTCTTTTCTTGTTGCTGCAATCATCACATCAAAGACAAGCTTGATAGCTTATTATTACTCACCATATTTTCTTCACTTTTCTCAATCCTTTCTACTGGTTTTGCCTCATTGAGTAGATTACTTTAATAAGAATACAAAGCATCATTTTGTATCATGAAAGAATAGAGATAAAGGCATGACCATATCAAAGTTCAATATCTGTGTCATAAAACTGATGGAATAAGCAAAAAAAAAAATAGCACTTAATATCTCTTATTTCCATATTGGAAGACTAAGGTGTCTCATTTCTAAATTTAAATGATACAGAGCATTATTCACCTAAATCCATACAAGACTGTGTCTATTGTAATAGAAAAGAACAAATTGCTACCCATGCAAATTCTTTTGGTTAAGTGTAACATTCAAACATTAAAAAGTGCATGTAGAAAATTTTAGCAACTTTATTTTATAGGGAAATCAAATTGACTATTTTTCTTAAATCTTAGGATCATTTGTTTAACTTGAACATTCAAATAAATGTTTTTTAAACCATTCATCATTTGCTGCCTCTGGAAATTACTTTTCCATGGAACAAGTTTTATTGAGATATTCAAGTTACTGCTTAAAGAAAACATCCAGATATGTATTTGTAAGTAGTGACTATGAAATATTACATTACAATACTGAGATTGTTATTGAAATTAATGGTCCCCAAAATTATTGTTTGCAGAAAATTTGAACATTATTATCCACATTATCTTAATTAATCTACTTCCCAAGAGGATGGCTCCATTTTAGTTAGTCTGGATAGTCATAGTCTTTCTTTAAAAATAAATAGAAAAACTTGACAGGATTCAGACTATTCTAAATAAATCTTTTAAAAGTGCATATATTTATCTTTCTGTCTTCATCAGAATGTGCATGTTTAGTTTATGTGCCAAAAATTAAGACAAAGAACTTTAATTTTTCTTGAAGAGTCAAAAGAATATTTCATGTCCCAGGGAGTAGGAAGACAACCTGTGATGGCATATGTTACATAAGTAATTTCTAGAAAGAAAAGAGGTGAGCTGAGGTAAAATCTGCAAAAGAGTGCCCCAGGAAGAAGCAGCCAGCAATGGCTTCCATTTGATGCCAGGCCATGTTGCCCCCTTTTAGCCATAGGTTCCTTTAGGAACTGCAAACTGGAAAAGCTGAATAGGCTGTGGAGATGGGACTAGAATCTGGGGGCACTGTAGTAGAGAGAGATCACTGGGGCATCCCAGGAGCTATACAAAATGCAGCAAAGGATCTCAGTGAACAGGTCTCCATGATGATTTGTGGCTGACTAGCCTGAAGAGCATACAGAAGAGACCATACACAATATTGCCTTCATCAGTAAAAACATGAAGCATGATGACAGGTATTTACCTGAAACAGATACCTAGATAGGCAGAATTATTCTTAGGAAAGAATTGTGGGACAATGATAAAAAATCAGCTGGATTCAGGTAGAAGTGTAAGAGGACAGGTACATACCAACAGGGATGCTCTCCACACTCCCATAGCCTCTGACAAGGAAGGGAAGGCTCCATTTGGAAGGGGGACCATAAGCATACCACCTGGATGGTGGAACTATCAACAAACCAGAGAGAAGTTATAACTAGCAGACAGCGGATCTCAAACTTGAAAAAAATGCAAAAAGCAAAACACACACACACACAGGACATGGCCACCAATCTAACTTGTTTGAATTTGTGAGACTAGCAGCCCTCCTTTCACCTGCAAGGCTAGCTGCAAAAGATACGCCAGGCATGGAGGGAAAGGACATTTATTTCAGTTAGGAAGAAATGCTGAATGTTATTATAACATTTTCTATTTGAAGGGTAAAGGTGTTTGACAAGGTCTTATGAAGCCTTGAACTTTCTATGTACCCAAAGATGACCTTGAACTTGTGATCCTCTTGCTTCACTTCCTGTATGCTGAAGTTACAGGTGCTTGCTACCACAACAGGTTTTATGTGTTGCTAAGGTTAGAATCCATGGCCCCAGGCATACAAGGCAAGGTCTCTACCACCTGATACTATCTATATCCCAAGCAATTTCATTTATCTTTTTTCATATCTATACATTTGAGGTTTTATTTTAAATTTATACTTTTACATTTAAATTGTTTCGTTGTTCTGTCTTAACTTGTATCTTGTCTAAATAGTTTTGTGACTCTTCTTTCTATAGTATTTATCCTATAGCACTCATATTCTATAGTACTCACTTCTTATATTTGGAATACATGTACTTTACCTTCCATTCAACCTTATCCCCTACATTTCTCCATTCCTTCTATGCTTCTTATCAATTAATATCTTTATCCCCAAATGACTATAAACTATACTTTCCCCAATAATAGCCTAGCATGTCTGTCTCTGAACCTTATCAGGAAAATTAAAAAAAGCAGAAATATCTTTCATTAATATATTAATAGCAGGATTGTTGTCAATTGTCATCATGTCTCTTACTGAAATCAGTTCCTTCCATAAATAGTACTAGGGAGCATAACCCTAAGCAATAAGAACTTGTTGGGAACACTCACAGAATAAGACAAACAGAAAGAGTAGGAAAAAGGAAAACAAAAACTGGATGATACCTCCTTTTCAACAGATGCACATAACACAATAAAGAAGCACAAAAAAAAAAAAAAAAGAGAGAGAGAGAGAGAGAGAAACCAACCCATTGTGAAACTTTGATGAGCTCCCAGCTCCTCAATACCAGAAACTAAAGATAATGAGAAGCTGAAAGGTCAGAGAAAAAGATTTCAGAAACCAACTATTAAAAAGAATAAAGGCATCTTTAGGGTTTGTTGGTGGTTTTAGGGTTTTGCATATCCAGTGGGAGGGCACAGAGGCGCAAAGTAGGGAATCTGCTGATGCCCATGATTTCAGGTAGTCCACGAGTCCCCAATCCCCTCAAGCAGCTGTCCCAGCCACAGTCCCAGCAGCATGGTCCCCCTGCAGTAATCACAGGCTAAGGGGACCATGGCCAGCAGTCTGGCATCCCCCCTCCCTAGGAATTCCCACCACTGGGGAGCTCCACACATGACCACCATCCCACTCGCTGTTCATCCCCCAACCCCCATGCATGGACACAGACCAGAAGGCTAGTGTTTCCACCCACCCTAGGCTTTTCTGCCACCAGGGCTGCTGCCCCTACATGCCTGTGTGGACCCCAGGAGCATGCTACTGTTCCCCCAGGGGACCTCCACTGTGACCACAGTCTCATCTGCCCCCTCCTCCAGACCAGCAGACTTGCTTTGCCCCCTCCACTCCTTCCCTTATCCTGCCACCCCATCAGGATCTCCACCAATCCCCTCCATCCACATTACCTGACCCACAGAAATCCCACATCCCTCCCTGCCTTGTCACAGGACCCCACAGTCCCATATGCCCCTGTTACATGGTCCCAACAGGACCTGCTGTCACATCATCTCACCCCTTAGCACCCCTTAGCACTCCCATCCTCCCACCCTTAGCAGCTCAGCTGCAACACCAGTGTGCTTTGTCCCATTCCCCCCTACCTGTATCCCCTTGGGCCACCTGACCATGCAGTCCCATACCCAAACCACAAAACAACAAGCCACTTAATCATGTCCTCAGCCCCCACAAGAGCCTCACAGCCTCCTTCCTTCTGAGAAGGCAGGCCCCATTATCATCAGAAGCCTAGTTAAGCAAACACAAAAGGGAATAACCACTGAAGATACTTCAAAGGTAAACTACAGCTGCCTCCTAAATTAAATAAGATTCTAACATTGTGATGGACAGACCACAGCACAAAAGGAATAATATAAAAATTCAAATGCAAGGAAATCCAACAAGATTGCCCATTCCCACAATGGATGTCTGTAATTAAAACACAGAAGAGACAATGGGACCAGAATGCCAAAATGAAGATGCAAGCTATGCAACCCAGGCCAAGCAAAGAGCAGAACTTGCATTAAATCCACAAAGGGCCAGCAATTGTGTTAATACTGTCTTCACTAGGTTAGACCTAATAGAAAAGAACCAGGAAGGGTTCCAAAAGCAGTTAAATGATTAGAAGGAGAGTGAACAAACAGAAATAAATGCAAGGGATGTATTTCAAGGAGCATTAAGAAAATCAGAAAATGATGTGAAAAGGAAACTTGACAGTGAGATGGAAACTATGCATTAAGATGCAGTAGAAAATACAAACCAAATCGAACAAGCTCAAAGCTCTATAAAAGCTCTCCAGAAGTCTGGAGAGATGGCTTAGCAGTTAAAGCACTTGGCTCCAAAGCCAAAGGACCTTGGTTTGATTCCCCAGTACCCACATAAGCCAAATGCACAAGGGGGCACACACATCTGGAGTTCATTTGCAGTGGTTGGAGGCCCTGGCATGCCCACTCTCTCCCTCCCACTTTCTCTCTACTTCTTTTTTAAAAAAAAAAAATTTTTTTTTAAAAGAAGCTCTGAAGAATAGAGTCAGCCAGGTGGAGGATCAAACTCAGAACTGGAAGACAAATCAGAAGAAACAGCTCATGAGTCTAAAACTTTCAATAAGTTCAAGAATTTTTGCAAGCAAACCATGGGGGAACTGTGGGATACCCTTAAGTGTCCCAACATTTGGATCATGGGAATACCAGAAGGGGAAGAAATTCAGACCAAAGGCATGGATAACTTATTCAAAAAATTATCAAAGAAAACATTCCCACTATCTCAAAATAAAGACCCATCAAGTTATAAGACATTAACAGAACTCTAAACAGACTGGACCAAAGAAGAACTTCTCCAATACATGTTGTCATTAAGATTATACACATGGATAACAAAGAGAATGTCCTAAAAGCAGCTAAGGAGAAACAACACATTGCATATAAAGGTAACTCCATCAGAATTACTTCAGACTTCTCAATGGAAACTCTGAAAGCCCGATGGGCCTGAAATGGAACACTACAAAGTCTACAAACTTATGGTTTCCAACCCAAATTACTCTACCCAGAAAAAGTATCCTTCATAATAGATGGTTAAAGAAAAACTTTCCATGAAAATCTCAGCTTTTCAACTATAAGAACACAAAGCCAAATCTGCAGAGAATACTTCAGGGAATTCTCCACACAGAATAATCAAATAACCAACATCAAGTGCCTACAAGAAGCAGACCACAATAACCAAACTCAGAGAAGGCACAAACAATTACAAAGTCCAAGAAAACACATAAACCACCACAATATGGCAGGGGTTAAATCAAACCTCACAGTTATTACCCTAAATATTAATGGATTTAATTAACCCTTCAAGAGATTTAAGCTAACTAGATGGATCAGAAAATTAGACACCTCAATCTGCTGTCTTCAAGAAACCCATCTCATCACTTAAAACAGACACCTCCTCAGGGTGAAAGGACAGAAAATGATATTCCAAGCAAATGGAAATAAGAAACAAACAGGCATTGCTATTCTAATTTCACATAAAATAGACTTCAAACCAAAAATAATCAAAAATGACAAAGAAGGCCACTTCTAACTTATCATAGGAATGATCCAACAAGAGGATATCACAATCATTAATCTTTATGCACCAAACACAGGTGCACAACAATTCATAAAACGAAATGTACTGGACAACAAAACAGAAATAACCACCAACACCATCATAGTTGGGGACTTCAATACTCCACTATCAGCAATAGATAGATCATCCAAACAGAAAATTAGCACAGAAGTAAAAAAGCTCAACAAAACCATAGATCAATTAGACCTAACAGACATCTACAGAACATTCTATCCCAAACCCACAGATTACACATTCTTCTCAGAAGCCTATGAAACCTTCTCTAAAATAGATCATATACTGGGTTATAAAGCCTGCCTCCATACCTTTAGTAAAATCGACATAATTTCCTGCATGTCATGTCACCATGCTGTATTGCTAGAAATTAACAACAAAACGTGTACCAGGAATCCCACCAGCTCCTAGAAACTAAATAACACACTTTTAAATGATAATTGGGTAGTGGGTGAAATAAAAATGAAATTGCAAAATTTCTAGAAATGAATGACAGAATACAATGTACCAAAATTTATGGGACACAATGAAGGTGGTCCTCAGGGGAAAATTCATAGCACTAAATACCTTCATAACAAAGGCAGAGAGATCTCACATCAAGAACCTAATCATCCACCTAAAGGCATTGAAAAACTAGAAGAATACAACCGTAAAAGCTCTAGCAGAAACAAATAATTAAGATCAGAGCAGAAATTAATGAATTAGAAATTAAGAAAACAACTAAGAAAATTGCTGAAAGAAAGAGCTGGTTCTATTTTTTTTTTTCTTCCCTGAGGTAGGGTCTCACTGTAGCTCAAGCTGACCTGGAATTCATTCTGCAGTCTCAGGGTAGCCTTGAACTCACAGCGATCATCCTACCTTTGCCTCCCTAGTGCTGGGATTAAAGGCGTGCACCACCACGCCCAGCAAGAGCTGGTTCTTTGAAAAAAATAAACAATATTGATACATCCCTGGCTAATTTTATCAAGTGAAAAAAGACACATTTCAAATTAGCAAAATCAGAAATGAAAAAGGAGAGATCACAACAGACTTAAGTAAAATAGGGAAAATCATCAGGAATTATTTCAAAAACCTCTATTCCCCAAAACTGAATAATATGGAGGATAGGGACAAATTCCTGGACACATACCACAAACCAAAGCTAAATTCAGAGCAGATTAATCTCATAAACAAACCTATCATACCCAACGAGATTGAAAAGGTAATGTAAAACCTCCCCCAAAATAAGAGTCCAGGACCAGATGGCTTCTCAGCTGAATTCTATCAAACCTTCATGAAAGAACTGAAACCAACTTTTCTCAAACTGATCCACATAATCATGTTAACTGCTGTCAATATAATTATTATTCACACTGATAGTACTGGTATTCATAGATGCATGTGGTGGTTATTAAAGAAACGGTGGAGTGATTAGCAAATAAAGTTTGAGTTTTGCACACTATTTATAAAAAGAGAAATAAAACTTGGAAGTAATAAAGGCAATCATGGATCTATCTACTGAGGGTGGCTGCCAGGAGTACAAAGGACCTCACACAAGGAGAAAGCTTAGTTGATAGCTGAGGATTTTGCCTCACCTTTTGGTTTTAATTATTTTAATACCACTGGGCCAACCATCTCAATACACAAACATAGTAATCATTTATTTACTTTTGTTTTGTCTGTTTCCCATCTAACATTGTCTGAACCTCATGCATACTGGGTTATTATTGAATTCCTTGAAAGCATTGTCTCCATTTGAAAAGCTTTTTACCTACACTGAAGTAATCTTAGTTGAGCAATCTTATATGCATGTCTGTAGAATAGGACTTAAGAGCTCATTAGAAATATTAAATCAGGAGGCAGGCACAGGTGCAGATCTTCTGGCTTCAATTGCATTTGCGTAAGAGTAGCCAGATAATTGAAGGTGTTAGTGGTTACCTAGCTAAACACAAAAGATAAAAACAGTTCAAGCATGAGTCCTAAAATCTGTCTACCTTTTACATTTTAAGAAGTGGAAGTGATGTTGTTAGTGTTTATTAGTATACACAGGTGTGGAATTCTAAGATTCTATTCATAAATTCTTTTACTGGAATGTCAAAGTTTTTTCTCTTAATCTTATTTATATACAGGAGAGAGGAAGTTTTTGCCACTAAAACTCTTTCTGTTCAGGGTGGGTACATTTTGCAATTTTAATTATAGAAGAGCCTTAACTGTTGGCAAAACAAAGCCACTGGCTTCCTGCCTGGGGAAACTTTCAAAAACATAGAAAAGATTGTGTGGTTTAAGTGGCTTAGATCCAGTCATTTCCCACAGACTTTTAACATTAAAAAAAAAAAAAACACAATTTTTTAAACTCTGTAACAAAATATTTATCAATGCATTTGAGATGACACCTTTTAATATAAATGAGTTTTATGCCATATACATGCATGCTTCAAGCATGTTCAACATATTTATAACAGAAAATGCCTGCAAAAAGACAGTGAAATGTAGATGCCATATACAGCTGAATACTGAAGTGTCCTTTATGATGATAATATAAATATTTTTTCAAGACATAAGAATAAGTTCTAGATTTCTTAAGAAATAAAACAACAAATAGGTTTGCATCATATTATGAAATTCTGTTTCACAAGTTTATTTATTTTTTTAACATTCTTATTTTTATTTATTTATTTGAGAGCGACAGACACAGAGAGAAAGACAGAGGGAGAGAGAGAGAATGGGTGCACCAGGGCTTCCAGCCTCTGCAAACAAACTCCAGATGCGTGCACCCCCTTGTGCATCTGGCTAACGTGGGACCTGGGGAACTGAGCCTCGAACCGGTGTCCTTAGGCTTCACAGGCAAGCACTTAACTGCTAAGCCATCTCTCCAACCCAAGTTTATTTATTTTTAAAACTATAGAACAATTAATTTACTTTTATAATACTTTATGTATAAAATACATAGCATTTTTATAAGATATTTTATAAAATAAAAAAAATAAAATATTTAAGACTCTTTCCTTAAAATAAAACTGACTCACAAATTAAAGAGAAATTTTACTTACAAATGCAATCTTTCTACCATATTTTTATTAAGGTTTAGAACATTCTTGTAACTTTTATCTTATTTCTAGACAGAGTGTTTACATCTCTTCTGTATTTTTGTAATTTATAGTCACTTGCTTTTGATGTGAAAGAGAGCTCTGAGTAACATTAGAACTCCCATGCTAGTAGCTCTCAAATTGGGAGTTCTTATCTACTTAAATGAAGAATTAGAAATGTGGGAAAGGTTAATTATGAGATTTATTTTAGGGAGTACCAAGAGAGAGAGAAACAAAAGAGGAAAGCTCCTAAGTCAAAAGGAGACTGGGGCTAGAGTGAGACCCTACCTCAAAAAAAAAAAAAAAAAAAAGAAGGAGACTGGGAAAATCTCCCTCACATAGAAAAAAAGTCTCTCCAGAGAGTAAAGCTCTGGGGAAGGGAAGAGAAGAGAAGAAGAAATAAAGGAGCCCATATGATCTCAGGCTGTTGTATAAGGACAAGACATCCAATGTGAATGAGACTCATCACTGCGCTCAGGTGTGTAGGAAGGGACCAACCCAAGAGAAACACTGATTGAGGAGGGCCCCAACCATGGAGGCTCAGCCTCCAAAAGTGAGGAAGAAACAGTAAGCAGCTGCTCATAACCATCTTGTATAAAATTGGATCAGACATGGGCTCTAGTCCTATCAAGGCAGATAAGTTAGCATCCATGTTTCTATGGGCTAGTCTCTAAATACCAATCAGGAAAAAGCTATCTAACTCCTACTATGTACCAGTCTTAATCTTTTTGTTATTTTGTTGTTGTTGTTGTTGTTTTTGAAAGAGACTTTACTAGGTTAAGAGAAGGAAAGAGGAGGAAATGCGTAGAGCCCCTGCCATGAGGGAGACAAGAGGGGGTAAAGCCCCCCTGTTGTTTTTATTTAATCTTAACATTGATAAATAAAGTAATTTTTCTAACTGGCAAAATAAAGTTATTTCAAGATTTATGATTGTTTTTTGAAGTTTAACAATATGTTTTTTTTTTAATTTTTTTCTATTTATGTACAAAATATAAGGTTCAGGTGTGTCTAAGACCACAGAGATCACTCTGAGGCAAAGATGGAAACTTTTATTTGGGAAAAACATGAGTTGCAGGACTGACACTCAAGAGCGAAGCACTCTACTTGGGATCACAGACAGTGGACTATATAGAGCTCTTCAGTTGGGAGAAGGTGGGAAAGGGAGAAGTAAAATTTCTTTAGGGAAGGTCTAAGATAGCCAGGGTGTGGCACCAGAACAGTAACCACGTGTCCTGAGAGATAAGGGGCAGGAAACCTAGACCTGGGGCATTGTTAGTTAAGGAAGGGATAATGGCTGGGGGGTTTGCTTGAGAAATATGGATGACTCACTTCCTTATATCTCTGTGTCCCTCCTGCTGCTGGAACTCCATTTTGTCCTGACCTAACACAAAGATTATACAAATTAGTATAAAGTACATGGAATGTGAAAATTAGATTTTAAATTTTATATTTGTATGTGGGGAACATAAAGACATTTTCCTCTTCCATAATGTGAATGATAGTCACATGCAATAATAGATATTACTGTCATAAATATATTTTTCTTCATTGACATAGTTATTAGACAATAATTTTTGAGCCACTCAAAATTTTATGAAATTTGGTATTTGCTCTGTGAGCAGAGGGATATGGCACAGAAAAGAAATCTTTGGGCTAAAACTTCTGCCTGTTCAGCTGTAATTATATGAGAGATTGGGCCAGATGGTCTGCACTGTGACAACAGAAAGAATGCAGTCTTTTGAGTGGGCTTGAGTTCTCAAGTAGTGTCCTGTACTTCAAAGTCTGTGTGGTAGTTTGATTCAGATGTCCCCCATAAACTTAGGTATTCTGCATGCTAGTCTCCCCAGCTGATAGCAATTGGAAATTAAAGCCTCCTGGAGGCAGTGTGTTTTGGGGTGGGCTTACGGGTGTTATAGCCAGTTTCCCTTTGCCAGTGTTTGGCACACTGTCCTGTTGCTATTGTCCAACTTATATTGGCCAGGGGGTGAAGTCCACTCTCTGCTCATGCCATCATTTTCCCCTGCCATCGTGGAGCTTCTCCTAGAGCCTATAAGCCAAAATAAACCTGGTTTTCCCACAAGCTACTCTTGGTTGGGTGATTTCTACCAGCAATGTGAACATGACTGCAACAATAAAGTGGTAATGCAGAGTGGGATTGCTGCTAGACACCTGACTGTGTGGCTTTGGCCTTTTGGAGCTGATTTTCAAGAGGAATGTGGAAGGATTTGAAACCTTGGCCTAAGAGACGCATTGCAGTGCTGTAAGTACAGCTTGATGGACTATTCTGGTCAGAGTTGAAAGGCCTGAATGCAGTAAGGACTATGGACTGTGAGATTTGGTTTATGAGAGTAAGAAAGAGCTTTGCCTGGACTGGGCTAGTAGTTTGTGTGGGAAACTCGCTATTCTGCCTGGGTCCTGAAAAGTTGTACAGGGTTGCTTTGCATAGAAATGAACTGGTGAGGATATGGCACAGGAAATGAAATATTTAGGCCCAAATTTCTGCCCATTCACCTGCAAATTATTTGAGAGATTACAACCTTTGAAATTGAGTCAGCTGACTTGGGTTAAGGCAACACGAAGAATGTAGACTCTTTTGAAGGGACCTGGTTGCTCAAGGAGTGTCCTGTTCTTCAAAGTCTGCTTTATTCCCACTTGGATTAATAAACTGGCACCTTACCTGGTATTGTGGAGTATAAAAAATGCAGGAAAGAGAGGGTCACTGAGTTTTCAACATGGTCTTGTGTTTTGGAAATGGCCATGGGCAGCGTGAAGCAGGTTTGCTGGTTGCCTGCATGGAGACCCCATGGGGCCATGAGAATGAGTTTTTTTTTTTTTTAATTTTTCTATGTTTTTCTATTTTTATGTCACATACAAGATTTCATGCATTTATATAAAACTTTAAGCTTTGGTTGGTATTTACAACTTGTTAACAGTAAATTGGAGAAGCACAAAATCATGTAAGTACCCACTGTGAAGACATAAATATGGCTGTTTGAGGGGGTGGAAACCTAGTCTCATGTCCTTTTCTTACATATTTCTCTGTCTAAGTAGTTAATAAGTTTGCTAACTTTACTCACTTTGACTCATCCTGAATTTTTATTCAATGGTGTGTTCAAAGATCTGGCTTTACCTGCATGGACATCCTTCAGTGGAAGGGAACTCTTCAGGCTATGGGTGGCAGTGCTGGGCTGTGTCTCTGGCTGAGACACACTTACTATTTCCCACAGTTTTCCAGCCACAGTTTTCATGTCAGAGTGTTAAGTAGATGGTTATTTTGTTTTTAGAGCCATTTCTCAAGATGGGAGAAATACCAGGAGATCTGAAAGTGGATCCATTCCCAACTTTTTATATTAATAAAAAGAATTTCATTTCTGAAACTCTAGGCTGGATAAATTCATATTAACTGCCAGACATTATTTTGGAATTGATAAACAGGTTATTTGTGGCCATTATGGAAGGCATACATTGTACTAGAAGATGTGGAAAGAAAAATAAGCATAGAGCTAGAGAGATGACTTACTGTTTAAGGTGCTTGTCTGCAAAACCTAAGGATCCATGCCCAATCTCTCTTCAGATCCCACATAAGTCAGACACACATAGGTGATAAAAGAGCAATGTCACACATGCTTAATAAGTGGCACAAGTGTCTGGAGTTTGATTGCAGTGGCTGAGGACATGGCATTTTTCTCTCTCTCTTTTTATTGTTCACTTTCTAAAACAAATATGAAGATGGTAGCAGTTCAGTTAAGAAAGCAGAATTTCACTGTGCACCTCAGAAATAACACTGGATAGGCTGCTATTTACCTCATAGACACATGTCCCTCAATCTTTAACTTTCAAATGAAGAAGGGTGTACAGAATTTATGAGCTTGTAAGACTACAAATTGACAGTTTCTAGCTGCTGTTCTTCTGCAGTCCACCTAACTATCTAGAAGACATATTGCTTTCTAGTGATCTGTTCATGAGAGTGTATTACCACCCTAGAACCTGAGCACCATTCTAAATCTATTCAAAACAACTTGTTGAAAGAGAAGAGGTAAATCAAAACTTGTTACTTTATTTCACCCCACCATATCCTTTTCTCCTTTAAAAATAGCAATCCTTCTTACCACAGGGAGATAATTTATTTGGTTTCTTGTTGAATTTATGTCTTCTAATTTGCTAATTTGTTCTACACCTGAACAAAAATTGCTTTTACTTATGATTTTTTTGGTTTACAATGAGAACATTGAGTTTTTTTTAAAGTGACTCTTAATCTCCCTAATTAGCTTTTGATAAATTTTCTGGGCTAATCGTCATTTATCATTGCTTTAATTGAGCATAACTGAACCTTAAAATATGTTGAACAATTAATCAAAGCTGAATTTAGAGTATATTAACATCCACATGTGTCCAAACATTATATAACTGCTTAAAAATATAGAGCACAAATTGTCCTGCTATTGTATATGAAATAAGAAAACTATATTTTGTGTGAATTAATTATAAATTGGCATGCATTCAGAGAAGAACCATGAAGCTAGTGAGAGCTCTAGAACCACTATGTGTGTTGAAGACAGGCAGATATTACTGGAATTTAAGTGTGAACTGCTTGCCACTCAAAGGGCCAATATTTGGGAAACCAGAGTTGATAGGAAGAAACAAATTGTATTCAAGGTCTGCAAAATCTTGGAAGGATAAACTAGAATCCTAAATCTCCACTGAGGAAAAGGCTGTGGGCAAGAAAGTCTTTCAGTAGTATGGTAAGATAATACAGAAAACTGTTTGCAGAAAACTGCATCCATTCTTATCCAGGGTGTATGTCTCATTTTTTTTCCTACCTCTGCGTGGAAAATTGCAAGGGACCTTGAGTTTCTAAAGCTGTAGTGTTCCTGTACTTTCATACAACAAACATGAAGTTAAACTTCACAGCAAGTAATATGCTTTGTGTTAGCACTGAAATTCAAAGAGGGCAGTACAAAGTTCATCAGATATTCTGGTTTAAGACTGAGCAGTTACTGTCTTTATTAGGGTTGGTCTTCTCTTTAGAAAAAGGATTAGGGAAAAGTAGAGAATCAAAGGAGACAGAAACAACAGTGCCAAAGGAGCAGCCCTGTCACAAAGGAATTGGAAGTATTTACCAGGAGGAGATGAGGACCTATCTCTAATCCCCAAAGCAGAAAAATGCAAACAAAAGTAGAAAATAGGATTGCATCACACTAAGAAGCTTCTACACAGAGTGGGAGAAGATAGATCTGTAAATCACAGATAAGGGGAAGTAGTAGCATGGTGGTCACAAGGTTACATCCTGTCCCCAAACCTTCCTGTATATTTTGCTACTTGCTAGCCTTAAAGTGAGCAGTTTTCCTTTGTAGAACCAGGAACCCATAGAAAATGTTTCTTCTTGAAGTTTATTTCTATTTGGTGCTTGTCACACCCACAGAAAGCTGATCCACTGTCATTGAAAGAAGAAAGTATTGCAAAGGGGTTGGAGAGATATCTCAGTGGTCAAGATGAAAAGCCTAATGACCGAGGTTCCATTCCCCAGTACCCACATAAAGCCAGACACACGGAGTGGTGCATACATCTGGAATTTGTTTGCAGTAGCCAGAGGGCCTGGCACACTCTCTTTCTCTGTCTTTCTCTTTCTCTGTTTATTCCTCCCCCTCCCTCTCTCTCTCTGCTTGCAAATAAACAAACAATTATTATTATTTTTTTAAAGAATGTTCAGTGTATATTTCCTAAGAGAAGGAGGCAGGCCATGCCATGCATGCGCTCCTGGGAAATTACTAGCCATGTCATGTCTCAGAGGCAGAAGGGAGAATCAACACAGCTTAACACTTTATTGTGTTTTTCATGAATATTGCAGGCATGGGAGGGGAGATGCTTGAAGGGTAGCCATCATAATAACCACCAGTGAAGTGTACCAACTGGCCTTGGGTGATTTAGGGAGGGAGGAATAGAAGCTTGCTCTTGCTGTCTGAAAGCAGTGCAGAAGGTTGCCAGTGAGTATGGAGTTAAGATTGGTTGAAGGATGATATAGTTTTGTATTCTTGTAAAAGCTGGAGCACAGGGGAGAGGCAAATAATTTTGGCTGCTAATTTGTCCCTCTAATTAATAGATGCCCCCCACCAAAAAAAAGATTGCTTTCTGGCCTCTACTGCTGCAAGAACTTAGCTGTCTGACTAACCACTGCTGTGCAGAAGGTGTAGACACAGAGGGATTATGGTGACCCCAGTGAGCATGCTGGACATCCTTCCTTTTTGTTCTTAAAAAATATTTTTACTTAATTTTTTATTTGCAAGGAGAGAAAAAGAGAGAGAGAGAGAGATAATGGGCACACCAGGGCTTCCAGCCCCTCTAAAGGAATTCCAGATGTATGTGCATCTTTTTGTGTCTGGTTTTACTTGTGTACTAGGGAACTGAACATGGGTCATTAGGCTTTGTAGACAAAGTGCCTCACTTAGCCATCTCTATAGAGGATCATTATTTTGTTGAGTGCACCTAGTTCTTGAAGCTTTTAGAAAAAAAAAGTAAATAAAAGCTTCTATAATCTAGTTTTAGTTTGCTTGGCATAATCTAGAGATTCCATAAAAGCTGGGGAGTACCTTGGCCAAGTGCAAAGATAATATTGTTTTGCCAAAACTATTAATTTATTATAGTTGAGCATTTTTCAGGTCTTGAAATTTTTGGGAGCTGCTTTAATTTTTTTTTTAATTGACAACTTCTATACTGTAACAATTAACCATGATATTCCCCTCCTCTCCCCACTCTCCCCCTCACAACTCTGCTCTCCATCACATACCCTCCCTCTCTCCATCAGTCTCTCTTTTATTTTGATGCCATCATCTTTTTCTCCTATTATAAGGGTCTTCTGAAGGTATTGCTGGGCACTGCAAGGTCATGGATATCAAGGCCAATTTCTTTCTGGGAAGTTGCATTTTAAGGAGTGATACCCTTCCTTTGGCTCTTACATTCTTTCTGCTACCTCTTCCACAATGGACCCTGAGCCTTGGAGGATGTGATAGAGATGTTTCAGTGCTGAGCCCTCCTCTATCACTTCTTCTCAACACTGTGTTGCCTTTTGGGTCATCCCATTCATCACCACCATCTGAAAACAAAAGCTTCTCTAGCCAAAAGTGAGAGTGGTACTAATTTATGAATATGAACATTAAGTGTAGTACTTTCAGGGCAGTTAGTTGAGAATAAATATATATATTTAGTCAGACAAGAGCAGACTTTATACTCCTAAGCATATGACATCCCAGCCATAGGCTTTTGATTAGGTTTCCAGTACCAGGCCTATATTCCCTCCCATAGATAAGGCCTCCAGTCCAATTAGAGAGCAGTTGTTTCAGTCATTTGCTCTGTCTGGCCAAACTTGAGGCTTTGAGTGTCCACTGCTTTCACTGCTAATGACTTCTTTCTCCTACACACATGTGATCTCTTCAGCAATAGGGTCTTACCATCTGTTACTCGTGGGAAACCAAGGGCCTTAACAAAAGCCTGTAATGTTTTGGAGGCAGCAGGGACCTCCCTGGCCACCAACTCACTGGTAGGTATCCCATCCCTGGCACTGAAAATTTTCTAGTAGCAATCTATGGCTTCTGGATGTGCTATTATCCAAAGAAGTAGGTTTTTATATGTCATATTCAGAATATCTTGAAGTTTGATTGACCCTCCCCTGATCCTTCTATTATTAATCTCTTCCCCTGACCTCACTTAGGCCATTCCACTCCCTCTGATCTGTTCTTCTACTTACATATATAAAATACTATCCCCTAAAGTCTTTCCTTCTTCTCCCTTTTGGAAGCTTCTTAAAGGTTTTCAATAAATTCCCTTTGTGTATTTTACCTATACAATTTGGGAGTCTGTTGCTTGCACCTCATAATGTTCAGGTATGAAGTCAAATTTTAGGATTTGAAACTTTCCTAAATTTTATAAACAAAAAACACAAATATGAATGATTAAAAATATTCTTAAATTAGCCAGGTGTGGTGGTGCATGCCTTTAATCCCAGCACTTGGGAGGCAGAAGTGGGTGGATCACTGTGAGTTCGAAGCCACCCTGAGATTACGTAGTGAATTCCAGGTCAGCCTTGGCTAGAGTGAGACCCTACCTTGAAAAACAAAACAAAAAAAAAAAAAAATTAAAATTCTTAAATTGTTTTCAGTATGTCAATCCATGAAATATTCCTGTTTGAGCCATAATTAGCTACTACATAACAAAATGGTGAATTTTCAATACCTCACAAACAGGGACAGAAAGCAATGGTAGATACCTGCAGTAGTTTGAATGGATGTCCTCCAACAGATTCAGGAGTTTATTAAAGCTGTAGATCTCCAGCACCTGGCTGGAGAAGGTGTCACTGTGGGCAGATCTCAGGATCCAGCCCTAAAGGGTTATTGGGGCAGATCTGCATTCCAGTCTAAGGTATGTGCTTACTTATGGTGCTGGTACTGGTATTTCTCAGTGTGGACCTGTAAAAGGGAGTCAGCTTGTGCTGCTGTATTATGGAACTTGCCCTGGATCTGTGAGCTTCAAATAGACTCCCTTCCTCCCCAAACTCTGCCTGATCTGGAGGTTCAGTCCAGCAATGTAAAGCTAACTTCAACAACACCCAAAGTAAGTGTGTAGAGAGAGGAAAGACAGAGTTTAAACACCAGAATATCTGGTGTATTTAGAAATAGCCACTGAAGAACCTCTCATTCATGCAAGAAGGATGTATAAAACCTCCACATGGGGATTTTGCTTCCATAACTTGAAACAAATAGTGTATATTTCAAGATACAGAATTAATGAAGATACATATACCACAAATGGTATCAAGAAGTGTTTCTTATGATAATAATTTTTTGGAGCGATGAGTAGGGTACTGTTTACCAGACCTTTTAAGGTTTTACAAAACTGTCATCTGTTCCTTTGATGGGGATTTTTCTCTTTGATAATTATCAAAGCTTCTAACCACATAGAAGTTTCAGAAAACAGATGACTCACTTCTTGCTCTGATCTCTGTGTCATAGCCAAATTAAAACATTGCTACAGAAGAGGAATTTGCTTCCACTAGGACATTTAGTTGTATATTTTGCCTTTTCTAACAAATATGATGGAATATAATGTTATGTGATTTAGACATAATATTAACAGAAAATAAATATTTCATATGACCATAAAAACAATTGTGAGAAATATTGTACTGCAGTTTTTCTTTCTTTGGCATTATAGCAATATAATTTCTCTGTTTATGTTTTATATAAACATGATTAAGCTTTTTTGAACATTTTGTTTCCAAGTGGCTTCATTGTGGTTGGTAATTCTGACCAATATAAGGATTGAACATTTCTTCAAAGAAGCAAATGAACTACTAAAGTTGTATATGAGGGGTGGAGAGATGGCTTAGCGGTTAAGTGCTTGCCTGTGAAGTCTAAGGACCCTGGTTCGAGGCTCAGTTCCCCAGGACCCATGTTAGCCAGATGCACAAGGGGGTACATGCATCTGGAGTTCGTTTGCAGTGGCTGGAGGCCCTGGTGCGCTGGTTCTCTTTTTCTCCCTCTCACTCTCTCTCAAATAAATAAAAATAAATAAAGTTGTATATGAGTTAGCATTATGTGTTAACTAAGAGAACCTTCAAGCATTTTGGGTAGAGAATCATTCATCATTTTCTATAGGTTTACTTGGTATCCAGTATATCTCTTAGCATTACTAAACCCTCTTTTAATGATCTGTTTATATGATAAGAGTGAAATTATTACATTTCTACATTTACTTCTGATCATAGGAACTGACGCAATGGATACTTCATGTAGAAATTCATTTCACTTTTCAAACACATTGAACCACTCCATGAGTGATTTTTGTGTGCAATTAAGAAAAATAAAACTTTTGCTCTTAATATATTTCACTTAGGATAATAGGTGTTCAATAACCCAACACAAAAATAAATAAGTTCCTAAAGGAAATAATAGGACTCTCTTTGAATTTATGGGAAATCTTCTGTAATGTGGTAGGAATTCCAAGTTATTTACTTATCATGGTACTAGGCTACTGCTGAATCCTAGCCAAGGACAAACCAGAGAATCAAAGACAGAAGGCATATTCATGAGCAAAGTTAGTAGAACCAACTCTAAAACAGGAGCACAAACTCTAAAAATATCCACCTGCATTACTGGTTACAGAATCTGTCACAAAAGGGCACCTCAAGTTTTGGAGATTCTGTGCCATGCTTTTCCATCATTCTGGTAAGGATTATGGAGGCTCTAACCACTCTTCTGTGCCCCTGGGTGAACACTTCTAGACCTAAATTAGAATGGAGGTCAATGAAGGACTTTTGAGGACAGAAAATTCAAGAAGCGCTTGCTAGTAGGCAAGAATTAGGGAGCAGGAGGGGCAGAAGAGGAGAGAAGAAGAATGAGGAGAAGGAGGAAGGGAGATAAAAAGGAAATGGGAAAGAAGACAAGGAGAAAGAAAGAGAGAAAGGATTCTATGTAACATTTTTAGCAAATGAAACACTATAAGGTGCTCAATGATGAGAAACATCACATATTTCAATAATTATACATAGTCAATGGTCTTTTAGGAGAAGTTTGTGGTTTTATGTTTGAAATACTGTGGTAAACAAATGTTTAAAGTGGTTTAATTAGGACAATAATACCACATACAGAGATATGATTATACATGCACTCACACACATACATACACATGCATGAGCCTTTGGTTGCAATAAGTAATCTACCCAGAGAGTAGAATTAGAGACAGCAGCTAGAAGGCTCCTGTGATAGTTAAAAAGAATAATACTTGTGCTTTGGAATTGGGGTACTGGTAAAACAGATATAATTGAATGGGTTCTCAATATATAGAGAAAGACTTCCCAAGATATTGCAAAGTAAGAGATGACTACATTATTCTGACTATATTAACTATGGGGTCTCCAAAAGCATATTCTAGAATTAGCTTGTTTCATGTGTGAATGGATAGTCTGTGACATTACAAAAGCGCTTCTGCAATCAAATTTTAGAAATACACAGTTTAGGAGAAGTTAAGGATTTTCTCTAAAGCTTTTCAGTGCCTTTAAGAGGCTAGCATACATTGTGAACTTTCAGAAAGGAAACTAAGAAAACTCATTTTTATTTTTTTTATTTTTTATTTATTTATTTTTTTAATTAGTTTTTATTGTGCAAGTACAGGCAGTTTGGTACCATTATTAGGCTCATCCATGACCTACCCCCTCCCCATTGGCCCCTCCTTGTTGAGGTATATGGGTCGTGCATTGTGGAGTTAGCCCACAGTTATTGGTATGATAAATGTCTCTGTATATCATGACCCAACATGTGGCTCTGACATTCTTTCTGTCCCCTCTTCCGCAAAATTTCCCTGAACCATGTTGGGTTCCTTTTTTGGTCTGCTTCAGTAATAAGGTGTTGGGGGCCTCTGGGGCTCTGGCTCTCTGATTTGGTAGGAGTTGATTTTTCTCTGTGTTGGTCTCCTTCCCACTTTTGCTGGTATCTGGTTCATCAGGAAAACAGCACCCTTGCTTGTTTCGCCAATTTCCCTCAGTTTCAGTCAGGACCCTTTTGAGGTATGATGGGGTGGCTCTCTCCTTAGGATCTGCATCTATCTGAAAAAGAGAAGCAGATTCTCCAACGGAGAGTAAGTTAGCACCAAGAAACCTCGTTTTTGATGTAGTCTCAGATTTTTAATGACTATGGTGATTTGATGCCTAAGGAACAAATTAATTCTGCATGTGAATAAATTTTCTTTTAGTCCATAGTTACATGTGCTAAGACTTAAAAGGAGAAGGAATTTTGAAAAAAAGTTCATTGTAAAATATGGTCTTAATAAATATATTCAGCAGAGAAAGGTTTACTTGTTGTTATAAAATTCATAGGCTAACTGTTAAAGATGAAATGAAAATATGAACATTTCTTACAAAAATTATTCTTGCTCAAACTTTTACTATTCATTCATAATTGCTAAATGTTACAGTATCACTAAACAACTGACTGGCTTTACATAATAATGATTAAATTATGAAATATAAAAATATTAATGGTATTTTGACATAAGCTAGCTCTAAATTACTTATCACTCTAGATGTATTGATCAAATAAACAATAATTCATTGAGTTATAATCTGTACTCAGCATGTGTTTCATATAAAATTGTCAAGGAAACATGGCATGGTTCTATCAAGTAGAAACTCGGTCAATGTTAATATTTGTTGACTGATGTTATTTTTTCTTTTAGGTTTCCTTTATTCTTTGGTTACATCAACTATATCTTGAGTCACCATATTTAACTCCTTAATGCCCCTTTCCTATATTTAGTTTTACATTTTTCTGCATGAGTTCTGCTGATTTGACAGGAGCAAATCATATATTTGAAGACACTAGTCAAATATGAATATCAAATATTTTAGATCTTCAGTTACTTAGCATCTCTTGTATAAGTGGTTTAAAATGGTTCCTTTCTATAAATATGACTATTACTAGTCATATCTAAAATGATGTTCAAGTTAGACTCTGCCACCTATCGCCTATCTTCTTAAAGTTAATATTCATATTTTCCCAATATCCTATATGATTCAAGAAGATATTAAGTGCATAATGGATATTTATAATTTTTAAAGACATTAATGAGCACATATGTATGCCTTTAAATATAAAATATAAAGGAAAAATTGCCTCCTCATTTCTCATGAATTTTTCTATAAACACAAATAAAGACCCTCAGTTACAATGATTTTGTATGTTTGGAAGTGCTGGGTTTTACAGACTAAAGAAAAACTGATAAAGACCTTAAAAAGTATATTGCAGTTACCAGCTAAGTGGCATGAGCAATGCTGCTGGTAGCTCCATTCACTGTTCGGTCCATTCATGCCAATATTTGGTCAGGTGTGGATTTCATTGCAAGCCAAAAAGCCTGATAACTAAGGAAATTGTTGAATTGAAGTATATGAGCAACAATAATATTTCTTTAAATTATTTACTCTATGGAGTTTAAAATATCATATACTAAGTATAGTTTTTACAATTACTTGCTCATTTTGTTAAATAATAAAATATGTTGTATTAAGGTCTTTACAAAGGAATTTCCTGTATATTTGACTATGTAAGGTGCAATCAAATTTTTATAGTATATATATTTTAGCTGACAGCGTGCCAACAATGTCAACATGACTAATAGCCCAAGCTTTATAAGAAGACTTTCTAAACTAAGTTTTTTCTTATAAAGGATAACACATTTCACAGTGTTCTTTGTTCTTTTGTTTTTGATAGAGGGTATCACTTTAACCCAGGATGACCTGGAAATCACTGTGTAGCCCCTAACTTGCCTCGCGCTCATAGTGTTCTTCTTTCCTCTGTCTCCCAAGTGCAGGGAATAAGTGCATGCACCACCATGCCAGGTTGTAAGGTAATTTAACTGAGAAATAAAATATATTATGTAAGGAAAATATAGGTATTACAATATCATATACATTGTGATTCCTGATTCACATATAGTCTAAGTCCAAATATTAATGACCTTTATTGCAAATGTTACCAAGCATAATGATATCATGGTGCTATGAAAAGTAACTAGCTTTTCCCCCTTATACTATGTTTTACATGTGTAATTACTCGGCTATTAAAATAATGTTAAGATTTATTCACATTATTAATGCTTAAAGTTTTGTGTATTGTATAGCAATTTAAATCATTAACTTACTTATGATAAAAATATCCTGTAGCTTTCAAGGTAGTATTTATTTATTTATTTATTCTAAGGTAGTATTTAGATACAAATAGGCAAAGAACCTAGTTTGTTTTCATTGTTGGGGTACCATAATAAATAAATGCTGCCCTGCACATCAATTAATACAGTATTAAATGATCACTCTTCTAAGCTGCTTCTACTTAACTGAGTTTGCCACACATGAGTGTAGTGTAGTTGGAAAAATGTGACTAGATCTTGATTTTACTGAAGTAAAGAGTGCCTCAAGAGGAAATGAAAAATTTAAAAAATCCTTTCCCTGACCCTGACATGTTGAATGTTTTCACAGGACAGATGTGATTGTGCCTCTAACCTTGAGCCAGCCAAGAGATATTTTGGACAAGAAGAGCATGGACTATAATGTTCTTTCTTAGAAAAATGGAGTTTATTTTATTATCTGGTCTTTTAAACCTTCTAATATGCCTTCTCAAAATCAAAATATTAAAAAGCAAACAGTAGGGATGAAAAGATTATGGATAGAGAGAAATATTTTGAAACATGAAAGCTGACTTTTCAGTGATTTAAATGTGTTTTCAACAAGAGTATGTTACCATACTCCATAATCATGCTTAAAGTATATGTGAAAGAATAGCTAGTTGAGAATGATAGGCACATTTATGAATACAGGAAAGGTACATTTAAATGATTTTTCATAACTCACTAAATGTGAAGATAATTAATTTATAACAACCATAAAGAATAAAATGTGGGCTGGAGAGATGGCTTAGCGGTTAAGCGCTCGCCTGTGAAGCCTATGGAACCCGGTTCGAGGCTCGGTTCCCCAGGTCCCACGTTAGGCAGATGCACAAGGGGGCGCATGTGTCTGGAGTTCATTTGCAGTGGCTGGAAGCCCTGGCGCGCCCATCTTTCTCTCTCCCTCTATCTTTCTCTCTGTGTCTGTAGCTCTCAAATAAATAAATAAAAAATGAACAAAAAATATCTTTTTAAAAAAGAATAAAATGTTTATACCTTTTCCATAGAAAAATTACAATACATACAAATGCATATTTATTTCATATCATTGCAATGTGTCAAGTGCATATTTCAGTTTGTTCATGGAACAGGACTTAAGAAGGTTCTTGAGATACACCCGTCTTAGCTGGCATCTTCTGAGGCTGTGGGGCTAGAGATCCACTTCCAAGGTTGTTTCTTTACTCACATGTTTGGTGACTCATTGTCACCAGTGGTTTGTTTTTCTGCCTCTTTCTCTAGGGCCTTTCCATGTGATATGAATTTTTCATAGCATGGATCTCAGGATAGTTATTTTCTTACATGTGTGAGCTGAAAGAGATTATAGGCAGTTTTTTCTCACATATATACTTTTTTATTTGCCATGGTCAGGAGGTGGAGAGAAGAGGCTATTGCTCTTGGCAGGAGCATGCTCACAGTGCCCAAAGCTAAATAGTAAGGCAGTGCTTGTCAGAGCAAGGAACTGGAAACAACCCAAACAGCCACCAAGAGCTAAGTGGTTAAATGATGATCTAATGAAGTACTGTGCAACTGAAGCAGTGGACTGTTATTTTTAAAGCAATATAAACTAATCCTTTGTAAAACTGAATGACAGCTAAGTGGTTGAATGATGGTATAGCTATATAATGGAGTGCAGTGCAACTGAAGAAGGAGTGAAATGTTATTTTTAAAGCAATGTAAAGATAATACTTTGTAAAAAACAAAACAAATGATGACATATGATAGAGATGCATGAATAGAATAGAGTGAACTGGGGGACATGCCAGATACTGTTCATCAGGTTTCTGTCACTATGATAAATTAGCTGATGTAATTTAAAGTGATAAAAGTTTTATTTTGGTTCATGTTTTAAGAGACTTTAGTACATGGTCAGTTGCTGGGCAGTGGGCAGAGCAACATGGTGGTGAGCTTATGAGCAAGGCTAAAGTTGCTCACTTCATGGTTGCTAGGAAGCAAAGACAGAGAACAAGGATCCTGGCCCCCAGTATCTATTTCAAGGTCATGACACAATATCTTAATTCTCTTTAACTTGACCCTAGTTCATAAAGGCTCTTGTACTTTTTTTATAGTGTTCTAAGTTGATGATTCAGCCTTTTGTTCATGGGCTTTGCAGAGACATTCAAGGGCTGAACTATAATATTAAACTTTACATCTTCTCTCAATTGTCAATTTGAATTTAGAATTCAATAAGATATATAATAACAAAACAAATTTTAAAATATTTGAAAATTTGAAATACACAAATGACCTCACTTGTATACATACCTAGAATCACTGGGTTGCACTTGTCTTTTAAAGCCCTACATGCTGAGAACTTGACCTCCAGCCCATGGCACCACTGGGAGGTGGTGGAACTTTTAGGAGGTAGGTCTTAGCAGGAAGGAATATGGCTATTGCATATGTGCTTGAAGTGAATATAGGAACACGGGCCTTTTTCTTCTTTCTTTTTGTCTCATGAAGATGGTGAGGTCAACTAGAGTACTCTACCATGTGCTCTCATTCACGTTGACACAGACCAAAGTCAATGGACCCAACCAACTATGAAAAGAACTCCCAGAAACCATGAGCAAAATTAAACCCTTTTTCCTTTCACGTGGTTATGTAAGGCATTTGTTTCCAGTCATGAAAAATTGACTTACACAACAGCTGTAAAGAAAAGATCTTTTCTAACTAAGGAGTCTTAAAAACAATACAGTCATTTGACTATACATACATAGTACAATATACTCTAAAGAAAAAAGACCTGCAAAGAAAATCTTAAACTCTTTTCAATTCAATAAGCATGTTATTGATAGAACTACTAGCAGTTTTATTGTGAGATTATAGTTGTGTTAAATCATAGGTATTATGTTGATTTTGAAAACCCAGTGCTTTCTGATATTATGAGAGGTGACTATAGTCATCATGAGTGGATCCAATGTAGGAAGTATACTTATCTGGGAGTCCTGTCAAATTATAAACCAGGCAATATCTTTCTGGGTTGCATTCTCCAAGAGACTGAGTGTAGTGGGACTATTTAGGCCCATTTCTGAAAGCCACATTTTTTATTATCTGTCTTTAGCTGAAGAATTCCCATGACATTCTAGGATGTCTAGACATCTAGATGTCTATCTGTCAGTCTCTCTTCTTATTTTTTGTTTTCTCTTTCTTGATTTCTTGAGAAATGGTTTCACTATACAATCCAAGATGACCTGAAATTCCCATTCCTTCTGCCTCCAACATGTAAATTCTGGGATTACAGGCATGGGACCCCCATGCCTGGTTCTTCTATTCTACCATTGCTCCATCTTTCTTTGTCTCTATAACTAGAGGTCAGATTTATATCACAATACCTAAACTTTAGTTTTTTTATTTCTACTTTTTTATTTTATTAGCATTCATTGTTTTGTTATAACATGTTTACTTATTTATTTGAGAGAGAGAGAGAGAGGGAGAGAGAGAGACAGAAAGAACAAAAGAATGAAAGAATGAATGAAAGGAAGAAAGAGCATCAGAGGGCCTCTAGCCACTGTAAACAAACTCAAGACACATGTACCAGCTTGTGCATCTGGAATATGTGGGTTCTGGGGAGTTGAACCTGGATCCTTAGGCTTCACAGGCAAGAGCTTTAATGGCTAAACCATCTCTCCAGCTTTTTAAATTTAATGTTATTTATTTATTTGAGAGCTAGAAAGAAACACACACACACACACACACACACACACACACACACACATATATATATAGAGAGAGAATGTTATAATATTTTTATACATGTATATAATGTAGTTGCTCATATTCACTCTGTGTGGTGGTTTGATTCAAGTGCCCCCCGCCTTAAAGTTATGTATTCTGAATGCTAGGTCTCCGTCTGGTGGCAATTTGGGAATTGAAGCCTTCTGGAGGTAGTATATTTTTGGGGAAGGCTTATGGGTTTTATACCCAGTTTTCCCTTGTCTGTGTTTGGTATACTCTCCTCTACTATTGTCCACCTGATGTTGGCCAGGACGTGATGTCCACCCTCTGTTCATGCCATCGTTTTCCTCTTCCATCATGGAGCTTTCCTTCGAGTCTATAAGCCAAAATAAATCCTTTCTTCCCACAAGTCGCTTTTGGTTAGTTCTTTATGCCAGCAATGAGAAGCTGACTGCAACAGAAATTGGTACCAGAGGAATGAGGTCATTACTGCTAGAAATCTTTCTGTGGCTTTGGTCATTTGAAACTGATTTAAAGGAAGAATGTGGAAGGATTTGAAACTTAGGCATAAGAGACACCTTACAGTAAGTATAGTTTTATGGACTATTTTGATCAGAGTTGAAAGACCTGAATGTAATAAGAACTATGGACTGGTACTATGGAGTTTACAAATGCAGGCAATAGGAAATAGTCATTGAATTTGCAACATTTTTTTCTTTTGAAGTAACCATGGACAGTTTGAAGCAGGCTTTTTGGATTACTTGCATGGGGGCCTGATGAAGCCTTTAGGATATACTGTGGGTTGCAGTGGAGCCCTGGTGGAGATACAGTACCAGGGGATGACTACCAGGGAGAGCTAACCCCCATAAGATGAAATTTCCTGCTGTTGTGAGCAGCCTAGCTGGAGGGCCAGAATTGGAACTCCAGAGACTTGTCACTGGTTACAATTATTGGACTTGGAAACTTGTCACTGGTTAGAGTCGTTGGACTTGGAGCTACAGAATTTGATTTTGTTGGTTTATTATTTCTTTGCTATACCCAATGCAATCTTTTGGGTATGAATGTTTATTCTGTGCCAATATGTTTTCTTATGTGTGTTTATTTTGGTATTATGTCTCCATTAAAAGACTTTGGACTATGGGAGCATCATTGGGACTGAAAAAGTTATGGAGACTTAATAGTTGGACTATATGCATGGCATTTTACCTCATGGATGGTTATCAGTTTTGAGGGCTAGGAATGGAATGTAGTGTTTTGATTCATGTGTACCCCATAAACTTCTGTGTTCTGAATGCTAGATATCCAGTTGGTAGCAATTTGGGAAAGGTAGCCTCCTGGATGCAGTGCATTATTAGGTTCAGGTTTTTGGGTACTATAGCCAGCTTCCCCTTGCCAGTGTTTGGCACACTCTCTTGTTGCTGTTGTCTACTTGATGTTGGCCAGGAGATGATGTCCATACTCTGTTCATGCCATCATTTTCTCCTGCCATCACGGAACTTCCCCTCAAGTCTGTAAGACAAAATAAACCCTTTCCTCCCACAAGCTGCTCTTGATTGGGTGTTTTCTGCCAGTAATTTGAAGCTGACTGCAATACCCTGTGTTACCGTCCCTGCCTCTTCCTTTCCCTTCCCAAAGGTCCAGATAACAATTTATATTAAACAAGTAGCACAAACACAAAGGATACAAAACATCAAACAAATAGTATTCAAGTAACTTTCTCCCTTTCGTACTCCCACATTGAAACACTTTTTTTATACACTTTCCCATTCATGTACTCACTTTTTGATACATGATAGCTGTGACTATTTTGTGTGGTTGTTGAGAAATGCAGTAATATGCCCCCACTTTGACTCTCTTTCTTTGGTGAGGAGTTTGTCCCATAATTCCACTGTACTAAATTTCTGTATAAGGACTTTCTCCACCTACTGTTATATGCATTTTTAGCTATTAGGGAAGCACACAGAGATGAGACATTGCACAAGATGTTGAGTATCATAATGTTCTGTTTTCTAGTAAGTGAATTGCTGAAGGTGCTACTCATGGTCAATGTCTATTCATGATCCTGTCACTGTTTAAAGACAGAAAGTACATTTAAACCAGGATAAACGATGAAGAGAAGTAAAGTTATACTTAAATGTACTTTTAGAGTAAAACTGGTTACATATACAGAGAAAGAACACTTCTTTTTATTTTTTCAAATAATATTTTCTCCCTCAAGGTATGAGAACATCTTAACTTTCCACGTTTAAGAATTAGCAACGGAAAACTTGTCAAATGTACAAAAAGAAAAAAAAAAAACTAAGAAATGTTTGGTGATATTTTCTCACACAGAAGTCCACTCATTTTGTCTCCTTACAAAAAAGCAAAATTGTCATCTAAGTTTGACTGATTTATGATGCCCTGGATCTTAGAACTCCCAAGTGAGTTTTCCATGACATGAAAAATGAAAAGGACCAGCTGTCCAGTGTACATTATTAGCAATTCTCATCTTTCTTGTTTTTTTTGTGTGTTTCTGGAAGTTGAAGTGCTTCTCAGAGATGTCATTCACTTTACTGTACACTTGATCATTCAGGGACATGGATATATGGCTCACTTGGTAAAGCACATGCCATCCCTGGGAGCATGCTCCTGTAATCCCAGGCCTGTGGCGGTGAACAAGGAATCTCTGGGGCTTTCTGGCTAGCATGTCTATTTGAGTTGGTGATCTCTGTGTTCATTGAGAGACCCTGTCTCAAAAAATAAGATGGGCTGTGATAAAAGAAGATAGTAAATGTCAACCTCTGGCTTCTACATGCATTTATACACATGTGTACTCATACTAGCACATGTATATAAGCATATAAACATGCATGCACCCACACATTCTACACACACACACACACACACACACACACACACACACACACTCCATCATGCAGGAAAAGAAAGGAAAGTGTTGACATTTTTCTTCTCAGTGGAACTATTATATTTTTTATTTATTAATCAAAACTAGAACCTCATTTTTAAAGCAATGTCCTATATGCAGAAAGTTATTAGAATATAAATTGATGACCCCTGGAAATTACATGAAAATCAAAGTATGTGTTATAAAAGTGTCTAAGCCATAAACTTTTTTCTATAAAGTTATGACTAATCTGACTGTAGTGGTTTGAATTATGTGCCTCCAATAAACTCATGTTCTGAATGCTAGGTCCCCAGCTGGTGGCAATTTTGGAATTGGAACCTCGGGAAGAAGGGTTGTTGTTGGGGGCAGAATTATGGGTGTTATAGCCAGTTTCCCCTTCCTAGTGTTTGGCGTGCTCTCCTTCTGCTATTGTCCACCTCATGCTGACCATGATGTGATGTCCAGCCTATGCTTCTGCCACATCTTACACTAACAGCATGGAGATTTCCCTCAAGTCCACAAGCCAAAATAAACCCTTTCCTACCATTAACTGGTTTTGTTTGAGTGCTTTGTGCCAGCAACACGAAGATGACTGCAACACTGACTCCATAACAACAGTGATTCAATAAAGTTAACAGCAAATGAAAAGCCAAAAGTAAATAGCAATAAAAGAAAGGAGTTTCAAAACTCACATTAGTTCCATAATTGTCCTGTCCTCTCATCCTTCAGCTCTTAGGCAAACATTTCTTCTTAGACTGAAGACAGGGTTTCCTGTTGAGCTGATGCCTAGAGAATAGGAATTGAACTATCATTTTCCCTATTTACTATTTTGGATTAAAAATGCTATTTCAGTATGGCTATATTTCATATAACTATTCAAAATATGTGTGTCTATATATGTATTACATATTATGTGTTATAGAAAATAGACCTTAATGAAAGTCTTGGAAATGATGCAGAATTATCTTTCATTTTTTATGTTGTGAAATGAGAATATATCTTATAGTATTTAAAAATGTTTAAATGATTTTCTAATATAATTTAAACTAGGTTCCACTAAACTGTATATGCATTAATTTTAGTCAATTTTAATTCTCCTTAAATATAAATTCATTGCTATATTGTTTGTTAATCCAAAAATTATAAATTTATATTGAAGCTTACTTTAAACCTTGAATGACTAATTTATATTTATTTATTTATAATTACAATTATTAGACTATAATGAAGAATATAACAAAAAACAACATATCATTCTGTGTCTCTTAAATTAATAGCAGATAAATGACAAAGCTTTGCATTTTAGTTGCATTTAACATTCACCTCCAAGAGACAAAAATAACCAGAACTAGCTGGGCATGGTGGTGCACGCTTTTAATCCTAGCACAAGAGAGGCAGAGGTAAGAGGACCACTGTGAGTTCAAGGCCTACCTGAGATTACAGAGCACATTCCAGGTCAGCCTGGACTAGAGTGAGACTCTACCTTGAAAACAAAAAAATAACCAGAACAACGAAAACAAAAATTTAAAAGTTGGATAGAGATGGTTTTCTAGTATTTACTGTAGTAATTGTTTTATTTTCTTCTTTAAACAGTAAATTTTATAAAGTGAATTAATTAATCATTGATTTTCTAATTTTATATATTTTGTAATAACTTAACTAATATTTATTGAAAGTTTATTACACATTAAGTGGAATTACAAGACATTCAGTATTACTGTATTCCTATGTGCAGATGTAAAGGGAAAGATGGCAGAAGAATATCATTTACCAGAGTCCAGATGTTTGAAGCTTATAAAGAGGGTTGAGAGAATCAGGAAGGACTTTCTAAACTCAGGGTTGAAAGCTATTAAAGGTCTAGGGAATGAAACCCTAGGTGTGGTCTACAGTATATGGAGAATGACTATGACTCAAGAAAAAGGCTCCAAACTACATAGGCTGATGTTTGTGCACTGTTTCCTCCATAAGGAAATGGGAAGGCAGGCGCAGATGAAAAGTGGCTATGATATGGGTAGTGGCCATGCTCCTCTTCCATTGACCTGCAAGTCTGTCAGGTATAGCTAGACAGTCCCTCTTCTTGCCTTTCTAGGCCTGAAAATAGTATGGTCTCCTTCCTATGGCTAATTTCTGTGTGAGTCCACCAGCCTTCATGTACTTTCATAATCTTGATGCTATTTTGGCCACAGAAGGAAGGACAATTATAACAGTGACAATTGTGGGACTGGTAGGTAAAAGCATGTGATGAAAAATAATATATAAATTTTATTTTATTATTTTTATAATAAGTAAACACAAATGAAATAATAAGCTTCATTCTCCATGGATGCAAGGCACACCTTCATAAGGATGCTTATTCTTTGCAAACTAGAAATTCAATAAAAATCTCCACATTTATTTTAAAAATGGAATTTGACAAATGTATGAAAAATTCTATGGAAACAGAGAAGAAAAAGATGTTCTATAGAGAACAAAGTTATTTTGGACATAGAGAGTATATTATTTCGATTTTAATCATTATAGTGAAATATTTGAAGAATTTTGACTTTGTGAAAAACAGAGGCCTGTGCAACTCAATGTTTATGTGACATTATCTGTTCATATAGCTGTGTTGATGAATGTGTGGGAGGAAGGGCATCAAATCTCAAAGCAGGACATCAGAGAGAAACTCAGGAGTCAGACAAGCTTTTATATTACCTAGTTAGACTCATTTCAGAATAATATTCCTTTTGGTGGGCAGTGTCCCAAATCACCTAAAGACCTACTAGGTGCTACATATTAAAGGTACTCATTTCCCAGTCTTGGTGCTCTGGAGACCCAGCCTCCAGCATCAACTCAAAGCAGAGGTTTACTATGAACTCTCAGTACATTAATGTGGTATTGATATGAAGAAATAAACTGGATAACTGGATTAAAGTAGAGACACCAAAACAGATCTTAATATGTACAGATATTTGACACATATAAATGTGATACTACAGTTATGCTTTGTAAATTTTAAAACAGCTCAGGGCAACATGTTGCTATGCTTAGTGTAGAAAAAAAATTCATTTAGCTCTCCAGCAATATTGATATATTGACCCATATTCAAATTAAGATCTTCTAATCACCCAAAAGTCTAATAAGAGAGCAGAGATGAAAAAGTTTCATCAATGAAAATATTTGTGGGATATATATCATAAAAAATAGCTAATATAATTATATATGAGGAATACTTACAAATTATTAAGATAAAAAATCTATATACCAGGTTGATAGAGCTAGAAATGAGCAGTTTTGCATCAGAGGAAATTCATATAGCAAAACATAGAATTATATTATTGGAATAACAAATTAAAAGAATTGTAAAATATTAGCATACGCACAATTGCTTTAACTTAAAAAATTCTAAAATACAACCTATTAATGTTATAAAGAAAACTGAACTTTCATGCACTGGAAGTGGGAGAGTATACTGGGTAAATATTTTAGGATACATTTTAAGAAACTAAGACACAGAGTGATTGAATCACATTTAAACAACTGCTACAAGTTAGAACTATGACATATAGGCTATGTTGGCATTCACTGGCTTAGGAACATCAAAATTATCTCTGAACAAGTAGTTAATTGGAACCCTAGTCTCTATTGGAAGGATGACTGTGGCTGTGTAAGTTTCCCTGTAGTCTCCGGCTGAATGCTGTTATGTCTTACTCTCCCCAAGACACACCTGATAATTCCAGCTTCTTACTGAATGAATGTTATTTTTATTGACAATATGTTTAGAGTAATATTATCCAGATTTCAACATAGTAAAACAATAACTTAGAATCAATGCAATCTAGTTTTAAGGCTGAATTTCAGCTGATTTCAAACAAGTTATTTAGTTTCATTGAATCTAACTTCATCTCTGAAGGAAAAATGAATATATTCTGTGTTAGGCTTTGGTATGAGGATAACTGAAAGTGTCTGTGAAATGCCTAGAATATGCAGTTGGATAAACATAGCACCCGATACCTAAAAAGTATTCCTTTAAAATAAATTTAACACTATATTTAAGTTAATGGGGATCAGAAAGTGCATATCATAATATATCATAATAGATTTTAATGACTGATTCCATCTTGCCTACTAGAACACTCATAATTATGAAATTAAAATCTTAAAATGACTATTAAGTTACAAATATTCACTGAAAGAATTTATTTTAAGTGAACTCTTAAGTAAATACCTCTTGAAAATAACTTTCTGCTTTGTTTCCCAAGTTTTCTTTTCTTTTGGTATTTATTCTTTCTCTTCAACTGTCAACCGAATAAAGAGAATGTGTGGGGTATGTTTCGTAAACAGTACACTCGAACTGTAGAACCAGTAGCCTGATTGTTGAGGATTAAAAAATGTGATTATAGTCATTCACCTAGGATTATGTAAAAGCCTTCAGCTAATGATTAAACACGGCTGGTAAAAATTAACTCATCCATATAACTTTTACCCTGCTTTGAAAGTGTAAACAATAAAGATGGAGTAGTTGCCCTTATAAGACTCAGAGCCCTAAGATTTTGTAACAGATCTACTTCACTTCTTGAGGAAATAACTCATTTTGTAATGTTTATTTAAGTAAAGTTTCTCGGGTCACTGGCTGTTAAACCCAGGTAAATAAAAGCAATGTATGTTAAAATTTTAAGAATTCCTTACCACACACTCTGAATTTCCAGTATTTCTTCTTGTTAAGGAGTTTCAGCTTCTCAGCTGTGGCATGGGCTAATAACGATTATCTAACATTTTCTCCTCTGCTGTAAATAATTGTAACCATAGACACTTATCCATATTACATACATATATACATACATATATATATATATATATGTTCAATTTTCTTTATAGGAAATGGTGTGAATGCCCTGTGTGCATGACATTTGAATAATAGTAAAGGAACACTGTGAGCTTATGTATGGTCAGCACAAGAGCCACACTTCTTAGATTTCATATCAGTGATATTTTGTGGTTGCTAATACTGTTGATCACTTCAAATCATGTTTCCTAGCAGTTAAGAGCTTAGAGATTAGTTTACTATAAAACTCAGGTTCAGAAAAATGTGGCAACTTAAACTAATTGTGAGATGAATGGGAAATAAGACTGGTGACCCATATTTTGTCTCAGTTCTGTTCCCATTATCTCCTGCTTCCACTTAAACGTTTTAGTTGCTGACTGTTTAAAATATAATTTAACTTTATAAGTAAAAATCTCCTAGCAACTCCTTAGAGTATTACAGATGAAGTTAAAATTCAGTGGTCACCAAGCCAACCACAAATGGTGTTCTTTGAAAGTGTGAGCACATTTTATGCTGTGAATCATGCACTTAAAAACAATAGGAAAATGAAAAGGAAAGTGTCTAAAATAAAATATGAATTCCTTGTAGTTCTATATTAAAGAAGCCTAGATCATATCAAATAAGGCTATGCTGATGTCTTAAAGTATCAACTGCCCATTTCTCTTGTTTTATTCCATGACATAGTGGTTTCTGGTTAATTCCAGGATGGTAACTAGAGTGATAGTCATATTGCATTCCATTTACAGAGAAAAATGCTGCTTACTCCCACCACTGGTAGGTACACTTTCCAGAAGTTTTATATTATTTTTGTTACAAGGTGATGTCTTTTCTCTTTTGAAGTCATGGTGGATCCAATCTCCTGTATAGGATAATTCTCATGATCACAAAGTATGGGGGAGGGGATCCAAACCAGGATGCACACGATATTTCAATGAAGCTTGGGTCTTTGAGGATGCAGACTCATTAGTGCACACATGTGGCAGTTGGGAAAGTGCCTGATTTCTGACATAGTAGAAAGAACACAACTGCAACTTGAAGGATGTTTAACTATAGGAATATTCTATCAGGATACACAACAACCAAGACAAAGCTGCAGTTTCCCTGGTTCCCTCACATCTGATTCCTGTACAACCAGGAGATGCAGTCATTGAGAAACAGCTACAGTTTCCTTGGCATCAGTCATATGAACATAACTGGTTGCAAGTAGGCTAAGAAATGTGCTTTTCACTACTCATTAAAAGAAGAACAGCTTACTGAATTACTTTACAAACAATTAAAATTATATTGTTTAAATTTTTAAAAAAAGGAATGAGATCTTTATTTTAGGCAAATATATGACTGGTTTTTGTTTTGATGGAAGAATTAAAAACAAAGTCTATCTTAGTAATTGTCCACAACTATCAAGAAGTGTACCTACAGGCTGGAGAGATGGCTTAGCTGTTAAGGCATTTGCCTGTGAAGACAAAGGACACAGGTTCAATTTCCCAGTACGCATGTAAGCCAGCTGCACAAGGCAGCACATGTGTCTGGAGTTCATTTACAGTCTTTCTCTCTTTCTCCCACGTTCTATCTCTCTCTCAAATAAAATAAAATAAAATAAAATAAAATAAAATAAAATAAAATAAAATAAAATAAAATATAACACAATACAACAAATGTACTTAGAACTCTTTTCTTAGATGGCACGTATCTGTTAACAACTATAGCTTTTACTAAGAGATCCCTGCCTGGTATATTATTGGAAGTTCATTCCTGTTAGTGAATGGTACTAGAAATCTATTCTATTCTTCTGGTATTTCCTGGGGATACCTGGGGATAATTTTGGTCAGTTTTTGCAATTTCATAAATATCATTTCCTAGGAACATAATAGCAACAAAAAGTACCTTTGCAAAGTATAAAATAAATTGAATAACTCATCCTATATTATTATGAATATATATCTCACAAGTACAAATATATGTTATATATATATTTATGTAACATACATATTATAATATATATCTTATAAAAATAACCTTGAAGAATACATACAAAATTAGTAATGCTTACTTTTTGTCTTGTGGGACTGAGAAAGGTGATTAAATTAAATTTCACCTTATCTGTAAACACATATAGATTTATAATTAAGCAAGATATTTTGAGGAGGTGGTTAGCATAAGGTATAAACTTACACATGGGAACTCAGAGACTCTAGAATCTTTTTGGTGAGAGGACCCATTCTTACTTAGTTTCCAGTTTTGTATTGGCAATTATTCATTATTCATAGTGCTTGGTTTTATGAAGACACATTTTTTCAAGTATAGTGAATACTTGATTTGAATACCACTTGAACCCTCTCTTGTTTCTCCCTTTCCCTTTCCACCCTCTTGCTAATCTTTATTCCTCCAGTCTCTATCATCTATCTATCTATCTATCTATCTATCTATCTATCTATCTATCTATCTATCATCAATCTATCTATCATCTATCTGAAATTTGGTATATAAAAATGAGAAAACATAAATGATCTAATGAAATTAAAAATTAAAGATGAAATAATAAAGGCTAATAAACATAGTAAAAATGTTCATCATCCTTAGCCATCAGGGGAATACAAATTAAAACTGCATTGAGATTTCCTGTCACCACAGTCAGAATGGGAATCATTAAGATAATAAATAACAATAAATATTGGTAACAATATGAGCACAAGGGTGAAGGAGATCAACACAGAAAACAATCAACTCCTACCAAACCAGATATCCAGAGACACAGAGGTTATCAAAACCACATCACCGAAGCAGATCTAAAATGAACCCAGCATGGCTCAGGGAAATTTGCAGAAGAGGGGGAGGAAAGAATTTCAGAGCTACATGTTGGGTCATGATACACAGAGACATTGCATCCTACCCATAACTGATGGCTAGCTCCACAATGCATGACCCATGTTCCCCAACTAGGAGGTTCCCTGCAGAGGGGGAAGACAGGGAGAAGGCTAATCATGATACCAACTTGATTGTATTCACTGAGTAGAAAACTAATAAAAATAAATTTTAAAAAATTGTGGTATATCCATACCATGGAATAATAGCTTGCAATTTGAAAGAATATGCAACTGATATATACATCACAACATATATGAATCTCCATGTAATTATTAATCAGAAATAATGCAACTCCAAATAATTGTCTGTTATAAATTTACCTTTTGATATCATTCTTGGAATCATAAACTTATATTAATAAAAAGCTGATGAATGGTTAAGAAAAAAAGAATATGAGAGATCCTGTAACACAGCTGGTGGGAGTATAAATTAGTCAAGCAAGCTCTGTGTCACCTTACTAGGTAGAGTAAATCTACAACAGTGTTAAGTCTTATTAATATTATGTGTTTTTCCTCACTTCCTGCATTTATTTTGACTGCTTTGACATTACCTAAAGTCACCCTGAAACCTTGAACCTATGTTTCTATTTTAATTTCTTTGCAATTACCAATACCTTCTCCTCTTTCCCACCCCAAATGACTAATACTTTCTTATCTTTTTTACATTCATTTCAAGAATAATTGCTTTAAATCTAAGTGGCTTTTCATTGAATAGGTCGCATATTTTCTCATGAACTCTTATGTCACTTTGTACATATAACTCTTGATAGTTATCATGTAGTATGCCATTGTGTTTACCTATCTGCTTACCTCTATGAGACCACAGGCAACTTGAGAGTGGTAACTATGACTTAGTAACCATTGTGCCCTGATACAGCTCCCAGTACAAGATAGACACATGATAAAAGAATGATTGCTGAATATATAGAACATTACCATCTGAACACAGGTTTAGTCTTTAAATAATCTCATTTTCACCTCACTGTTCACTATGTGTTTCAGTGTTGTTTCAAGTATCTTATAAATTTCCTTTAAAATTTATTTAACAAGAAAGTTAGTTCTCTCTTGGATTCTTTTTTAAATTTTTATTAATTAGAAATTTTGTTGTGTGGAAAACTCATTTGTTAGTCCCATTTCACTCCTCCTCTCTCCCATTCTACTAGGTGCCTCTTCACTGGGGTTACTGGTATTCAACATGAGGTTTTGGGCTATGAGTTATGAAGGCAGAGTCAGTCATTGTGGATTCTTTAATAAAATATTAAAAAAATTTTTGTTCATTTTTATGTAGTTATTTGAGAGTGACAGACAAAGAGAGAAAGAGGCAGATAGAGAGAGAGAGAATGGGTGCACCAGGGTCTCCAGCCACTGCAAACAAACTCCAGATGTGTGTGCCCCCTTGTGCATCTGGCTAATGTGGGTCCTGGGGAACTGCACCTTGAACTGGGGTCCTTAGGCTTCACAGGCAAGAGCTTAACCACTAAGCCATCTCTCCCACCCTAATAAAATATTTTTATTTACTTATTTGAGTGAGAAGCAGGGAGAGAATAAGAGGGCGAGCAAGAGAGATAGAGAGAGAGAATGTATGGGTGCTCCAGGGCCTTTTGCTATACACACTCTAAATACATGTGTCACTTTGAGCTTCTAGCTTTATATGGTACTGGGGAATTGAACCCGGATTTGCAGGCTTTGCAAGCAAGTGACTTTAGCCACTGAACCATATCCCCAGCCCCGCTCTTGGATTCTACTTTAACTTTTTAAAAATTTTTATTTTTCTGTTTATTAGAGAGGTGGAGTATGGGTGCCTCAGGGCATCTAGCTACTGCAAATGAACTCAAGATGTATGCACCACCATTTACATCTGGCTTACATGGTTTCTGGGGAATCAAATTTGGGTCCTTAGGCTTAATAGGCAAGCTCTTTAACTGCTAAGTCATGTCTCTAGCTGTCTCTTGAATTCTTAATTCTTCGTTTTTTTTTTTTTTTTTCCTAACAAGGCTATCTCATCCTATTTCTGTTTCTTGCCTTGATTATTTCTACTCATAGAGAAAAAAAATAATGCCCTAGTATACTGACTTTATTGGCTTAAATGAATGAATGAATAAATTATGCCTAAAGTGTAGATAGTTTAATATCTTTGTGGGAAGTGAAGAGAATGAACGTGTTGACTTTTCATGGTGTGAGGAAAAGAATAAATGGGTATGTAAATGGGATTAATTTTATGTATAATGAGTATTGATATGGATATTATTTTAGACTTTATTCCAATTAAGTATTTGGAAGTAAATGCTCTGTAATTGTATGAAAGTAATTAAATTTGAAACTCTAGTAGATCATAAAGAAATAGTTTCCTTATTATATGTAATTTGTCACTTATAATAAAAAAAATGACTGTTGGCCCCAGAGTGTTTAAAGCATGCTTGTTATTTGAGATATTAAAACAGAAGACTTTCTTTTCCAGGATACTGACTAGTGCTGGGAAAGAGCTGCAGGATAATTTTCTGAAGGCTCTGGCCATGAGAGAAGAAGACAATCGCAATGGAAAAGTGAGCGTGAGTACATTCATCCAAATGCAAACCCTGAAGACACAGTTCTTGTTGATAGTGGTACCTTTCACTTCTGTCCTAAAAAGTAATTTATGAAGGATAAAAAATGGCTATTATTTATACTAGAATAACATGTGTCAAGTTTCTTTTAATTCCTGTGTGTGTGTGTGTGTGTGTGTGTGTGTGTGTGTGTGTGTGTTGCCAAATAGTGGAAAGAATAACATTCTAAATGCTTGTTGGAGAAAACTTGCATGTATTTGTCAAAATAACTTTCATCTCCAGCTTTGTGTGGGTGTTAGGCTAAACAGTCCTGCTTCTTTCTAACCCAACAGCCTGTTACACTACCCCAAGTCCAAGCTTATCACCCACTGACCTACACACTTTGCCTTTTGTCAATCTGATTTTATGGTGCAGCTAAAATATTGTTTTGTGGTTAGTCATATAGTCTTCTGTTGAGAGATGAGATAGACTTGATGTGACAGAAAAATCTAATTTTGAATTATTCAAGGAAAATAGATTTTAGATATTAGAATGGGGCTGGAGAGATGGCTTAGCAGTTGAGTGCTTGCCTGTGAAGCCTAAGGACCCTGGTTCGAGGCTCAATTCCCCAGGACCCATGTTGGCCAGATGCACAAGGGGGTGCATGCATCTGGAGTTCATTTTCAGTGGCTGGAGGCCCTGGTGTGCCCATTCTCTCTCTCCCTCTCTATCTGCCTCTCTTTCTCTGTCTGTCACTCTCAAATAAATAAAGAAAAATGAAAAAAAATTAGAATGCATGCTGATCAAATAGGCACGATTGCCTATATTATTTGGAATAAATACTTATTTTTAGGCTTTTAAGTGTATTTGTCACAATAGTTTTTCTAAGTGTGTAAGTAGATGATGGGAAAATGACTCAGTGTTTAAAGACACTTACTTACAAAGCTTATCAGTCCTGGTTCTATTCTCCACAAACCTGGAGTTTGTGTCAGCAAGATGCCTTGGAATGACCATGCTCTCTCTCTTAAATAAATAAATAATTAAAAAAAAAACCTATAAGGATTTTAAGTTAAAACTAAAACAGTAAAGATTCATGCTGAAATGGTAAGGACTAACTTATAGAAAATAACCAGAAATAGTATGATGAAATATTTGGAGTCAAAGAAAAAAACTATATTAATGTTTTTCACCAAAAAAGAGTTGAAATTTTTCTTTTTAAAATTTTTATTTATTTGAGAGAGAGAGAGAGAGAGAGAGAGAGAGAGGGAGAGGGAGAGAGAGAGAGAGAATGGGTGTGCCAGGGCCTCTAGCCACTGAAAATGAACTCCATACACATGCATGTGCCACCTTGTGCATCTGGCTTACATGCATCCTGGGAAATCAAACGTAGGTCCTTTGGCTTTGCAGACAAGTCTTAATTGCTAAGCAATCCCTTCAGCTGAAGAGTTGGAATTTTTCTATCAAATCCATTAAAAATTTCACATGCAGACAAAATCATCAGTGTACTTCATAAAGAGAGGAGAGAAATATATTATGATTAAATAACTGAATATGATTAATGTAGACTTGAAATAGAGGAGACAGTCTTAGAAGAAATGGGCTGAGATAGATTCTAAAGGGGTTAGTTTGGGTATAAGGGCAGAAACTAATAGTCAGAACAAAAAAGTTTTGGACTTATATGACTCTCAATAGAAGGAGCAGACAGAAAGGTAGATAAAAGACAAAAAAACTATGCTGTCACAGAAATCCATGTTATGGGCCTTTAAGGAGAGCAGATGAATTTCAATGGTAAGTGTAATAAAGACTGAAATAGCAATCTGTGAGTTTATTTCCATATGGTTGGCTAAAAAATTTGTCAAGATCAAATGCCACCCATAGTCAGGATTGAAACATTATTTCCTAAGATTTAAAAATGATGGTTCATGGTAAAGCAACTAAACGAGCAAACACAATTCCAACAATCTAAAGCCCACAATTTTTAATCATAATAGTTTGCTTTCTGCCATTTTATTTTATTATCTTGCCTTTCTTTTGGTGTCTCCTTTGACAATACACCATTCATCCATGTGCTAATATCATAGCATGTTAGTAATAACAAAATCATTACCTTCTGCCCATAATGTTGAGTGAACTACCATGTTTTCTTAAGTATAAGTAGAATCAATTCATGTATCTGCATCTAAACCATCATTCAGTACATCTATCTTATATATAATTCTCAATCTTGGTATGGTTCTTATCCTACTGGGATACTGGATCACTGCAGAGTGTCTTAGATATGGTAGAGAGAATGTAAGATGAAATGAAAGACTAGTAAGTAATCGCTGCTTTGAATAGATAGTATGACAAACACGAGAGAGTGATTAGCTACTTTCCTACCACACATAGGAAAATCGCTTTAAGGATGTTATCTGTTGCAATTTGAATGGAATGAAGAACGAAGAATACAATGTGTAGAAAGAGACGTCAATAAATAAAAGTTTGGGGTTGAGGGGCACATATCTCAAGATATAGCAGAAATTTATTTTCATGCTTCTGTATGCTAGAAGTCTCACACCCCCCCCCCCTTGTCAGTAGAGCCATCTTCTCTGGGTACCTAGCAGAGCCATTCCACCATTTCTCTTAAATTCTGGTGCTGCTGGTGATCCTGATACTCTTCTTTTTTTTTTTAAATTTAATTTATTAGTTTTCTTTTCATCAAATACAGGCAGTTTGGTACCACTGTTTAGGCTCATCTATGATCTACCCCCTCCCTTTGGACCCTCCTTGTTGATGTAAATGGGTCGTGCATTGTGGAGTTAGCCCCCAGTTATTGGTATGATAAATGTCTCTGCAAATCATGACCCAACATGTGACTCTGACGTTCTTTCCACCCCCTCTTCCGCAAAATTTCCCTGAGCCATGTTGGGTTCACATGCATGCCTCTAATCCCAGCACTCAGGAGGCAGAGGTAGGAGGATCACCGTGAGTGCAAGACCACCCTGAGAATACATAGTAAGTTCCAAGTCTGTCTGTGCTAGAGTGAGACCCTACCTCAATAAAACAAAACAAACAAACAAAAAGAACCACTTTTGCCTAAAAAATGTCTTTGCTTATCATGGCTAGGGCTCTTATGTCAATGCATGTGGGTAAATAGCTCATTGGACTTGGTAGAAAAAAAAAGAAAGAAAATCATACAGTAATGAAAATAGGAAGAAGTACGTGTTTTGAGGAGTTTTGCATGGAAAAGGGGTGTGGAGACTTGGAGTCACTGGTTTGGGGTTTGAGGTTGAAAAGTTTCATTTTTACTGGAATATGCTAATTAATATTAACAATGAGTTTCATTGTGACATTTTCCTACATGTACACAATGTATTTCTATCACAACCCTCTTCTTCATCAACCTCTCCTATTTGCCAGTCACATCCAGTGATCAGTGCCATCTTTCTCCTATCCCATGTTTTATATTACTAGGATGATTGAGTAAAGAGAGAAGTGCTGATGGCATACTGAGCCAAGGATATGAAAGACCTTAAAAGGACTTTTCTTGAGAATATGAAATCCATAACAAAGGTGTTCCTATCACTAGCACAGAAACTACTTTTCTATGTGATGGAAAATATGTGCACATTTACTCAGCCAAGTGGTATACTTGAGTGTGGGAGAGTTTTTATTGGCACTTGTTTCTAATGGCCTTTAATAAAACTTTTGCATTTTTCTCTAGGGATAGTCCTGAATCTTTTATTACTGGGTATGCTAAATATATATAATTTAATGTGAACTGGGTAGTCACTGGTTTGAAAACCATAATCTTGTCAAACATAGCTTATTGACTCTCACACAAATTTATGGTTATCAATTTTGGCCTTTTAATTTGTCAAATTATATTTAGTAGGACATATACAATTTTATTAAGGAAGTAATTTAAAGCTTATTTCTCAATTTCTTTATCTTGTCTTAGTACGTATTCCAAATGGGTTTATAGAATATTGTTTACAATATAATGTTTTAGGTATATATAAGTATTCGGATCATAACTTTATTGGACTAAGCCTTTACTAGATGGATATATGCCCTGAAGATGGTCAATATTCTTGAGTTTAGAAAAATGGTCAATGTGGTCACACATTCATGTGAAGAACACGCTGGTAGCAGTTTGTAAGAAGTATGTGTTTGTGGGGATAAATGATCCATCTATGAATCAAGCTGAGGTCACCTGAGGTGCACTGTAACCATTCAGATAATTGAAAATGGAAGGGTAGGATATGGAAATGATAAAAATATCAGAAAAAAAGTAAATTTAATAACTTAAGAGATAAAAATCTGCAAATCTTATACTGTGAGATTATTTGTTTTGGGGCTGGGGATTGAACCCAGAAACCCACACATGCTTAGCCTGTGCTTCCTCACTGAGCTCCAACCCCTACCCCATAGGGTTTATTTTGAAGTAGGAGATAGAGGAAGTTATGTGGAAGACTATTTACATGATACTACTTAGGATATTCAGTGCAGAGGAACAGTTGTTGGGAAGGGTGTGGTCTTGATGTCAGCAGATATAAAGGACAGGTTACCACTCACTGGTTAAGTAAACATAGAAGTTGGGGACTGGAGGGATGGCTTAGCAGTTAAGGCATTTGCTTGCAAAGCCAAAGGACCCACATTAGCCAGATACATAAGGGGGCATGCACATCTGGAGTTCATTTGCAGTGGTCGGAGGCCCTGGCATGCCCATTTGTTTTCTCTCTCTTTTTTTCTCTCTCTCTCCCTCTCTGTCAAATGAATAAATAAAAATAAAGGAAACATAGAAGTTGGAACCAGACCATTATGAGACCCAGAATCCATACTTAGTTTCCTGAACACTATAGAACACAACATGTTCTCTTATTCAGAAAAACTCATCAGAGATGTAGTTCCTGATGCTTTCCTAAGCTATGGTTTTCTTCTCAGTAATGTGGGGTTTAAAATATTACTGTTATTTTAATAGTGTTTAAGTTTTGAAAAGAAAATATATTATTTATTTATTTATTTATTTATTTATTTTGAGAGATACTCTGAGAGAGAAAGAGAGAGACACAGAGAGAGAATGGGTACACTACCATGTTCATCTTGCTCTACATGGGTACTGGAGAATTGAACCTGGTTCCTTTGGCTATGCCAACAAGTGCCTTAATGACTGAGCCATATTTTCAGACCTGAAAAGAAAATATGGATCAAACACCTGGCATACTGCATGATACATGAGAATATTTAGTAAGTGATATGAAGTAAATTTATAACTACTAAAGTTGGAAGTATGGATAAAATAGATACAGACAACTTTGGAACACTTGTTAGTACTATTTAATAGGTAAATTAAGTAAGTTTGAATTTCTCTTTAGAAAGATCATTTCAAGGGTTCTGTGATGATCATGTGGTTTAATAGATATTCTTAGGGTTTTAATAGGTTTTAGTCATTGGCAAGAAATGTAATCAGAATATTAGTAATACATATTATAGAATATTTTGGATATTGTAGGAAATAACTGTCACTTTTATTAAGGTTCTACCCTCTGAAAACAGCTTTTCTATTTGAAGCAAACAGAGGTAACTAAGACCCAAACTTTCCCTACAGGATTCCTATAATGGGTACATGTGTCTGTTTTAAGAAGCTAAGTAGGAGTTTTGTTTTTCAGATGGTAGGAAACTGAGAATTCTTAACTAATCAGAGAGTCATGAGAATTATAGTGAAATTTCACATGCTGTTCCTGGTGGGTCTTGTTGACACTTATTTTCCCACTGAATGTTTAACATGAAAACAGCTATGTGGCTGGCTAGTTTTGGCTTTGAAATATGTACTATTGTAGCTGGTATAAAAATACTGCTTACAACTATGCCTTCAGAATCATTCAAAGAAGCCACTGTTCCTGGATCAGGAAAATCTATGAATCAGGAACTTTCTAACATACTGAAATCTGGTGCTGAAATCTGGGAAATATAAGACTACGTTGTATATGACCAATAACATTGTGCTGACATGATCTTTTCCCTCTTTTGCTGTTTTACAATTTCCAGAAAAAAATGAAGGTATTATGTATATGTTTATTTCTTTTTTAATAGAATCCATGCTAGTCCACTAATAATTTTTTGTGTAAATTATATGAATCATGAAGTATTACTGTCATTATAAACAAGTTACATTAATGTTAAAAAATGTTATCAATGTCTCCATTTCACTAGAAATGTATATGACTAGATGATTAAATTATCTTTATTTATTCTCTGGAAAAAAAAATAAAAGACCAGGGACATAGAAAACAAAGGTAATAGCAATATGTCTTGTTAAACTTTTTATATTGCCTGATTTTCCCTACCTACAATGTAGAGATAATTTTTATAGTACTGAGATAGTTCTAGAATAAAATTGCATTTAGAAAGCATTTAGTAGACACATGAGGAATTGTAAATAGCAGCTACTGATTAGGTTGGATTTTCTAGAAGCAAAGCCTAGGTAGGATATATATTCCATGAAAATGATTTGTTGATGAATTTCTCTCATGTGAACCTTGTGAGGACAAGTGAAAGCATGATGGAAACAATAATAGTTAACAATAATAATAAAGCACAAATTGTGTGTTATTGAGTTTTTATCATTGTGTCAATACCTGAAACAAAGTTTTGTTTTTAAATAAAGAATTATCTGTCTCCCAGCTTCTGAGGTCTCAGTCCATGGTTGGCTGGCTCCTTCCTTTCTGGTGTTATGGAGAAGCAGAGTGTGGTGGGAGATGAGCACAGTGGATCAGAGCTGCTCGCTTCATGGATGCCGGAAGGCAGAGAAAACATAAGAAGCAGCAGGGTGCATTTCTAGGGCACATACCCACAATGACCTACTTTGACAAGTATACCCATCTTATAGTTTTCACCACCTCCCGATAATGCAATCATAATAATAACTCATGAAAAACATACTCAATTAATAAAACTAGGTCTCTTGGGACACAATTTCTTCCCCAAAGTTCATCAGTTGGCAACCAAGCTCCCCAAATATAAACCTTCATTCATATTTAAATTAAAACCATAGCAAACTATCAATGAATGCATTAAGAATCTAGTTTAAAAAGCTAGAAGAAGGGGAAAAAAAAGCTGGAAGAAAAGTAAACAAAGGAGACCTAAAGAAATTAGGGGAATGGATACCTATAGATTAGCTGAGAAATTGGAAATAAAAACAACCAAATAATTAGTGGACAGACAATCTTAAAAGCTGGTTTCACCTGGGCATAGTGGTGCACACCATTAATCCACACAGGACACAGCACACAGGAGGCAGAGGAAGGAGGATAGCTGTGAGTTTGAGGCCATACTGGGACTACAGAGTGAGTTCCAAGTCAGCCTGGGCTAGAGTGTGGCCCTACCTTGAAAATAAAAGTTGATTCCTTAAAAGTTTAATGACATTTATTTCTAAAAATCTAGCAAAATAAAACAAGGAAACTTTGAAATTCACACATTAGTTGATTATCTTATCATGTTTAATCTCACTAGACAAGAGAAATATCAAATTCTTAGAGATTTTTGATAACAAAATTAGAAATAAGTGAGACCTGCTTATAAGTTGAAAGCATCCAAAGAAGTTTTAGTGAATGTAGGACTTACTTAATAAACATAGAAGTGCATGATTAGCCATGAAAAATGTATGCATAGATCACCGGTTTACATAGCCACAGGTAAAATCCAGAGATTCTGGAGGACCCAGGAAGAAATAGTTGTACTTGTTGTCCAGTTACCTTACTCAAAGGCAAAATTCAAAGATAGTTATCAGTCTGTGCATTTATACAATTGAAACCAAGATTATAGTTTTCTTTTTCTTCCCTCTCTTTTTGGTGCATTCATTTTTGCCTCTGTTCCTTGACTTATCTATAAAAAATACTTATATTACTATTTTTCTTCAACAATAAGTCCATTAAAGTAAAAAGAAATAAGCAAAAATAACAGAAAAAAACCATAAAATTTGAACATGAATGTGCCAAAACCTCTTACTTAGAATTATGTGGTTACTGATATTATAATAAAAAAACTAACCCTTATATCTTGATACTTGATGGGAGTAAGTTTTGCCATTGTATGGAAACAGTAATATATAATGTTATTATATACCATTATTATCCAAATCTAAAATGTAACAAAATATATTAGCTTTAATATAGTAACAAATACCACAGGATAGAAATCAGTTCAAAAACAGCAAAAGAAATCAATTTGACCAGATACACATCTTTCACAGTTAGTTCCATACTATAGGGATGAACCTCCAAACTAGATGCAGTTTATGGGAGGAAGGGTTTTATTTTAAGCTAACAGATCCAGGAAAAGTTTCACTATACTGAAAGAAGCTGGTTTCTTTTACCTTAACTCACAGAGAGCAAAACCCTCACTAGCAGTAGAAGCAAGTACACTGTGGGAGCCCTAGGCAGAGCTCAAACACTCTGTATCCCTTAGGCTGGAATTTAGATTTGCCCCCAGTAACACTTGTGGGCTGAACCCCAGGATCTGCTCACAATGACACTTCTACTAGCCAAGAAGCTGGAAATCCAAGTTATATGCTTTAATAACACATCTGACTCTACTGGGGGACATAAATTTAAATTACCACATTTCACCCTGACCCTTAATTAGACTTATAACCATCTCACATTATAACTTTTATTCAATCTAACTTTAAGGGTCTCATAGCCTTTACCAATTTAAGATAGTTCCAAAGTACTAAGTCTAACCTGAGATTTTAGATTGTCTCTTACCTGTGAGTCCTATAAAATCAAAACAAGTTAGATACTTTCAACATACAATGGCACAGAGTGAACATATCCATTGCTATAAAGCATAGCAAGGGAAGAGTGGACCAATGTAAAATCAATAACCATTAGGCAAACATCACAATCTGTAGTCCAAGTTTGACATCTATAACCAGTGATGAATCTCTGAATTTTCCAATTTTGCCCCTCTATCTGGGCTGAGTGGCCAGGGAAGACGTTCATCCTGGACAAACAGTGCTTCCTCATAGTCCTTGCATAATCCTTGTGTATATAAAACATCTTCATCCAAGAATGAAAATAAATCATGATTTTGAAGAGCAGGTTCCTTCCTTTCAGTCATCTTCATTTAAAAGAGTTTCATTTCTACCATTTAGTCTTTTCTTAAGCCTCTTTTTCATTGTTTTAATATAAAGTAGTTCAGTCATCTTTTTTTTTTATGACTGCTATTGTATTTAACAGTAGTAGCTTCAATAACCCAAAACCAGTCTCTGTGTCTGTAATATTTTCTATTTTATATCTTAAATCACTCGGTTCTATATCTTTTGCCAGGCATGTCAGCCCATTACACATTTAATCTTGCTCAGACTCTCTGGGTATAGGCAGTAGAATGCAGGCAGCCCTAATGTCAGTAGCCCACTTCTAACAAAATTCACTTTCACTTTGAAAATTTATAAACAAGGCCTCCAAATATAATTCTCACTCTACTTAGAATTTTAAACTCTCAGCAGAATAGTCTGTAAAACCTGGCTTACTATACTGGAAAGCATATTTATTTGCATGTTCCAAGTGCATGTCCAGTCCTCCAGAAAAAAAGTTCCAAAAGATCAGAATCTACAACACCTCACTTTTGGTACCAATTTCTGTCAAAGTCATTTCCATGCTGCTGAGATGGACCGCCAAACCAGACACAGTTTACAGGAAGAAGGGATTTATTTCAGGCTTACAGATGCAGGGGAAGTTTTATTATGGTAAAGTAGGCTGGTTTGGTTTACCGAACACCAGCACCTCAATCAAGCACACTGGAAGTCCCAGGCAGAGCTCAAACACTCTGCATATCTTAGGCTGGAATTTAGATCCACCCCCAGTAATGCCTTAGGGCTGGACATGATGATCTGTTCCCAGTGGCACCTCTTCTAATCAAATGGCTAGATATCCAAATTATAAGCTTTAATAAAATATTTGAGTCTTTTGGGGAACATAAATTTAAAGTACTAAAACATCTAAGATCTTGATAGATTAAACAAATTATAAAATTTGTGAAACATAAAGTAGAGGAATAAAGAGATACTATGTTCATAGTAATAATAAACTATGAATCACAAATCTATGGGCTAAATGCAATTTCATTGAGATTAGTAACCTAATGCTGCAATACATAGGGAAGAATTCAGAATCAACTTTGTTATATTAAGACAGCTTAAAAGCCATAATTGTCAGGGAGCTGGGCAGATCATTGGTAAAGCACTTGCTATGTGATCATGTCAACATGATTTCAAATCCCCAGCCCATTCATAAATGCTAGAGATGTCTGTTATACTAGTATCAGGGCTTTAGAGACAGGAGAATTCCCAGAACGGGCTTACTAGATTATCTTATAAAATTGGTAAGCTCTGGCTTCAGTAAGAGGCTATATCTCAAAATAAGGTACAGAGTGATAGTGGAAAATTCCTGAGATTGACTTCTATCTTCCAAATACATTTGCATTCACATCTCTGTACATATACACACGCATACACATATATATGTGCACCTACATATACACATGGATATGTATCATACATACACAAACATGCATGTATAACACACACACGTGACAAAATATTGATTTATGATTTCAGCTGTAACTAGCAAGTGCTGTAAGCTCACCAAATGACCAGACATTTGTCATAAGTGCTCTATATTATTTAATTCTTTATATTTACTAACCTGGAAAATAGGTGTTATTCTTATGCTCCCTCTGTAGATGAAGCCTCTAAGATAATAAGGATGTTGACTATTTATGTCAGGTTTATATGTCATTAATAAATGAGCTAAATTCAAATTCATGAAGTTTGGTTTCAGAGTCTAAGTATTTTTTAATTAATTAATTAATTTATTTTTTAGTTATTTTTATTTGAGAGCGAGAGACACAGAGAGAAAGACAGATAGAGGGAGAGAGAGAGAATGGGCGCGCCAGGGCTCCCAGCCTCTGCAAACGAACTCCAGACGTGTGCGCCCCCTTGTGCATCTGGCTAACGTGGGACCTGGGGAACCGAGCCTTGAACCGGGGTCCTTAGGCTTCACAGGCAAGCGCTTAACCACTAAGCCATCTCTCCAGCCCTTAATTTATTTTTTAATTTGTTTGAGAGATAGTGATACAGAAACAGGGAGGGAGAAAGAATGAGTATGCCAAGGCCTCCAGCCATTGCAATTGAACTCCAGATCTGTGTCCTTTGGCTTCGCAGGCAAACACCTTAACCACTAAGCAGCCTCTCCAGTACCATAGTCCAGTTTTTAATCAGTGTGTACGTCTGTAAAATTGCCCTTCAGAAAACAAAAATTGCTATGATTCCATACTATTTATGAAAGTAGTGTTAGGAGTTGGAAGAGTAGTAAACAGGTAAAAATGATGATAATAATATGCAATTAGTGGTAGATATATCAGTATCTAATATTACATACTAGTCTTTGTTATAAGTACTTTGTTAGTTCAATTCATTCTGATTTATATCATCAATTAAGTAAACATTAGACAGAAAGAGTTTAAATAATTTTCCCAATGTTAGTAGTAAAAACCCAAGCAATCTGGGTACAAAATATGGACCCTTAACCATCCAATGAGTACATATTCAGATTTTAAGAGGTTATTGATTCAGGGACAAGGGAATCAAATTAGTCATAGAATACAAAAATTATAGTCAAATGTATTGGTTATCAGAGAAATACCAACTAAAATGAATTTTAGTTCAAACCCACAAGATCACCAAAAAGTATTCTGTCAACAGATAGTAGTAAAACAAATGTTTGAGACCCATATTCACACTCTCCTTCCTGACAATGGTAATTGGCAATTGTCCTGAGCAATCCTCCTGGTGATCAACCAATCAATTTTATTGAGTCTCCCAAAGAATCAACCTTCAGCTACATTTATTTTTGTCTGGGGATTCTGTGTTGTTTATTTTAATGATATCTTTATTCATCACTCTTTCCTTCTGCTTGCTGTGAATTTGATTTGTTCTTTTTTCTCATTTGTGAGGGCTTATGTCATTGATTTGCTATCTTTCTGCTGAAACAGTTATTCCAGTACTACAAATTCCTCTGAGCACTGCTTTTGCTCCATCAGCTCTTTGGCTAGATCATGTTTTCATTTCCATGTAGTTCAAATTACTCTCTCAGTTTCCATGATGATTTCTTTCTTAACACATGCATTGTCTAAATGTTACTCAGTTTCTAAATATTTGGGAATTTCCCACTTCTAGGATTCCCTACCTTCTCTGAGATTATTGTGTCTCTTGCTTTTGGTTATTCATCCCTATTTTCCCTGTAGTGCTGTGATGTTATACGTGCTTGGACTGTGCTGGGCAGACATGTCCATGAACATTTTTTTTTAAATATTTTTTGTTCATTTTTATTTATTTATTTGAGAGTGACAGAGAGAGAGGGAGAGACACAGATAGAGAGAGAATGAGTGCGCCAGGGCTTCCAGCCACTGCAAATGAACTCCAGATGCATGCGCCCCCTTGTGCATCTGGCTAAAGTGGGTCCTGGGGAATCGAGCCTCGAACCAGGGTCCTTAGGCTTCGCAGGCAAGCACTTAACCGTTAAGCCATCTCTCCAGCCCTCCATGAACATTTTTGCTCACCCTCCCTAATGTGTATATTGTGTTAGAAGTGTGAGTAGCTTTGCTTTATAGCATCATTTTTACAAGTTACTTATTTGATATTTTTTAAAAAATCTCAGTATTGTGCTCTTATTTGAAAAATATATTACTTATATTGTTTCTTTTCAAATTTTCTGCTGTTCTCTGAATTATTTCTTTTCCAAGGTAAATTGTCCTTTTTGAGCATGTTTCTTACTGTAACCTTGCAGTATTTTCTCAACTATGAAGTGATCCTTGTTTCTTCACTTATATTTAAGAAAAAGGTAAACTAAAGGCTGGTAATGGATACTGTGTACCTAGTTTGTGTAAACTAGTTAGTTGTGACTTATAGGTTTTGCATTCTCTATGGCTGGTTAGAGAGTTTGGCTATAAGCAGAAAGACCCTCTTAGATGTTGCAGTAAGACCTGAGATATCTGTTCTCAGTCTCTTGAGGGACTCTATTCAGTTTTGTTGTTTGAGTATGAAATGGCTTATATAGGCTCATGTTTGAAGACTTGTTCCTTAGCTGGGGGCACATGTTCACGTGGAGCCTAGTTGTAGTGTGTCACTGGAAGTAAGATGGGAGGTTTTCTTTTTTTTTTTGAGGTTTTATTATTATGAGATTGAGAGAGAGAGAGAGGGAGAGGGAGAGAGAGAGAGAATGGGTGCACCAGGGCCTCCAGCCACTACAGACGAACTCTAGACATGTGCACCCCCTTGTGCATCTGGCTAACATGAGAACTGGGGAATGGAAACTGGGTCCTTTGGCTTTGCAGGCAAACAACTGCTAAGCCATCCCTGAGACTGGAGGTTTTATTAGCCCTGCCCTACTTTCTTTCCTCTCTCTTCTTCCTGACTGCAGATACAATGTGACCAGTAGCCTCACACTGCTGCTGCGATGTCTTTCCTCCCATGATGAGCTGCCACTCCTCAAGTTATAAACTGCAATAAATTCTTCCTCCTGCAAGTTGTTTCTTACCAGGCACTTGGTGCCAGCAATGATAAAAGCAACATAGAAGCTTTTGGTAATTATTCTTATGAGGGTTGAGCATACTTTTGTTTGGCCTTCTTGTCTTAGTCCCACTATATATGAACTGCTTTCCAAGTAAGTGGATTCTTCAATCATATACTTCAGGGCTATGCTTATAAGTTTGGTTTTCTTCTTGGGTGTAACACCTTCTGTCCTCCCTTCCCTCACCATCTCTCCTTTATAGCCTTGATGAAGTAAACTCAGCTATTCCTGCCTCTCTTTCATTAGTAATGTCAAAATTCCCGCATGTATGTGTTGCTTTCTAACATATGTTACTTGTACTTGACAGTATTGACAGCAACAAGATGATTGGCTTATTCCCAGCCCTCCATATCTTACTGACCAAGGGTAAATGTCATAGAATAAAATGGTATGCCAATTACTTGAGAAAGCATATTCTGGAGCAAATGTAAAATTTATCAAGTTTCTCTTGTCTTGGGAGTTTGTATGGACTTAAAAGATCAACGTGTCTTTAGAGGGCTGCAGCATACCACCTTGACATCTGTAATCAGGTATTAAATATTTATTAACTTTTCCAGTAAGGGAAATTGTGCACATTTTTTCTTGTACACTTTTTGAAATTGTAAAGTTCTCCAGATTCCTTGAAAAATATTTGGGGAGGAGGAGCATCCAGTTCCAAAATACATTCTCCTTTGAAGCAAGTGGAGTTGGCCTGGAACTAAAAGCATTCTACATCTGACCCCTGGCAAGGCCTCCCTTCCAGCTTTAAATCTTCGTGGAACTCTCTTGAATGAATAGGAACTGAGAAAAAGAAAGAATTAATTTTCTGTTATTATCTTTTTTGTAGGAAGAGAAGAGGATAGAGAGAGATTATGGAAGGAAGGAGAGAAAGAAGTAGAAGAAAAGAGCAGTGGAAAGAGGGAATGATACATGCTTGGTGTCACTTTCCTCCCAAGACCTTGCATCTCCATTTCTGAATGGAGAGAGCAGGCTTTATCCTGTTCCCTCTCTTCCTAATTATGGGAAGGTCTTTGCCTTTTCTCTGACAGGCAGCCATGCAACATCCTCCTAAATAGTTGTCATGTTTTCAGTGATATGATCCTCCTTTCTTTGTATGGTGCCCCTTCCATGTCAGTAACTCCTAATAACTAGACTCTATGGGGCAAATTTTGCCATATTTTAGTTATGATCTTTTGGATCCCTGCTAAGATGTTCAAAAAATAGTTTTTCCTTGAAAAAAAAAAAACCTTCTTTCTTGGTCATTTTAGGTTGAAAGTTAGAATTATTTCAGTCACTGTATAAGCCTTTGATCTTCTGGGTAACTTTTTGTTAGTCTTTAATACTCAGAATCCTTTTACCAACCCCTTTTTGAAATAGAAATGAAGTGTAACATCACAAAAAGTATACAGTCATATGTATACACAACTATATTCACTGAATAAAACAGCCATTTTATCATTACACAAAATAAGAAAAAAAGTTACTGACACCTAAAGAAACCACATGTATGTATACTCAATTTAGTCACAACTTTCCCACTCCCAAAAATCATGGTTACTTTTTTCTAAAACCTTTTCACTTCTGCCATTTTAAAACATTATAGCTATACAACTGTTTTTCTGACTTCTTTAACTGAATATTTATGTGTGGGAGTCATGATGTATAGATATGTCATTAAATTTCTTTGGTTCTATGTTGTGTGATAACACAGAATAGAATAATGAAACTACTTAGAATAACCCAGTGTGCTTTTGCCTTTTGACTATATTTTTCATTCTGTTTAAAGCATCTTTTCTATTTAAAGGTTACAATTATATATGCCTCTTATACTTCCCAAATTTTACTTTTTAACATGTCAATGGATGTTTACTTGATATTTCTGTTTTTTTTAATGTGGTGTGAAGCAGAAATCATAGTAAAAATTTTTCTTAAAGCTATGACATTGGATGTTTAAAGATGAACAGAGGAAGTCAAGTTTATCATTCCAAACTTGACTTAGTACTTTGCTACATGCTAGTATACAGTGCAATGCAATAATAAATAGTAGTGTGTTACAGTTTCTAATAACCCATATATTATTTTCATAGTATATCTACAATTATATTCAATTACATTAGCTTATGCTTCATTCAAATCACAATACAACTTCAATGTAATATTTTAGTAACTCTCAGATAAAATTTAAAATGTGAATAGTTATTAAATCACTCTTCTTACTGCTCTACTAGAATTAACTAATTTGACAGAAAAATATCAATTTATAATTTTTTCATGATCATTTTACTGAGTTCCAGTTGGTCAGAATATTTGGAATCTGATATAATTAATGCAACATTGTAGTTATGTCATTTTATCCAACACTAATCTCTGCCTACATTTTTGTCATAGAAATTCACTTCCAGCATAGATTTGTTTTATCTTTGTGTAAAAGACTATGCAAAAAATAGTATGAGCTACCTCCAACCATACAGAAATTAAAGTTTTTGCAGAGTAGCTTTCATATAAACAAACCAAAAGAAAAAAAATCCTAGGTATACAATAACTTTTCTTGTGGTGATCATGAATTACTTATTTATACAAGCTGCCATTTTGGAAGTTATGAGTCCCTGCCCCCCCACTTTTTATCAAATCTCTAGGTCTATCCTTTACATTTCTATTGAACTCACAGCTCTAACATCTTCTTTATTTTCTACAGTTTTTTCCCCCAAACCCTACTGTGTGTGTACTTGTGAAACTTCCATGGATTGTCACAGACACTGTTTAAATTTTTATTAGTTTTGTACTCAGTGTATGCAGTCAAGTTGGTACTATCGTTAGTCTCCTCCCTGTCCTCCTGCCTCCACAGGGACCCTATTAGTTGGGGAATATGGGTTGCATTGCAGGGTTAGCCGTCAGTGATGGGGAAGAGGCAATGTGTCTGGGTATCATGACCCAACATGTGGCTCTGACATTCTTTTTTTTTTTTTAACTTATTTTAAAGCCTTTTATTCATTTATTTATTTCATTTGTTTAGGTGTTTTTTTTTTAATTTTTATTAACATTTTCCATGATTATAAAATATATCCCATGGTAATTCCCTCCCTCCCCACCCCCACACTTTCCCGTTTGAAATTCCATTCTCAATCATATTACCTCCCCATTACAATCATTGTAATTACATATATACAATATCAACCTATTAAGTATCCTCCTCCCTTCCTTTCTCCACCCTTTATGTCTCCTTTTCAACTTACTGGCCTCTGCTACTAAGTATTTTCATTCTCACGCAGAAGCCCAGTCATCTGTAGCTAGGATCCCCATATGAGAGAGAACATGTGGCGCTTGGCTTTCTGGGCCTGGGTTACCTGACTTAGTATAATACTTTCCAGGTCCATCCATTTTTCTGCAAATTTCATAACTTCATTTTTCTTTACCGCTGAGTAGAACTCCATTGTATAAATGTACCACATCTTCATTATCCACTCATCTGTTGAGGGACATCTAGGCTGGTTCCATTTCCCAGCTATTATAAATTGAGCAGCAATAAACATGGTTGAGCATGTGCTTCTAAGGAAATGAGATGAGTCCTTTGGATATATGCCTAGGAGTGCTATAGCTGGGTCATATGGTAGATCAATCTCTAGCTGCTTTAGGAACCTCCACACTGTTTTCCACAATGGCTGGACCAGATTGCATTCCCACCAGCAGTGCAGAAGGGTTCCTTTTTTTCCACATCCCCGCCAACATTTATGATCATTTGTTTTCATGATGGTGGCCAATCTGACAGGAGTGAGATGGAATCTTAATGTAGTTTTAATCTGCATTTCCCTGATGACTAGTGACTTAGAACATTTTTTTAGGTGCTTATATGCCATTCGTATTTCTTCCTTTGAGAACTCTCTATTTAGCTCCTTAGCCCATTTTTTGATTGGCTTGTTTGATTCCTTATTAGTTAACTTTTTGAGTTCTTTGTATATCCTAGATATTAATCCTCTATCAGATATATAGCTGGCGAAGATTTTTTCCCATTCTGTAGGTTGCCTCTTTGCTTTTTTCACTGTGTCCTTTGTGGTGCAAAATCTTTGTAATTTCATTAGGTCCCAGTGGTTAATCTGTGGTTTTATTGCCTGAGCAATTGGGGTTGTATTCAGAAAGTCTTTGCCAAGACCAATATGTTGAAGGGTTTCCCCTACTTTTTCCTCTAGCAGTTTCAAAGTTTCCGGTCTGATGTTAAGGTCTTTAATCCATTTGGACTTAATTCTTGTGCATGGCGAGAGAGAAGAATCTATTTTCATCCTTCTGCAGATATTTATCCAGTTTTCAAAACACCATTTGCTGAAGAGGCTGTCTCTTCTCCAATGAGTATTTTTGGCATTTTTATCGAATATCAGGTGGCTATAGCTACTTGGGCTTACATCTGGGTCCTCTATTCTATTCCACTGATCTACATGTCTGTTTTTGTGCCAGTACCATGCTGTTTTTGTTACTATGGCTCTGTAGTATAGGTTAAAAGCAGGTATGGTGATACCACCAGCCTCTTTTTTGTTGCTCAGTATTATTTTAGATATTCGAGGTTTTTTGTGATTCCAAATGAATTTTTGGATTGTTTTTTCTATTTCCATGAAGAAAGCCTTTGGAATTTTGATAGGGATTGCATTAAATGTGTAGATTGCTTTTGGTAAGATTGCCATTTTCACGATATTGATTCTTCCAAGCCAGGAACAAGGGATGTTTCTCCACTTTCTAGTGTCTTCTGCAATTTCTCACTTTAGTGTTTTAAAGTTCTCATTGTATAGATTCTTTACTTCCTTGGTTAGGTTTATTCCAAGGTATTTTATTTTTTTTGATGCAATTGTGAATGGGAGTGATTCTCTGATTTCATCCTCTGTGTGTTTGTTGTTAGCATATACGAAGGCTACTGATTTCTGTGTATTTATTTTGTATCCTGCTACATTGCTGTAGGTTTTGATCAGCTCTAACAGCTTGCTAGTAGAGTCTTTAGGGTCCTTTATGTATAGAATCATGTCATCTGCAAATAATGATAACTTGATTTCTTCCTTTCCAATTTGTATCCCTTTTATGTGTGTCTCTTGCCTTATTGCTATGGCCAAGACTTCCAAAACTATATTAAATAGAAGTGGAGACAGTGGACACCCTTGGGCTCTGACATTCTTTCCACCTACTCTTCCACAAATTTCCCTGAGACATGTTGGGTTCATTTTAGGTCTGCTTCAGTGATGAGGTCTTGGGAGCCTTTGTGTCTCTGGTTATCTGGCTTGATAGGAGTTGAGTGTTCTCTGTGTCTATCTCCTTCACCCTTGTGCTGGTACCAGGTTCACCACAAAAGCAGCACTTTTACTCATTTCTCTAATTATTCTTAGTTTCAGCTGGGGCCCTTTTGAGGTGTGATGGGATGGTTTTCTCCTTAGAATCTGCATCCATCTGAAAAAAAGAAGCAAATTCTCCAATGGAGAGTAAAGTTACTGCTAGATAAATAGAGGCCTTCTTGTAGCCTGTGATTGGTGGGAGCTTGGAAATGGAGGGCAGGCCCATTTTGGATATGGTTGTGACTTGATTCCCAGCTCCAGCTTTAGGTCCATTCCACTGAGCACATCAGTTAGCCAAATCAAGAGCAAATGGTTTCCCCCAATGGCTGTGTGCCACTATTGCACCTGTGTGAGCATTGTGTCAGGTTATTTGCTGCTGAGTCGTTTAGACCATGAGTTGCTTGGACAGATATTGGTCATTTTCCCCAGTTGCTCATGTAACACCTTCTGGCACTAGATGAGCTACCTGTGTGGGGACTGACTCTCTTCTAGATTCCAGCCATGCCATTCTGTGTTCTGTACCAACTTCATATGGTGTCTTTGACAGTAGGGTCTTACCACTGACCTTTGGTGGGTCATCAAGAACTCTGACAGAGGGCTGGAGAGATGGCTTAGTGGTTAAGCATTTGCCTGTGAAGTCTAAGGACCCCGGTTTGAGGCTCCATTCCCCAAGACCCACGTTAGCCAGATGCACAAGGGGGCACATGAGTCTGGAGCTCGTTTGCAGTGGCTGGAAGCCCTGGCATGCCCATTTGCTCTCTCTCTCTACCTGCCTCTTTCTCTGTCTGTCACTTTCAAATAAGTAAATAAAAACCAACAAAAAAAATATATATATAAAAAGAACTCTGACAGAAATCTGTCTTCTTTTTGGAAACCTTGTAGGTCTCTCTGAGCAACAGTTCATTGTGGATGATAGAAACATGCTGGTGCTGGGAGTTATAGGTCAGTGCCCAGAAGAGAAGGAAGCAAAAGATAAGTAATATAAAGGAGATAGAAGAGAGAGAGAGAGAAAACAGAAGCATGAGAAGACTAAGGTCAGTTTTCATTGTACCATCTCCAGGGCCTTGTGATTCAGGTGTTCCCTCTAAGTGCCCGGTGAAGGTTCAACCCTTTAGTCTGTCTTTTAGGATGTAGAATTTTATGGTATCATTGCCATTTAGATCCAGTTTTTGTGTCCCCCAGACCCACCCTTACCATTGCCTCCTTCCCCACTCACCCTATTGTCTGGTCCTCAAGATTCTTGTTATGTATGTCTGTTGGCATGTCAGGGTAGGAGCTATAGATGAATGAAACTATGCTGCGATTATCTTTCTGTGATTTGGGTGAATTTTCTGAGAATAATCTGTTCCAGGTTCAATCATTTTCTTTACTCATCATGACACCATTTACATCTTATAGATGGTGTGTATAACATTCATATCAAATGATTTTTTTTTCCAAGGTAAAGTTTCACTCTAGCCCAGGCTGACCTGGAGTTCACTATGTAGTCTAGGGTAGCCTCAAACTCATGGTGACCCTCCTACTTCTGCCTCCTGAGTGCTGGGATTAAAGGTGTGCACCCCCATGCCTGGCTCCTATAAATGAATTTTAATTCTCTCTATGTTATTTCAGTTGAATTTATATGACATATTAGAATATAGAGTTTTATAAGTTTAAGCCATTGAATTAGTAAACTAATAGGTTTAGAAAATAAATAATCTCTAGACCTTTTTGTCTTAATTAATCTACAGATTGTGTTATTACAGAGGGTTTGAAAAATATATATTAGTAGTGAATACAGATTCAAAAAACTCTTAGGTAACCCTGTGATGGGGTTGTGATGAATTCTATGCAAAACAACGTTCTAGTTCTCTCACCTTGCAGCTCCTACTGGTACATTCTCAAGAAATCTTTCCGATCTGCAAAGTCTTTATAGGTTGTAAAGGTTCATTTATTCCTGAAACATTAGCGGTAGTGTTTTTAGAAGGCAGGTGACTAAATCATTTTATGTGCTTTTAGCAATGAAGTAATGAAAGTTGTTGATTATTGGTAGGAAACTTGGATGTTATACACTTGAAATTGATATACTAAACAAAACAAAAAGCTAAAGTTCACTATATCTCAAAGGAAAAACTTAGTAATCCATGAATAATAAACAGACAAAATATTTTTAAAAGGCAGGTGTCCAAATACCAATGACATCAGTTCAACATATATGATCCATATAAATATATATCTATATATATGTATATGTATGTTATATGGCAGATTACCAAAATTTACACTGACCTTGGCTACTGTATAAGGGCAATATTTTTGAAAGAATAACTTGTACTGAAACAGTTTCTGAATTATAGTAGGCACAAATATGCTTTCCTTCCATGTTACGTATGCAGACCTTTCCCTACCTGTTTATTTTTCCTTAAACAAACATATAATCTGACATAAGTAGTCCAAAGAAAATTCTCTCTTCCTCTACATGAATGAGCTCCCTCTTACTCTTTTGCTGAATCCTGGAGTGTCTGAAGTAGTTCAGGATCTTATGTTACTTCCATGTCGTTTTTTTGGAATCACTTCAAGGACATGGTGAATTATTTTTAAGCATTTAATTCTGTTTAAACCAGTTTTCTCCTTTGCACATGTAAATTTATTTTCTGTATGTAAATGTATTATAACACAGACTAGAATCCTTATGCTGTTGTGAAACTATAAATTAAAAGCATTTTTGTCTTACAGTCTTTTTTTAAAGATCATTTTATTGAATACCTCTATTCATATACTCATTGTACCCTGATCATAGTCCCTCCCCCATCCTATCTCCACTAAACCCATTGTTCTTTCTGACCAGCCACTTTTCTATATTTTTAAACATTTATTTATTTATGAGAGAGAGAGAGAGAGAGAGAGAGAGAGAGAGAGAGAGAGAGAGAGAGAGAGAGAGAGAGAATGGGTGCACCAGGGCCTCTTTCATTGTGAACAAATTCCAGATATATGTATTGCTTTGTGCATCTGGCTCTACATGAATACAGTCAATCAGACTTAGCTGGCAAGTCCTTTAACCACTGAGTTATCTCTCCATCACCCCTCCACTATTTTGATGTCATTTTTCTTTGTCAGCATATTGTGCAGGTCGTGTGTAGGTCGCAACAGACACTTTGAGATCAGGAATGCAATAGCCACTTTGGGTCTAGAAGGCTACATTCCAAAGCACTCCTCCCCTTCTTCTGACATTCTTCCTACCATCTCCTCCATATGGTCTCTGAGCCATGAAGTATAGAGTTGCCCCTCAGGATAAACACTCCACTATCGGTTCTTCTCAGCCCTTTGATGAATTTCGAATCTATCCAGTTGTCACCACTTTCTGAAAAGAAAAGATTCTGTGACCAAAAGTAAGAGTAGAACTAATACATATGCATAGATGTAGATATTTAGAAGGCAGTTTGGTGGACGTAATATATTTATTTAAACATCAGTAGTAGTTTCACCATAAGCTTTGACTTATTTTTCAGGACCAGCCATGAATTACTTCCCCTCAAATCCAATCAGAGAGCAGTTGGTTTTCCCCATAACAGACACACCACCACTGCACCAGTTGCCACACTTTTCCTGGCTGGCCAGCTTTGTAGCTTGCTAAGTCCACTGCTGGCTAAGCCCATTGACGACTATTCTCTCCTAATAGGTTGCTTAGCACTTTTTAGCACTATGACAGTTAGTCAACACGGAGGAGGCTTCAAGCTCAGTTCCAGCTTGACTTCTCAGGTTCCTGCAGATGAATTATGTGGTGACTTCAACAACAGGGTCTTATCATCCAATTCTGATGGGTAACCAAAAGCCTTGACAATAATCTTTACTGTTTGGGAGTATCAAGAACTTCCCTAAACAAAGCTCACTCAGAGGTATACTTGAGATTGAACTTTTTTTTGTTACAACCTATGGTTCCTGGACTCAGCATTTCTACCCTCACAGGGTACTTCTGCCCAGGAGCTCTCTCTCTCTCTCTCTTTTAAAGCATGCATATTTTTGGCTAGCAAAAAGGTAGGATTCCATATGGCTTAAGTATAACATTTTTAATTTTGATTGAGCCTCCTCCCACACCCTTCTCATTTCTATTCCTCTTCCCAGACCCCACTTAAAGCTTTTCACCACCAGTACTCTTCTCATATATTTACATATCTACTAAATCCTCCCCTTAACCCTTCCCCCTCCACCCTCTCTCATAGCCCCATTCTGACTTCCTGGCCTCTCTCATTCTGACTCTTTCTGCAACTGACATACAAATAAAAAAAATAATAATAATCTGAAGTTAGAGAACATGTGGTGTTGGACTTTTTGAGTCTGGGTTATCTCATTTACCACTATCTTTTTCTGAAGATTTCCTAATTGCATTTTTCTTTACAGATAAATATAATTTCATTATGTATATGTAGTTGATGGACATCTGTGTGGTTCTATTTCATTAGCTATAGTGACTAAAATGGCAACCAACATGATTGAATAAATAATACTTCCCAAAGAAAAGTATAATGTTTAGTAAATATGAGCAGAAATAGTATAGCTGGGTCACATGGTAGATCTATTTTTAGCAGAAACCTCAGCAATTATTTTGAAAATGGCCACACCAGTATACATTTCCATCAAAAATGAGTGAGTTTTTAATTCCCACACCCTGACCAGCAGTTATTTGATTGCTTGTTGATAGCTATTCTCACAGGATTGAGATGGATTTTAAAAACAATTTAGATTTGCATTTCCCAGAAGGCTAAAGTTGTTAAACATTTAAAAAATATTTGTTGGCCATTTGTATTTCTTCTTTTGAGAATTCTATGTTCAGTTCTATAGTCCATCTTTATTTGGGCTATTTGATTTCTTATTAGTTTTTTGAAGACCTTGGATATTAATATTCTCTCAGGTGTATAGCTGGCAGACTTTCTCACAATCTATGGGCTGCCTCTTTTTTCAATTAACAGTGTCCTTTTCTGTAAATTTAATGAGGTCACATTGATTGATTAGTGTTTTGTACCTCCTGAGCAATTGACTCAGAAAGTCCTTGACTATGGCTTATATGTTGAAATATTTTCCCTACCTTTTCCTCTATCCATTTCAAAGTTTCAGGTCTAATTTTAAAGTCATTGAGTCATTTGTAGTTTATTCTTATTCAGGGAGAGGTATAAGGAGCTGGTTTTATTCTTCTACATATATACATCCAGTATTTTCCAACACCATTTGTTAAAGTTGTTATCTTTTCTATAGTGAATATTTTTTTGGAATTATTGTCAAAAATCAGATGGCTGAAGCTGCCTGGGCTTATAACTGTATCATCTCTTCTGTTCCTTTGGTCTACATGTCTGTGTCAGTCCCATGCTGATTTTGTTACTAGGTCTCTTTAATATACCTTAAAATTGAGTATGGTGATACTTCTAACCTAATTATTGTTGCTCAGGATTGCTTTGGATGATTTTATGTGTGTGTTTGTATGTGCATTTTCTAATAAATTTTTAGATGATTTTGCTATTTCAGTGAAGAATGACTTTAGAAATTAAGTGGAGATTGCATGATACTTGTAGATTGCTTTTTGGTAACATAACAGCTTACACAATATTGATTCTTCTAATCAGTGGACATGTGATGAAAGATGGGCACCTTTGTTTTTTCTGGTTTTAGTGTAAATGCAACAAGTATTTCCCTATTTAGCACAATGGTGTCTATAGGTTTGTCATATGGAGGCTTTATTATATCATACATTTTCTTCCTTTACCAGGAGTTAATTATTATTTTGTTCTAGAAACTTTTAATTTTCTTCAATGATCAAATTTATCATTCAGTAGTGTATTTTTTATATCATTAGGTTTTTACATGTTCTATATTCTTTCTTGATGTTGATTTGTAATTTTAGCCCATTGTCATCAGGTAAGATAAAAGGAGATATTTCAATTTTCCTATATTCATTAAGATTTGTTTTGTGTCCTAGTATAAAATCTATTTTAGAGGAAGTTCCTTATGTTACTAAAAGAATTTGTTCTATGAGGGTTATTTAATCTAGATGCCTGTTTATTTTATGCCAGAATGACCAGTCAGTTGGTGAGAGTGGGCTATTGATGTCATGTACTTTCAATTTCATTTAATTGTTTAATTATAATATGGTGAAGAAAAATTCTTTTCTGGTCTTGCCTGTTTGATATTATGAAAGCTTCCTGTATCTTTATTGACCTTTTCCACTAATCTTGGGAAATTTTCTTCTATGATTTTGTTGAAAATATTTACTATGCCTTTAGACTAAAATTCTTCTCCTTCTGTGATCAGAATTCTTGGTTTTAATCTCTTCACAATGTCCTATTCATTTTTCTACTTACTGGATTTTTTCCAAATTTTCTACCTTTTGCTTGAGGTCAGATATTCTGTCTTCTTGATTCGTTCTATTCATGAGATTTTCTGTAGAGTTTTTGTTTTTATTTGGTTTACTGAGATTTTTATTCCCAGTATTTCAGATTGTCCTTTCTTCATATTTATATTTATTTACTTGTGCTTTATATTTACCCTCATTCACCTAGACATGTCACATAGACTGATTAAACTGGTCTCCAAATCTGCAAGAGAATCAGAAGTAAGCATTATGTCATCAATATAATGATACACAGAAACAGATATCAGATGTCCCCACCTGACTAATTGCAGAACACCAGACCACGGGACATTGTGGACTTATGTAAATAGCCTTGGGGAAGGATGACCAAAGTCCATTGTCAGCCTTCCCACTAAAAGCAAACTGATCTTGGCTCTCAGCCATAATGTCAATGGAGAAGAAGGCATTAGCTAAATCCAGTACATAATGATAAGTTCTCAGTTCAATTGTGGGTCAGGTGGTCCATGATGCTTGTAATGATCAGTACTATAGTGTGCAGTGGTGGTGTAACTTTATTTAGGGCTTCATAGTCTATAGTCATTTTATGGGAACTGTCAGGCTCCAGGAAAGGCCATACTGGGAAGTTTTATGGGCTATGGGCCACCATGATGATACCTGCTTCTTCCAGTTTCACAATAGTAACACCAATTTCTGCATGTCCTCCTGGCAATCAATATTGCTTCACAGCCACTATTTGGGAGGACTGTGTTAGCTGTATTGGAGCATAGTGAGGGTGGCCCCAAACATCCATTTTCACAGTCCCTGTATAGAAACGAATATCTCCTTCACCATAGTATCTTTCAAGCCTTACGTCCCAGGATGAATTCAACTATGGGTGACACACACAATGTAGCGATGAGGTGGGAGTCCTCCTATCCCCAAAGTCAAAGGGACTTGCTTAGCTATTGTCTGTCAGCCTCTCTATCCTTCTATAGAGACCATTGGACCACTGAATTTGGAAGGATTTCTAAAGATAAGGGTGGTGTGTCAACCAGTGTCAGCAAACACAGTTACTATTTGGGTGTTCTCTGGTGACCAATAAATGCTCAATTCCACATGAGGCAGTCAGTTGCCTAGGTTCTCCATAGTCTGATGTCTCGGCCATTGCCCTAATCTGGGGGATAATCAGCCAGACTTATCTTCTTTGTTTGAAGAGAAGCAGACAACTGGGTATCTGGCTGTGGGGGACAATTTCTTCCATAAGGCCAACAGTATATCCAAGGGCTACCCATCCAATCTCATCTGATCAAGTATAGCAGCCAGTACATCAAACCATAACTGTCTCTGAGTCACTTTTATCCAGCCATCTTTGAGTGCCCTGTGGAATTGTTTCTAAATTTTTTTTTCCCATTTTGTGTCCCTGGTCCATGCATTTTCCTTGTTGGCACATGCTTACCTAACTTCAGCATCTCCCAGGTGAGCTAGTAGCAGCTTCCACATGAACAGATCAGTCAGTTGTAGGAAGCTAGGAGAGCTTGAAAGGACACAAATACCCTAGCGACCAGGTGTCAAATCATATCCTTCATTCAAGAGGTAAACATTTGTTTATCTGGGCTCCTGTAATTCACTCTATATTATCTGTCACATGCCCATCTCCTGGGTCCCATACTGTTCATGCTGGTGTCATCAGCCAGTTAAGTAAGGACTGGTTCCTTGCATCAGGAACAGTAAGTCACATGCCCTGTGATATTTGCCTTAACAATGTGATATTAGTAATGATGGCCATCTTTGCCATTTCATCATAAATCAGCTGTGTACTATCAGCTCCATCATCCTAGAAACAAAATAGCCAGGTGTGAATTGTTTTAGCAACCTGTTGTTTTCACTGTTTGGACAGCTCCTATGATGCTGTAGCTTCATAAGTCCTATAAGTGATTTGCGTGGTGGCATGGGTCTCTGGGTTCTGCCCTCAGGACTTGTTCCTCCACCTCCATCCTGTGTCATATGACTGTACATAGCTGATCTGCCAAGGGGTTGCAAGGCGTCAGACTCACAGACCATAGAGTTTCATCTTGAAGCTCCTTTTCTGAGGCCAAGGTGCACAACTGTTGCTACCTCACAGTCTTTCAAGTTCCAGCTCCCTTGTCCTCAATGCCCGAAGCTGCTCTTGCAAATCTTGGCTGTCCTTCAGGACTTGTCTCCATTCAGTCAGAACCTTTCACAGTTCCTGCAAGTGTTGGCTGTCCCTCTGGACTTGCCCCAGCCACTACGCCTTCCCTGCCGTCTCCCAATGGGCCAGTGGGATTCCTCCCTCCAAGTTTTCTAGGCCCCTTTTAATTTCAATGGGACTGGGAATAAAGGCTCCCCGATCCTCACGAGGGAGGCTAGTTCATCAAGAAGGATGCCACTATATAGTAGCACTTACTCATAGGCCCCAATTAGGGATGTATACAAGGTGGTATTGGAGGAACAGAGGGCTCACTCACCTTATCCTGCAAATTACACCAAGTGTCAGGAGGGGACAGTTCCAGGGGGATTCGTGGAGAGGGTAAACCCAGCTAGAAGAAGGCACCCAAGGGCAGAAAAGAGCTGAGCATGTTATTCCAGTCACAAGGTGCGTATACAGGGAGTGCACATGAAACTATACTCCATACAATGATCTCATTGACACCTGGGCACTCCATGCAATGATCTACATGAGGGGTACTGAGTCACAGTTACAAGCTTCAGCCATTTTGTATACTTGGCCCAAAGTCAAGCCTATTAAAGGTCAGTTAGAATTTCCAGTTCAAACTGATATACCCATCTTTGAGGTGTGTATTGTCCTTGAGTAAACCAGTCCAGTTACCTTTCAGGGTGTGTTTCTATCTCATCCATTTTGAGCTGTGAAGGTGGTTTCCTCCTTGTAGGCACTATGGGATTATCTCAGCTGGTTAAGTTGGTCAGTCCTTAGGTTCAGCACATGTGGATCCTATATGGGAAAGGGATTGCTGGGCTTCCTTGGTTTCTTGCTATCACTGGTGTGGATGTCCTGTTGCTGGTGTAAGAGGGAAGGAAGTCCATGGAATGTTGTTTTGAGTTGTTCTTGAGCTGCTCATCTGGTCCTTACTGCTTTCTCCTTAAGGTTCTTTGTATTCTACAGGGCTGGTGTGAGTGGGAAGAATCTCTTCCCACAACTATCCAGTGCTCCTCCTGGCTGATGCAGGCAGGGAATGGAGTAGCACTTCCTAATAGCTTTCAGCTGGAGGGTGCTCCTTACTGACTATCTCATTGTAGTAGTTCCCTCATGCTTTTCTACAGGGATCTCATCTGGCTTAACAAGTTCCTTATAAAACGTGACGTTTTCAGTAGAGTGTATTGTGTGTTATATTGCTTCTTTTGTTCCTCAGGGTTATTCAGCAAAGTTTCTATTCCACTATCTTAACTGGAAGTCTGCATCTGTCTTGAGGTCCGACAAATAAACCACATAGCAAAATGAAAATTATTTCATCAAATTTGTATTATAGCTCTCATGAACATTTTTGTATACCATAAACTATTTTCTAATCACTGGCTAGAAGCTTAAGTGTGCTAAAGATAAGCAGACTCTGGTGTCAGAGTTTTAGCTTCACAGTTAACTCTGCCACTAGTTGAGAGACATTTAAGAAAACTGCATGTCCTGAGTGTACAAGGAGAGTGATAATGGCATCCACTCAAGGATTTACTTAATGCCTTATGTAATTCAAGGTGATTTTCTTAGTGTGGGATATTCATTGAATGCTTAACAAATGATAGTTATTAATACACACTAGATTATTATATAAAGTAGCAACTTTCCGAAGAATCACCAGTAAAACACTTTTAAAATTCCGTGGCTCTTAGTTTACAGATGATGAAATTAAGACTCAAACAGGCAGTAGTTGCTTGCATCCATTTTACTTATCTAAGAAATTAAATGGGAGAGTTTAAGATTTCAAGCTTATTGTTCTATTATTTAGAAATATTTGAAATGGAAGATTTGTGCTCCTATAACATTGGTTTTCTAAATTTTGAATATAACTGGCTTGCATATTTTTTACACATTTTAAAAATGATACTTATTTTATTTATGAGAGAGAGAGAGACAGAGAGAGAGACAGAAAGAGAGAATGGGCATTCCAGGACCTTCAGCCATTGCAAATGAACTCCAGATGCATGTCCCATCTTGTCTCATAAGTATGTTGGTTATTGCTGACTAATGGTTCCTCCCTGCTGGAATGCTGACCATGTATACAAAGACCTGAGTAGTGGGAAATGCATGGTCATGTGGAATGATGAGTTATTCTCTACTACTTATTTTTCTTATCTGTTTTTTTTTTTTATTAACCCTCAGCAAATCCATACTGCTGGTGGTGTGTGACCGACCATGATCTCTGTACTCACAAAATTTTATGCAAATTTTCAACTCATTTTAGAATAAAAATCTCCAGGTGTGACACTAAAGCTAAAATGTGCAGAGGCAAAGAATTACACATTTAACTAATGTCTCATATATTAAAAATCTATGTAAGCAAAATTAATACATAAAAGGTCAAATGTGAATGTTGTCTTTAGTATATTTTACATGACAATTTAAAAAGACATTTCCCTTAGTAGAAAAGAAACATAGAAATGTCTGATGATCTATATAAATAGATGGCATAAAATATCTAACTTAAAAAACTATTTTTATAGACTTCACAAATATTAGGTACCCTTGAGTATTCAGAATCAGAAATAGTCAAATAATCAGGGGCATTTTATAAACACAAAGCACAGGAGGCAAAGACAGGAAAGTTTCCATGAGTTTATGGACAGCTTGGGCTACAGAATATGTTCTAGGCCAGGGCTATGAAGTGCACAACTCGTTTAGTTTGCTGGCAGTAAGATAATTAAGTGGATTTGATTAAACCTTAGACACTGTGGGTTCTTAGGGAATCACCCAGTGTACTTCTCTCGCCACATGGTAATAAGTCCAAAAATTGAAAATGAAGACATGTTTTAGCAAAATTCACACTGGGAGAATATTCATTATCTTTCAATGTGTGGCCTGGGTTATAGGCACCAAACTGGGTTTCAGCATGGTTCCTGTTGTAGTGAAGATGAGTAGACAAGGTATTTTGACAGGTATCTCACAAAATCAAGTTCACCTAGACAAACATAGAGAGTTCTTGATTTCTTAAAGGCAACAATGAATCTAGTTGGACCAGTAATGAGAAAGCAAAGATGGAACACCCATGCTGCAAGGTGAATGCAGGGGCAAGAGCCAAACATCAAAGTAGGAATTATACTCAAGTATGAATTATGTATCCCTGGCCATGGAAAAGGCAGGATAGATTGGTGTCTAAGACCTTCCATTTGACACTTGTCTCAGCAGCCAGTGTAATAACAGGAAGAAAAATTTAATTCTAGGAAGAGGATAAGGAGAATGAGATAGAACAGAATTTGAAACTGACCAAAATGCTTTGTTCCAATAAAGTGTATCGAATTAAAATGAAAAGTGGAAAGATTGCTTGCTTTGCTACAAGTGAAGAGGGAGTCTCATAAGTTAAGTTAAATTATGGAGAAAAATTATGAGATATTTTCCACACCAAGGTTATGTAAAATGAACACCTCAGAAGAGAAATGATTATGTGTAGTTGTACATGAGGCCATATTGGAATAATTTATTCATATTTTAGAAAGCGGGATAGTTTTCACTAAAGAAATCATTTTGAACATTTACTTTCCACCAGATGCTCAATAAGAATGTCTGTGACTTTATTTTCCAAAAATAAAAAGTTGACTAATGGGAGGAGAAGGAAAATACCAAAATGATTTTCCTAAAATGTTTTTGTAATAATCACTTTTCCTTAAACATAAAAGAAATTATACTAATACATCTTACTCTAAAGACAGACTGGAAAAGTGAAAAATGAGACTGCATAGCCAAGAGGAAATGACATTGTGAAATGTTCCTTCTAACTTTACTACATCTTCCTACATACAAGAAACAGAAATGAATGTCAAGAATGTGTTTTCAAGAATCAGCTCTTAGCTTGTGGCATTGCATTCTAGATCTAAGTATAACCTGCAAATAAAATTGGTAGAAGACACTTACTTATTTGTTGTATATGAATAAAAACAGCTAATATGCCACCTACTTAATAAAATATTTATGCCAGCCTTTTGACCTTAAATTGCTTGTTGGAAATAATTTAAAACTACAGAAAAGATGTATGTGTAAAATAAGGAACATCAGTATACCCCTTATTCAGATTTGTCTATAATGACCCATATATATGTATATATAATTTTTAATTTTTTTAAATTTTATTTTAGGGAGAGAGAGAGAGATAATTGGCATGGCAGGGCCTCAGCCACTGCCATCAAATTCCAAATGCCTGCGCCATCTACTGGGCATATGCAACCTTGCACTTGCCTCACCTTTGTGTGTCTTCCTTTTGTAGGACCTGCAGAGTCGAACATGGGTCCTTGGCTTTGTAGGCAAGCGCCTTAACCGCTAAGCCATCTCTCCAGCCCATGACATATAATTTTAATAATACTTGTTTATAATGTAGTGAATATTTTAATGTTAATCATTCTGTAATTATGTGCATATTTATAGGAAGCATCCTTATTATTCGTAATTTATGGAAGAACAGCTTCTGTCAGGCCACATGAATTTTTCTAGTCCAACAGGAATGAAATTATCTTATATTTGTATTCCTATGAGGAGCTATTGATCTAAATGTGAGAATAATAATCAGTAGCTATTCTAATGAATTAAGAAATGATTGAATTAATGAGTTAGGAAAATCTTAATAACAGTTGTAGATTTTAAAAGTAAAAGCCACAATTTTAATTCCATTTTCCCTCTCTGTGACCCAGAACACCTTTATCTCCAGAAATATCATATATGCAGACAGGTAGACATCATTGCAGTACTAGGTATACAGTTACAGATGTGGAAGTCCAAATACATCCTCAAAATCCTAAAAATACACATATGCATATCCTTTTTCAGGAGCTGAGGAGATGGCTCAGCCATTAATGAACTTGCTGCACAACTGGGAAAACCTGAATTCAATCCACAGCACAACATAGAAGCCCATCAGTTTTGGTGACCACCTGTAATCCTAGTGCTCAAGAGGTAGAGACAGGAGATCCTGGGAGCAAGGTGGCTAGTTAGACTAGCTGAATCTTCTCCGTTTGGGTTCAAATGAGAGACCTTGTCTCAACAAATAAGGGGTAAAGCAATTGAGTAAGAAACCTGATATGAACTTCTGACTTCTATGGGCATGCACACATATGTGAACATGCATATATATACACATATCTCTCACACACAAAAGTAATCATTTTCCATTTCACATAAAACTGTGTATACACTTCTTTAATTTCCATGTATCAATGTATCTGGATTAGTTTATATAATTTGTTCTTATATATCTGCCTCAGACTTTTAAAAGGCTGTATATATTTCATCATATGGATGTCTCATAGCTTTTAATTCATAGCTAAATGATGAGTTTTTTTCCTTCTTGTCTGTTACAGAACCAAAAATAAAGATGTGACACATATACATTCCTCCTAAGTGAGTTTTTCTCTTGAAGATCTGTACATTTAACTTGTATTAATAATTGCTACATAATTTTGATAATTATTTTGTCCTTAGTTGACAGAAGGAATAAGTAAAGAAAGGCAAAACTGGAAGAAAGGAATGAAGTCAGGCTAGTTTTTGAAGGAAAGAAGTTCCTTTGTATATGTCAGATATATCAGTCAATAATAATTTTCTTTATTAATTCAGTTATTTTGCATACTATATGTGTTTTCATGTCAACTTTAATCTTATTTCCTTGAGAATATTAAATGTTTTTATTTTAAGGCATGTGGTACCCTAAGCTATTGCATTTTATAGAATCTTTAGAGACATATCAATAAGAAGCACTATAAAGGTAGAGCTGTGTTCTGACTTGGTATTTAATGTATTCTGTAGTTCATAAGGGTGCCTAAAATTCTCAGCATTTGTTCAAAGCAAAAAGGTCCAGACCCTATAGATATCTTTAATCCCAGAACTAGAGACTAGGCAAAAGGATCACTAGTTTGAGGCAAGCCAGAGTGAGTTAGTAAGAGTACATTTCAAAAAACTAAACAAAAGAATCAACAACAATAATAACAAAATAGAAAGAAGACAAAAAGAAAAAAAAAAAAGTAGAGCTTGAAGAGATGACTTAGTGGTTCAGGCACTTGCCTGTGAAGGCTAAAGACCCAGGTTCAATTTCCCAGGACCCACGTAAAGCCAGATACACAAGGTGGAACATGCATCTGGAGTTTGTTTGTAGTGGCTAGAGGTACTGGTGTACCCATTCTCTTTCTATATGCCTCCCTCCCTCTGTCTGTGTGTCAAATAAATAAACAAAGTAAAGTAGAATTTAAAAATGAAGAAAGTAGGGAAGGAGTAGTTGAGGAAATAAAAGTTAGTAGGAAGACTGTTGTCAATACCAAGCTGTGACCCCCAAAGAAATGTGCAGGAATGGCTTATAGAAGAGAAATAGAAATCACTCATGCATATGAACTTCAGCATTTTCTTTCCTTTTTTTAAAAAATTATTTATTTATTTGACTGAGGCATAGAGAGAGAGAGAGAGAGAGAGAGACAGAGAGAGAGAGAGAGAGACAGAGAGACAGAGAGAAAGGGGTGTGCTAGGGCCTCCAGGCACTGCAAATGAACTCCAGATGCATGTGCCCCCTTGTGCATCTGGCTAATGTGGGTCCTGGGGAATCGAGCCTTGAACTGGGGTCCTTAGGCTTCACAGGCAAGTGCTTAACTGCTAAGCCATTTCTCCAGCCCAACTTCAGCATTTTCTAATGTCAAGACCATTGTGTCATTTTGCAGAATATCAAAGGAGTAGGTGATATGATGGTAGATTGGCTTCTGGCTGCTAGGTGTAAGCATTAGCAGGGAGGTGATCTGAATAGGAAGCTTGTCTTATAATTTCAGTTGTGCCAATGGAACTGGAAAATGCATCATAATGAAGGTAACATGCCTATTTGCTATTTCCTGTTTTTGTGAGGGAGAATTCTCAATATGATCATGAATCTGTCATGATGGGGTCAGAAATTGCCTTGAGGGAGAAGTCCATATAATGTAACAATAAAAGCTTATATGAAATAACCATGGTTGTTTTTATTTTAGGAGATATATATATATATATGAAAGAAAGGTACATTATCTTACTTTCTATATGCATTCATAAATATTGTCAGCTGCGTGTGGTCGCACACTCCTTTAATCCCAGTAATCAGAAGACCATGGTATGAAGATTGCTTTGAGTTTGAGGCCACATGAGACTACTTAGTGAATTCTGGGTCAGACTGGGTTAGAGTGTAACATTACCTGGAAAACCAAAACAAAAATATATTAATATAAAATAAGCATTGTCAACATTAAAAGGCATTATGCTTTATAACTTGTAAGCTTATACTTTCTGTCTCACTATGTTTTGGGGGGATATAAATATCGTGTTTCAAAACATTGAAAAACATATTCCTGAAAGAAAAAATAATGGAAATTCAAATAATAAAAAATTACATGTATCTCTGTTAATATAACTTATCAATAATCTCATACTTATTAATGGATAACGTGTTTTAATTTTAACAGAGGGTGTGATTCAGATATCTAGTTGAGTATTTATTACCATAAGCACATATCTCACTTATATTTCTTCTTTTAATTTACTGAAATTAAATCAACAGCAGCCCAATGCTATTCCTACCTTGAAGAAGCAACTGGCAGAAAGTACTACTCAAAGTTTCCTTTGCAAGTTAGGAAAACATTCTGGCTCCATTCTGCACATATACTGTGCTCCAAGTGTTATTGCTACTGTTTTCCAAATTACTCAAGGCTTGACAAATGGCAGCTACAAGTCATGCTTTCACTGCAATGTACAGATGTTGATATTTTCCACAATTTTCTTGAAGTAGAAGGATTTCATGTTCAAAAGCTCATTTTAAATGTAATAAAAGAATTTTGATTTCTACTTTTAAAAAATCCATACACCTAGTACATTTTTACTCTTATTCTTCTTTAAAAAGAAAGTTTGTTTAAGGAACCTGTCCTTAGTATAGATAGAAAACAGATGTGAACAATGAGATGAAGCCAGGAAGTATAATGAGAACAATTGTGTTAAAGGTGATAAGTGGGTGAGTCTGCTCATCTAAATGCTGTGTCAAGCTCCAGTGTGTGTGCGTGTGTGTGTGTAAAATGAAAGAGGTGAAACAAAGGAGATTTTGTGTGAAATAATTCATGATAAAATCTAATTTTATAAATTGTTTAGAATTACCTACACTGAAACTTATCTTAATTAGATATTTGAAGTTTATGAGACTATTAAATCAAAGCTTATAACCCAGTATAAAGGATTTAATATGAATTCCTTCAAAAAGTTTACAGGGTCTTTAGCTTAAATATAGATGCTATTTGAACTCCTTACTATATTCTAAAGTGCACATATTTTTTAACATTTGCATTTTTTAAAGAATGCGTCTTTATAAATAAGTAGGCTTTATTTGCAACAACAAAACTGTAGTGAAGTATGAATAGTGTTAGCAGTTACTGGAGTTGCTTTCTCTGTAATATTATATAGCTCAGTCAGGAAATCTTGATACTTATCTTTTGCTGTCCATGCACATATTTCTAAGGACTGGAAATGATGTACTCAGAAAATGAAGCTATTTGAGTATGACAGTCTATCCTTGTAAAGTTGAAAAGTTTACTCTTTAGGGCTTAAGTGGGAAGACTTTTTAGACCTATTTTTATATTTGAATATATTTACATAATATTTATTTATCACCATTAATTTCAAATAGCTCAATGTAATAAGTGCAGGTACTGTTTTTATTCCTCTCTGTTATGGGCCAATGCAATAATATTTAAAGATTTTATAGCATAGTTAACATTGAAAACATTTCCTCTTCCTTTCTACTTCATTTCTTCAGGATGAGTGAGGAGAGTCTCACTCCAGCCCAGGCTGACCTGGAACTCACTCTGTAGCTCCAGGCTGACCTCAAACTCACAATGGTCCTTCTACTTCTGCCTCCAGAGTGCTGGGATTAAAGGCATGTGTCACCATGCTGGATAATTTTTCCTCATTTTTGTTTGTATGTCACTTACAGAATTTTCTTTCTTCTTTTCCATACTTCTTTCTTTCCCTTCCCTTCCCTTCCCTTCCCTTCCCTTCCCTTCCCTTCCCTCCCTCCCTCCCTCCCTCCCTCCCTCCCTCCCTCCCTCCCTCCCTCCCTTCCTTCCTTCCTTCCTTCCTTCCTTCCTTCCTTCTTTCCTTCCTCTCATTATGTACCCCTGGTTGGCCTGGAAGTTATAATCTTTCTGCCTCTGCAACCCAAGTACTAGGATTACAGGTGTAATTATTCCATACCAGACTACAGTTTTTAGTAAGTGGCCCTTTTATACTTATCTGGATATATTATTATCTTTTTAGGGATAACTCTCCCATCTATATAGCTATACATTTGCATATTGCATCCTATCAGTTTCTGTGCTCTGTCCTTAATTAAGTTTAGCATGGTAAGTTAGTAATTTCACTTAAGTAGTGCATAAATGAGTCTCAAACTGATTTAGTGAGAAGAAGCCTGAATCCTACACTGTTTGAATAAAAAAATTATTTTAGGAGTTCTGGCTTTGATCCGCATCATATCTGGGCATCCTTTAACCCATAAGAAACTTCTTGAGTTATTTTAAGGTTGAATAATACTTATTTGTGTCCGTAAACTTTCAAACACTTAGCCTACTTATTTTCTCTTTATATTTCATGAAGTTATCGCAAGTAGTTTATTAATTGAAGATTTCTAATTATCCTTTGTCTCCTCTGTTCTTTCTTTTTCTTTTGAGTAGGGTCTCACCCTAACAGGCTGACCTAACTCGCTTTGCAGGCAAGGCTGGTCTCAAACTCATGGCTATTCTCCTACTCAGCCTTCAACATGCATGGATTAAAGGCATGTGCCACCACATTCAGTGTGCCTTCTCTTTTTGATCACATTAACAAATTCTTTAATGTAATATAAGCTTTAATAAAAATAACCCTGATGAAGTTCAGAAGGAATTTTTAATTATTTTCCTTGTTGCTGAGACCAGAAGCAATTTACAGGGGGAAATATTTGGTTTTGCTCCTGGTTTTCGAGGGCTCAGTTCACTATGACAGGAAGGGTGTGACATAGCAGAGCAGTTCATCTGTTGGTGGAACAAGAACAGAAAGCTGGGAAATGCCTGAACTTCTGGCTTTCTCCCTTTCCCTTTATTCCATCCAGGGATCACGTTTTCCCACATTTATGGTAAGTCTTCCTGCTTAGCTGATTCACTCTAGAAACACACTCACAGACACAGAGAGATGCCTCAAAAAAAAAAAAAAATCCTAGATAAATGTAAACCTACTAAAGTTATGTGTATTTCTTATAACATCACACTCTGCCTCATGTTCTAGAAATTCACACTTAGATATTGTCTTTCAAATTTTTAATTTCATTAAATGAAGTCTTTTAGTTTAGAACTTGAAAAATAGTAGTAAATATATGTGTTGGTTTAGTTACTATAAAATATTTTAACATTTTTATCAGACTGGATCCATAGCTAAAACATGTGTATGACCTTATTTCTAATACATGTAAGATCTCCAAAAGGCTTTTACTAAATGTAAACCTGTGTTTCCTTTTCAATGATATAAGAATTTTTTTTTTTTTTGCCCATATTACTATCACAGATCTTGTTATTAGCCCCAAAACTTGCTGGCAGGAGGGTTTCATCAGTCATGGTTAAATTGCTGTGGGTGGCCTGTAACCATTATGTCATTATCAGCTGGAAGATGAGCTGGTCACACTGTTTGTAGTTTCACAAAGTTGTTCTATCAGCTCTCCAGAAGCAAATGCAAATAAACGGGTTTCAAACCCCTTCAGAGCACACTGTAAATCTTTGTAACTTCATGGCCAAATGGTAAACCGCATGACCACATGACTCAACTCCCTTGAGACAGTCATGTTATTCCTGTCAGGCTTTTCTTCTCTCATTCATCAGCTGGAGGCTTTCATCTCCTTTTAAAGTCATGGCCTTTCAAGTAGGGGTGAAATTACACCTGTCAGTAATAAATGTTCCCAGTGCTCTCTGTCATTCTGTCATTTCACAAAAAGAAATTAAAAGGAAACTAAAGTCTGTTCCAGATGCATTTAGCAACACTTTTTCTCTTTCCTCTATGGTACTTGTAAATACCTTTTTGTTATATAATCATGCAGACTTTAAACTATTCCCTATGTGAGGGGACATATGAAAATACTGGCCAAATTAGCTTCAATGTTAGCTATAGATTATATTTAATACATGCACTAAAGTTACTTGGCAGAAAGATTTAACAGCACACACAAACTACAACGACAATCTACATGTGCCCCTTAGCACACTTGTTCTGTTTATTTTTTCTACGTTACACTCTGATAACTTTGTGGTTGCACAGAACACCACACAGCAGGTGCACCTGTGCAGCCAACATTTTATTTACATAGAGAACAAAGTTAATGTTTTATCAAATCCAGGCCACACCTGGGTTTGGACATTACTAGGAAGCTGGGTCCAAATCAAAATTGCAATTTGCTCTTAACCTGATATTTGAACTCCACTAAGCAAATTCTCTCAAGTTCACTTGAATGCTCTGAGAACTTGGTCTGTTATGTCTCCATAAATGAAGGATGAAAGGAGAGCAGGAAGACTGAATATGTTTTCCTGTAGCACCTGCCACTCACCATAGGAGGTTCCGACTTAAGAAATCAGAATGAGTTTCTCCATTACTACCCATACCATACATTCTCCCAGCAGGACATTCTTTAACTACATGCATTTGGTTTGATGTATCTGAGTTCAAGGGACATTTTTTTGATCAATATTCTAAAAGTGAACTAAATGAATAAAGGTTGTGTGACCTTCAAAAACCACTCACGACAGCTATGTTGCTATTTTTATTCTTCTCAAAGAGTGTATGCACTAATCATTTGTATAAAATTAAGTATGCATGGAAACAAGTAACCACTCACAATTATGTATACAAAATATGCTGTCTTCCCCCAAAAACCTCAAGGTAAGTTTATAATTCCTCTTTTACTGTATGATTTCTTATCATATATTCCAAAATGCCAATAAATTGGAAAATAGGACATAAAATTATATGAGAAGGATGTATTAACTCATTTGTTATTAAATAATTCATCTGAAAAATACAAATCAAATTTAATTTCTCTGGAAATGATTACATGCCTTATTATTATAGTTTATATTATTATATTATTATATTATATATATTATATTATATATATATTATATTATTATATTATTATATTATTATAGTTTATATTATAGTTTGATGATGTAAAAACTTGTATCATTATTTACAAAACATCCTCATCTACATGTAGGTCTGAAAATGAATTTCTATTACTTAATAATGTGCTTTGTAAAATATGTAAAAATAAATTGAGGGATGAATTATCTATAATTGTGTAGTCAAATTATCTTTATACAGATTTTTTTCCCTCTTGTTTAATTTAACATATCCCTTCCATCAGTACTTCTACTTAAATAGAGGCTGGATGTAGCACTCTCCATATCTTCGGCTGACACTGTAGCTTTGCATCCTCTACCATCTAGTGAGCGGTTCTACAAAGAGTCAAGCATAGTCTTGAGAGGAGAAAGGCTAGGAGTGTAGGAAAGAAAGGACTAGTCATGGTATGCTCCCCTGGTTACTTGGCTGTCTCATGTATGTTAACAGAGTAAGTTCTGCAAAGCCCTAGGAGCACCACCCTCATTCCACAATTAAGCTACAGGCCCAGGAAACTGTGCAGGTTTTACTAGGCAAGTAAGTGTGCAGTTAACTCAGAATGATAGATTTGCAGGATAACATACTCGCCCATACCAATTAAAGGTCGTCAAATTCCCTAGAATGTGGTAAACTGAAGTTATTTCTACTACATAATTTTCTAAGGTTAATGAACACTTTGTTTTGTCATTATTTCCTGAATCTTTTAATTCTAAAGCTGATGCAGCATGTGTGGTTTCTTACATAAATTTAAATAACTGGGAATCATTATAAGCAAAAACAGCATATATTTTATTCTGTCTCCAATATTAGGTCATACGCATAGTGCCAATCAAAGAAGAAATCACTAGTTCCTTCCTTCACCTTGTGTACCAAAAATCTCAGCTGACCTTTATGTTGCTTTCCATTCTTCTACATAGACAGCTAACTGCTTAATCAGGGAGTCTGGAGCTCAAACTCATTGAAGTCTTCCTTGTACCTTTGTCATAGAAAAGCAGGAAGGCATGTTTGATTCATTTGCTTAGCTTATTTTATGTATTATTTCATTCTAATTACTATGGAAGTTGGTTTGTGTGTATGTGTATCTGTGTGGGTGCAGGTGTGTGTGCGCACACACACATATATGAGGAGGCTAGAGGACAATGTTGATTGTAATTCCTAATGTGCCATCCTCCAGTTTTTGAAACAATCTTTCACTGGGCTGGAACTTATAGACTGCCTGGCCAGTGAGTCCCAGGGATCCCCTGGTCTGCATCTCCATATTGCTGGGATTACAAGCACATGTCATCATTTTATTTTATTATTTTAAACTTATATTTGTTTAATTATTTTAGAGAGTGAGAAAGATGGAGAGAGAGAGAGAGAGAGAGAGAGAGAGAGAGAGAGAGAGAGAGAGGGAGAGAGAATGGGCATGTCAGGGCCTCCAGCCACTGCAAACAAACTACAGATCATGTGCCACCTTGTGCATCAGGCTTATGTGGCTATTGTGAAATTGAACCTGGGTTCTTAGGTTTCATGGGCTATCACCTTAACCACTAAGCCATCTCTCCAGCCCCTATTTTATATTTTCATATGATTTCCAACTGTTAATCTAGGCCCTAATGCTTACAAATTAAGAATTTTACCAACTGAACTACCTCCTCAGCCCCTAGAGGATTAGATTTCATTTAAAGATATAGTTTATAAACACCTGCCCTATCAATTAAGGAAATTATTTTATTTCATTTTCCTTCTCTGTTTCAGAAACATTCATTCCTTTTTCATGTTAAATTTTTCTCCAAAAGAAGGTTGATATGAATTTTATGGAAATTATATACATTTTTTCCTATCTAAATGAGTGTTTTGATTAAAATTAACTAATTTAAAATATTGAGTGACTCAAAACAAAGAAATATGTGTCCCTGACAGAAATTGTCCTAAGAGGTGCCTTTATGTGACTAATAATGGCCTGTTTCGTTAGCATTATATTTAATAGAGATGACAGACAGTCCATGTCAGTAGTGTGGTATTGACTCTAAATTAAAGTACTTCTATTGAGAAGGAGACCTTGATCTAATGGACATCATAGATACTGTAATTAAAGGAGATGGCTCTGATTTGATGTGGGTAATGGAGAAGAACCAGGACCAGGTATTTTCCTACATAGCATAGGCTCTATATGTACAAGGAAGCCCTGGTGACTACTAAATGCTATGGAGGTAATGTTAATATACTTTGGTTGAAAGAGAAATTATGAGAATTATTTCCCTATGTCTGCCTCTCTTTTCGATTCCCTTCACTTCCCTTCATTCCCTTCTCTCCTTCCTACCCTTTAATTGAAAGATTAAATGATCCCAATTGTTGGCAATGTGGCCCTCTCTGAATGTGGTTACAAGCTTTGAGTTTCAAAGAGTTAGTCCAATTTATTAAAAATGTTGTGAAAACATTGCTTACACATGCTGTTAAAATGTTTTTTGAACTTGGAATGTTTTGAAATAGTATCTGATTAGAAGGATGAAAAAAAAACCATAATTTTAATGTCAACATATGGAAGACACCATTAGATATATTTGTACTAAAACATTGTAGATCAGTAGAGTTAATTATAGCCCTAAGGTTCCCATGAATTCATTGTTGTATTTAAATGTTTAAATGCTAATTATGTTTTAATCATCATATTATGTTCCAGATTATGTCAGTGGTGAAGAGTATCAAAACATCATTTCTATTTTAAATATTTAATATACTATCTTGGAAAAACTTTATTTTATTACACTTATCCTTTCTTGCTCTCTATGCAGCCAATATATTTTGACTAATGCTGGGCACAGAAGAGTATTTACTAATTTGGAAAAAATAGTTTACTTGACTTGAGAAGCTCTACTTTGGGCTTAATGAACTTTGAACATTCATGCAGGTGAATTTGAAATGTACTAGTCAAATATTGTTCACTGGCCAGAGAAACTGTGATATGGAAGTACTTACACAAGCGCAAAGTAAACAGCTAAGTACTGACTTTTTATATATTGCTATTTTTAACAAAGAATAAGTTATTGGAACTTGAACATATTTACAGAACAAAGTTCTGAGAGGGTTTTCATGCTAATTCCTAAGTGCAATGTGTCAGCACGGGATTAGAAAGCTCACACAGGTCCTTCCTGCCAGTGTCCACAGGCACCTTGATATGTCATCAGCAGTATCTCAGAAGTAATTCATGTCTTTCCTGTTTAATTAATTTAGCAAGATTTACAAAAACTTTAGGCCTTTTTAAGACACTTTTATTAAAGTTAAAAACAGGACTGGAGAGATAGCTTAGCAGTTAAGGTACTTGCCTGCAAAGACAAAGGACTCAGGTTCAATTCCCCAGGAGCCATGTAAGCCAGATACACAAGATGGCACATGCACCTGAAGTTTGTTTGCAGCAGCTAAAGGCCCTGGTGTGCTAGTTCTCTCTATCTGCCTCCCCCTATCCAAAGAAATTTAAAAAATAATAAAAAAAATTTTAAAGGTGAAAACACATTACTAATCATTGTAGAACAAGTCAAGTTCATGGGCCCTAAACACCACCTTCAGATTACATTAATTCTGTAAACATCATCAGTTCCATTCCTTCAGTTCTTAGAGAACTGAAGATTATCCTCAATTAACTACTACTTAATTCTGCCACTCTGGGGTAGGTACTTAGTTTTCCAGGTCAGTCAGTATAGATTCAGATATCTAAGAAATAACTTTACCCAATATTATTACAGATGTTTTATTGTATGATATCCTATTTTCACATTAGTTTTCACCTTTGGATCTTCTCCACACAGCTGTAAATTTTTATCCAAGTATATCTGGATGTTATGCATAGAATCAGGCCAAAGTGGCTAATTTATGATAATCTTAGGCATTCTTTCTGTCCCAAACATACAGAGGTCATGATTATTGAAGCTGAGATTTATTGGCTATGAATGCTAATAATCACATATTAAAAGGACTACAAAAGGATTATAAAGTTGTATTTATAAAAAATTTATCTGTATTATGTTATGTATAATATATAACATGAAATATGTATTTTTGCATACTTGAATATCATTGTGCTGAAAGGACCATAGAGAACAGTTTTACCTTATATTTGAAAGGAATAATCATAAACTAAATGACATTCTCAAAGCCCCAAAGCAAGTTGATAGGTAAACTGAGACAGCCAGTACTTCTGCCACCCAACAATATCTGCTGAGAATTATAAAATTAACATTCATTACATATCTCAGACTATTAGATTCTCATATTATCCAGGTCACAGATCCTAATATTTCACTAGTGAGAAATTGAGCAGGAAATATAACATATTTGGAGAGGTAAAATTATATGTCTATGTAGATATACAGATGCATTCTATATAATATGCTACTTAAACCCTCTGAATATGATGCTTAATAGGTTAATGATACTAACAAAGTAACTGAAATGTATAACTAGTAGATAGATCTCTTGATACATCTTGGGAAGCTTTCCTTTTTCATGTATGATCTGATATAATTATATAGTGATATATCATACAAATGATAGAACAAATATTTAAAAATAGGAATGCAGTATTAAGTCATAATTTTAAAAGAAAAAAAATTATCTGCCTTATGCAAGAAAAGGGAGCAAATAAACTTCCTCAAGCAATGAAATATTACTGAAGGATAAGCTCACAAGCAGGGAATCTCATAGTGAGTAAAATCTATTCAAGCTTTGGTCAAATGTCCTTAAACTAAAAAATTTGCTGTTAATATAAAAAACTAGGTTTTCATTTATTTTAGAATAATTATAATTTAGAGTTTTATGGTATGAAATATATGCCACTGAATTCTTAGAAGAAATAAACTGAAGCATAAGCTCATAAAACATAAAGGAAGTTGAGGCAAAGATGAAGCAGCACAGGTGGTCTTGGCAGTTGCATGAACTCTATTTGTTTCCATATTTTTTGTACTACTCAAGTAAAAGAGGAATTAAATCGTTTCTTCTCAATCAAATCAAGTGTATCATGGCAAAAAACAAATGGATCATGTTTAGTATAATAAATTGTCAGTTGTGTGGTACCAAAGCAATACTTTACGAAAGAAGAAATAAAATAAGTTATATTTTATTTTAAGAAATGTGAAACCGACTGAAAATTATTCATTAAAGAGAGATTTAAATGGCTTCTTGTCTGTAAATAAAATCTTGCCTGTGACTCACCAAAAAGGGAAGGGTGATATATTACCAGTAATGTAAGCAGTGTTGATTACTCATTACTTTAAAATATCTAAAAATCAAGAACATTGTTAAGGAGTTGAATATTTTAGAATATTAGATGATTATTATTATATATGATTGTGTACAAATAGGAAGAGGAATTGAAAAGAATGACCTGTGCATCATTAAAATGAAGCTAGAGTTGCAAGGTGGTAGTGGTCTGTTTAAGGTGCAGGGGTTATATTGGATTAAAATACTATCAAGTATCCACACAGCTATCATTGACTATGACAGTTGATATGATTTGCATATTTGACATATCTGTCCACACATGCATAGTTTGTTTACACATTTATTATATTGTGCTATTTTTGTAGTCAGGTTCACACTGTAGTCAGGTTTTCATTGCTGACAGAAATCATCTGACCAAGAGCAGCTGGTGGGGAAAAAAAGGTTTATTTTGGCTTATAGACTCAAGGGGAAGCTCCATGGTGGCAGGGGAAAATGATGGCATGAGAAGAGGGTGGATATAACCCCTTGGCCAGTATAAGGTGGACAATAGCAGCATAAGAGTGTGCTATAGATTGGCAAGGGAAAGCTGACTATAACACCCATAAACCCACCCTCAACAATACACTACCTCCACGAGGCATCAATTTCCAAATCTCCCTTAGCTAGGAACCTGGCATTCAGAACACCTAAGTTTATGTGGGACACCTGAATCAAACCACCACAGCTACCATAATAATTTAGATATTATCTTTTTCATTATAACAAGTTAATCTAGGATTGATAGAATTTGTCACCATCATGTTGACTTGCTCATTTTCCACTAGAGAATGACTAATTTTAAAATTATTATTTTAATTTCCTTAAAATCATATCAGTAATAAATAACACTAATAATCAAAGGAACTAACAGAATAAGAAGCCAGGGTTGTAGAAACAATTTTCAAATATATTATGTTAACTATTGGCATTTTGTCATTATTACTGTATTTAGGTTGAATCCTAATCATCATCATGGGTTATTATATGGAAAAGGAATCACAAAGTAACCTTTCCATCAGCACATATTTCATTCACTCCTTAGTCGTGTAGCACTATGTCAGTGTTTTATGTGGTGAATTTCCAGATATTTGGTATCTTTAGATATGGATACCTGTCACTGCCAGTGTAATCCACTGTGATATGATGTGTAACTCCATTTATGGATGGCTTCTTAGTGCACAATTATGAAGAATAATGCAAAGAACAATTTGCTGGGAAGGAATGACTGTGGAGGTGCTGGGATTGGGAGTTTAAAGATGTAATGCTCCACTCTCAGGCATAGCAGAAGTCTTCCTGGTTGAGTCATGGTGACTTTATCCAATAATGTTCACACAATAGTAAATTATTATTTTATGGCTCAGAGTTCCTGTTGGCCTTTCAGTTGGGTAAACTTAAACTATGTTATTGTTGCTGTAGAGTAAGGGTTTAGTTGCTGCCTCACTGATGGCTTCAATTTAGTCTCTTTGCTCCTGTCATCACTCTATCACTTAGATAATTCTTTAAGGTCATCTTTAATAAACTTTACACTGATTGACCGACCACCATCTCTCCAGCTTCTCTGTTTGTTAAACATATTCCCTATTGCAAGGCAGTAGAGCATTGGCTTTTCAATTAAAAGGATATGGGTTTAAATTCATGGGTAGTCACTTTATAGCAGTAAGATTTTTGATAATTGAATAGTGTCTTAGGGGTTGACCTATGATGAAAATCAAATAACACAAGTATGTAGAATGCCTGGAAGACCATGAATATTCAGTAAATTGAAATTTCTTTTTTTGTGATTGTTTCTTCTATATTGTTCCCTGTCGTAATCAATACCTCAGTCTCCCTTCCTTCCTTCCTTCCTTCCTTCCTTCCTTCCTTCCTTCCTTCCTTCCTTCCTTCCTTCCTTCCTTCCTTCCTTCCTTCCTTCCTTCCTTCCTTTTCTTTTCTCAAGAGATTGAACTTTAGCAAAATCACTACACTCCTTCTGTTAATTATTCCTATTGGAGCACTTCCAACAGAATCCTTCTTTCCTTCAGGTATTGCCTCAAGTATTTTATATACAGGAAAAATGTAATCTTTTCACAGATTTAATTACAAGTGGCCAAACTCAATTTTCTCTAAAACACTTTGCTTGAGTCCACGTGCTGATGACTTCTTGCCTTTTCCCAATGAGTAGTCTTGGATAAGTCTCTTCAATACTTTCAAATGGATAGTATGTTAAAAAATTTAGGAGCAATGAAATATCAGATTCTTTTAAAATTGTATTTTATTCACTGAATAAAATGCCCAACCAATAGATGAGGAAAATATATTGTCTGCTTTAATTCTTCTGTCTAAAATACTTTATTTTTTGCTGTTTGCATATGATGATTCTAAACTGTTGACTTGATACATCCTTTCTAGCTATAGCCTTGAAAGAGTAGTACTGTATATGCAGGCAGATTAAGATTGGCTATCTACTATATCCCAGATACTATACCACATACTGAACAGACTCTCTTTATAAAGGGTCAGTGATGTTAATCCACAGAGGGTTGTTTATAAATAATCAGTTTAAATGACAATACCTCAACAAATAATTCATGCAGAATGTAGAATTCTTCAATGGACCCAAAAATTAAGAGCTGAGACAACCATAGGTGAGTATTAAAATTTTTCAGATCACTGGCAAGGTGAAAGGAGCTGAAGCAAATGAATAAGGAAAAAAGAAAGTATTTTAGGTAAAGTATTTAATTAAATCAAAGACCTATAATCATCAGGTGATACAACTGGCTGACAGAAAAGGCATGTAAATTTCAGTAGAACAAATCAAGAAGATAGTAAAGGCCAGATCACAAAAGACTTTACAAAGGAAGTCAGATTATTTCCTATAAGCACAAAATATTATCAGGTTATTTATTGCAAAGATCTTCCATGATAATATATTTTGAATAAAACTTCTTGTCAAGAAAGAGACTAGGCAGCAATAAGGGATAACTTGAAGAATATTTTACTAATCTTGATGATAGAAGATAAAAGATGAACTAATATCCCTGATCAGGAATGCAGCAGTTCATGTGTATATCCTCAGTTCTTTCAGGTCAACATGCTGATTTTGGCTACACTGTGGTCTTATAACCTGTGGACTTCTTTGGATGAGTGAGAATATATGATATTGATTATTATTGTATCTAATTTCACTATATCAAAATGTTCTTTATTAAATAAATAAATGTACCAACATCTTTATCTAAAACCATCTTGATTTCCTATTTGTAAACTTCATTGCACTTTATAATTTCTATTACCAGCATGCTGTAATGACAAAGGAAATACTTTATAATTTGGTTTTTAATTTGACTCATTGGGAGGTTAAAATACAAGAGTAAAGAGCAATTATAGTAGAGAAGATTTGTGACAGGGAAGCTTCCCTTCTCTCAAATAAGCTCATGAGAGGTTATGATTATGATTATAAAATATATAAGTAAACTAAAGTTTCAAAAACTAATATACACAAGAATGTATCCAATATAAAATTAATTTCATTGAGCCTTATGTGAGGATGCATCCTTTTAATTCCAGCACTTGGGAAGAAGGGGGGAGATATATGAATTCAAAGCCAACCTGGACTCCATAGTAAAATTATATGTAAATAAACTTGATTGTTTTTAAAGGAAAGAGCTTAATTAATGGGTGGTGGAGAAAATATGAATCAAGTGGAGAAAATATGAATCAAAAAGCATGTAGAAAAATAAAATAATGTCATGAATAGAATCAAGTGAGGAGACTATTTGAACATGATGGTAGAGAATAAGTCTTCCATGAATATCCTTCCAAGAAACTAGGTGAACTAGTCATGCTTTAAAATACCTGTAGAAGTAGTAAAGAACCCATGTTAGAGATCTCAACACTTAGTTGTGGTTCAATGATAACAAAAAGAGACATAAAAGAGAGTGCATGTGTCACATAGTGAGTAAGCCAGATCCCTGTTCCCCAGCTCCTCCCAGTTTCTTGGTCTCAGTAGGTACCCCTTAGGCTGGCTTGGGGCTGTGTGAAGACTGTGAGTTTGCTGCAGAAGCAGGCCCCATGCTCCACCTTCCTGATTGAAGTGCACTTGGTCCCCAACCTTGCATGGGAGAGTGTGCATGGCATAGAGTGTGTAGGCCAGATCCCTATTCCCTAGCTCCTCCAAGTTCCTTGGTTCTGGTAGGTCACCCTGCACCTGTTTGGGGGAGGCCTGGTCCTTGTGTGGGGGCTGTAGAAGCAGGCCTTTTGTTCTGGTATCCTAACTGTCCCCTGGTTACCAACATACCTATTTCCCCAAGTCAGAGGGTGCATGAGCTACATAGGAGCAGGACTCTTGCCTCTGGCTCCCCAGCTTCTTGGCTCCTGGTTCCCCAACCCATGATTCCCATATGCTGAAGAATATGTGCAAGTGTAGTGAGTAGGCCATGGTTCCCAGTTCCCAAGGTACCTTTGATGTACCTGCAATCTCCACAATCTATGCACCTGTGGTTATAACCCCATTGTACACCAGTACACCAATCTGGTTCACATTTAAAACAGAACAACCTCTGAAGATCCTCCAAGGACAAAAACTTGCTTCCCCTCAAGAGAATAAAGTGTCTCCCATAGAGACAATGCAAAACAAAAGCCAAGGAAAGAAAACTGAGAGATCTGCACCAAGGATGCCTAGTCCCATAAAAGAAGCTTCCAATGGAATCATGGAGAAATCAACAGAAATTCAATCCCAAAAGGAAAACACAACAACCAATGAGACCCTGATCAAAAGAATTGCTGAACTAGAAGAAAGCAATTAAAAAAAACAAAACTAACAATTGAATCAATGAAATGGAACAGAATTATCTCTTGGAGTGTTCAGCTTTTGGCAGTAGGCTTAACTTTATTGAAGAAAATATTAGAACCTTTAAAAGAGATATGAAAGAATTGAAAGTGAGTCAAAAAATGTAAGATCTCAACAACCAGTTGATTAAGCTTAATGAAGACTTGATCAAATGTAAAAATGAATTCCAGGAAGCATCCAGAAAATCAGCACTTGAACTGAAATTGTACCACAAAAAAAGAGATGGACATGATGCAAAATAACAAAACAGAAAACAAAAATCAAATAAAGCATATAAAAAATACTCTCTAGAACCCCTCACTAACAGAGTTAGTCATGTTGAAGACAGACCTCTGACCTGGAAGATGAGACAGAAGAAATTGATTGAGAGGCCAAAAACTTTTCGAAGCTCAAAAACTCAAGTGAACAGAACATGAGGGGAATGTGGGAAACCCTAACATGACAACATCCAAATCATGGTTGTACCAGAAGGAGAGGAAATCCAGACTAGAAGCAAAGAGAATATATTCAATAAAATTACTGAAGAAAAGTTTCTGAATCTCTAAAAAGAGAGTCCTATCCAGATATAAGAAGCCCACAAAACACCAAACAGACAGGAACAAAGAAGAAACTCTCCAAGACATATCATATTTAAAACTCTTATCTACAGTATAGGTTAAAATCAGGCATGGTGATACCACCAGCCTAATTTTTTTTCTCAGTATTATTTTAGATATTCGAGGTTTTTTGTGATTCCAAATGAATTTTTGGATTGTTTTTTCTATTTCTGTGAAGAATGTCATTGGGATTTTGATGGGGATTGCATTAAATGTGTAGATTGCTTTTGGCAAGATTGCCATTTTCACAATATTGATTCTTCCAATCCAGGAACAAGGGATGGTTTTCCATTTCCTAGTGTCCTCTGCAATTTCTCACTTGAGTGTTTTATACTTTTCATTGTAGAGATCCTTTACTTCCTTGGTCAGGTTTATTCCAAGGTACTTTATTTTCCTTGATGCAGTTGTCAATGGGAGTGATTCGCTGATTTCATCCTCTGTGTGTTTGTTGTTAGCATACAGGAAGGCTACTGATTTCTGTATATTTATTTTGTATCCTGCTACATGACTGTTGGTGTTTATCATCTCTAGCAGTTTGCTGGTAGAGTCTTTAGGGTCCTTTATATATAGAATCATGTCATCTGCAAATAATGATAGCTTGATTCTTCCTTTCCAATTTGTATCCCTTTTATTTGTGTCTCTTGCATTATTTCTATGGCTAAGGCTTCCAATACTATATTAAATAAAAGTGGGGACAGTGGACACCCTTGTCTTGTTCCTGATTTTAGTGGAAAAGCTTCCAGTTTTTCTCTATTTAGTAATATGTTGGCTGTAGGCTTGTCATAAATAGCCTTTATGATATTGAGGTATGTCCATTCTATTCCTAGTCTCTGTAGGACTTTTATCATGAAGGGATGTGGGATTTTGTCAAATGCTTTCTCTGCATCTAATGAGATGATTATGTGATTTTTGTCCTTCAGGCCATTTATATAAGGTATTACATTTATCGATTTGTATATGTTGAACCATCCCTGAATCTCTGGGATAAAGCCTACTTGGTCAGGGTGAATGATCTTTCTAATATATTCTTATATTCTGTTTGCCAATATTTTGTTTAGAATTTTTGCATCTATATTTGTGAGGGAGATTGGTCTGTAATTTTCTTTTTTTGCTCTATCTTTGCCTGGTTTTGGTATCAGGGATATGCTGGCTTCATAGAAGGAGTTTGGTAGGATTCCTTCTTTTTCTGTTTTATGGAAAAGCTTAAGAAGCAATTGTGTTAGTTCTTCCCTGAAAATTCAAAAAGTAAAGTAAAATTCAAAAGTGAATCCATCTGGGCCTGGGCTTTTTTTACTTGGGAGATTTTTGATAACTGCTTATATCTCCATGCTTGTTATAGGTCTATTTAAGTGATTAATCTTATCTTGATTTAATTTAGGTAGGTCATATAAATCAAGGAAATCATCCATTTCTTTCAGATTTTCATACTTTGTGGAGTATATGCTTTTATAGTATGTCTCTATGATTTTTTGAACTTCTCTGGCATCTGTTGTAATGTTACCTTTTTCATTTCTAATCGTATTAATTTGTGTCTCTTCTCTCTTTCTTTTGGTCAGATTTGCTACAGGTTTATCGATCTTGTTTATCCTTTCAAAGAACCAAGTCTTTGTTTCATTGATTCTTTGGATTGCTTTTTTTTTTTGGTTTCTATTTCATTAATTTCTGCCCTAATCTTTATTATTTGTTCCCATCTACTGATTTTTGGTTTGCCTTGTTCTTCTTTTTCCAAGACTTTAAGGTGAAGCATTAGGTCGTTTACTTGTGACCTTTCTAATTTCTTAATATAGTCACTTAAAGCTATAAATTTACCTCTTAGGAGTGCCTTCATTGTGTCCCAGAGATTTTGCTGTGTTGTCTTCTCATTATCATTTGATTCTATAATTTTTTTGATTTTCTTCTTGATTTCTTTATTGACTCATTCATCATTTAGTAGTGTGTTATTTACTTTCAATGATTTTGTCTATGCTCTATAGCTTTTCTTGCTATTGATTTGTAGTTGATTCCATTGTGGTCAGATAGAATGCAAGGAATTATTTCACTTTTCCTCTATTTGTTAAGATTTGTTTTGTGACCTAATATATGGTCTATTTTAGAGAATGTTCCATGTGCTGCTGAAAAGAATGTATGTTCTATAGCATTTGGATGCAATGTCCTGTATATATCTGTCAGGTCCATTCCTTCTAAGAACTCATTTAGTCCAGGTGCTTCTCTGTTTATTTTTTCCTGGGATGACCTGTCAATTGATGAGAGTGGGGTGTTGAAGTCTCTAACTACCATTGTGTTTTCTGTTATCTGTGACCTTAGTTCTAATAGTGTTTGTTTGTTGAATATGGCGCCCCCATGTTAGGTGCATATATGTTTAGGATTGTAATGTCCTCCTGTTGGAGTGTGCCCTTAATCAATATAAAATAGCCTTCCTTATCTTACCTAACTAGTGTTGGACTGAAGTCTACCTTTAAGATATTAGGATGGCAACCCCTGCTTGTTTTCTAGGTCCATTTTCTTGAAACATTGTTTTCCAACCTTTCACCCTAAGATAGTGTCCATCCTTCATAGAAAGGTGGGTTTCTTGGAGGCAACAAATTGAAGGATCCTACTTTTTAACCCAGTCTGCAAACCTATGTCTTTTGGTTGGGGCGGTGAGGCCATTGATATTAATAGATATTATTATTGAAAGTTGTTTATTCATTTTTGCCATTTTTTAAAATAATTCTTCTGGTTTTACCTTTACTCTCTTGTGTTAACTAGTATTTGAGTATTGTTTGTTTTTCCTGGTCCCTTATATGTGTGCTTTTCTTTTTCTTCATCATGGAGGATTATTTAAAGTATTTTCTGTAGAGCTGGTTTTGTCTTCAAATACTCCTTTAGCTTGATTTTGTTGTGGAATGTCCTTATTTATCTGTCTATTTGAATGGATAGCTTTGCAGGATAAAGTAACCTTGTTTGACAGTTGTTATCTTTCAGAACTTAGAATACATCACTGTGCACCCTTCTGGCTTTTAAGTTTGTGTTGAATAGTCTGCTGTAATCCTGATAGGATTGTGTTTGTAGGTAACTTGAGTTTTCTCTCTGACTGCTTTCAATATTTTTTGTTTGGTTTGTGTGTTTGGTAGTTTGATTATAATATGACGAGGAGAGGTTCTTTCCAGGTTTTGTCTGGCTGGTTTTCTAAAGGATTCCTGTATTTGCATTGGCACCTCTTTCCCAATTTGGGGGAAGTTTTCTTCTATGATTTTGTTGAAGATGCCAACTATGCCTTTGGAGTGAAATTCTTCTCCTTCTACTATGCCCTGAATTCTTATGTTTGATCTTTTCATAGTGTCCCAAATATCTTGAAATTCCCACTCATACTTTCCTATTAGTTTGTCTTTCTCTTTGTTGGACTGTATTAGATCTACCACCTGGTCTTCTAGCTTAGATATTCTGTCCTCTCCTTCATCCATTCTACTGGTGAGATTTTCTATAGAATTTTATTTCTTTAACTGTGTTCTTTATTGCTAGTAATTCTAACTAGTTTTTTGTTTATTATTTCTATTTCCTTATTTATGTCTAGTATTGACCTCTTTATTTCATTAAACTGGCATCCTGTATCTTCTTTGCTTCCTTTGGTTTCTTTGAGTTCTTTGAACATATTTATAATCATTCTTTTGAAATCTTTCTTATGCATTTCCTCTAACTTGTTCTCATTGGAGGTCATTTCTGATGTATTAATACTTTTTGGTGGATTTATATTGTCTTGATTTTTGGTGTTTCTTGTTTTATAATGTATATATTTTTGTATCCTGGATTGTTTAATGATTGGATTTTCTCGTTATCTGGGTATTATTAGATGTATCAACCAACCTAATGTTATATATCTTCAGGGCAGGAGCTTAAGGCACTAGGTGTGGCTCTCAAGACTCTCATGGTATCAACAAAAGTGACTCTAGGTGTTGGTTTGCCTGCTATGAGAGTATTCAAGTATTCAAATCAACAGAGAATATTTCAGGGAACACTCCATACAGAAGAGTCAAACAACCAATCCAAAGGGCCAATAAGAAGAAGATCACAGAAACCAAAAATAGAACAGGCTTAAAAAAAAGTACAAAACACAAAGAAGCACTGTGGTGGTTTGATTCAGGTGTCCCCCATAAACTTAGGTGTTCTGAATGCTAGCTCCCCAGCTGATGGATATTTGGGAATTAATGCCTCCTGGAGGGAGTGTATTGTTGGGGGCAGGCTTATGGGCTTTATAGCCAGTTTCCCCATGCCAGTGTTTGGCACACCCTCCTGTTGCTGTAGTCCACCTTATGTTGGCCAGGGAGTGATGTCCACCCTCTGCTCATGCCATCGTTTTCCCCTGCCATCGTGGAGCTTCCCCTAAAGCCTGTAAGCCAAAATAAATCTCTTTTTCCCAGAAGCTACTCTTGTTGGGTGATTTCTACCAGCAATGCGAACCAGACTGCAACAAGCACCAAACCCCAAAAAGCACCCCATTACTGTAGGGATTAATTATAACTTAACAGTAATAACCTTCAATATTAGTGGTCTTAACTCCACTCTCAAAAGACACAAATTATCAGGGTAGATTAAAAAAAATTGATCCTTCTATATAGTGTCTTCAGAAACCCACCTCACCATTAAAGATAGATACCTCTTAAGGGTGAAAGGATGGAAAATGATATTCCAAGCAAATGCAAATAAAAATCAAGCAGGTGTTGCTATACTAATATCTGATAAAATAGACTTCAAAACAAAAGTAATAAAAAAAGGACAAAGAAGGCCACTTCTTACTCATCAACGGAATAATCCAACATGAGCACAACACAATCATAAATACATATGTGCCAAACACAGGTGCACCACTGTTTATATCCATCATAGTCAAAGACTTCAATGCTCCACTATCATCAATAGACAGATCATCCAAGCAGAAAATCAAGAGGGAAATAGTAGAGCTCAACAACACCATAGATCAATTAGTCCTAATGGAGATGTATAGAACTTTCTACCCCAACTGTACAGAATACACATTCTTCTCAGTAGCCCATGGAACCTTCTCCAAAATAGATCATATACTATACCATAAAGCATGCCTCCATAAACTCAGGAAAATTGAAATAACTTTGTGTAATATGTTAGATTACAATGCTTTAAACCTAGAAATCAACAACAAGAGACACATCAAGGACTCCCTCAGCTACTGGAGACTAAGGAACATTTTTAAACAATGAACAAGTTGTGTACAAAATTGCTAAATTCCTAGAATTGAATAGTAATGAAAACACAACCTACCAAAATGTATGAGACACAATGAAGGCAGTTGTAAAGGCAAAATTCATAGCACTAAATGCCTTCATAACTAAGACAGAGACATCCCAACTTAACAACCTAACTGGCCATCCACCTAAAGGCACTGGAAAAACAAGAAGCCAACCCCAAGAATTCCACATGGAAAGAAATAATCAAGCCCAGAGCAGAAATTAATGTATTGAAAATGAAGGAAAATTTTTTTAAAAATAATGAATCAAAGAACAAGTTTCTTGAAAAAGGAAATAAGTATGCTAAGTCCCTGGACAATTTAAAAAAAATGTAAATATATTTTATTTATTCATTTGAGAGAGAGAGAAAAGGTATGTCAGGGCCTCCAGCCACTGCAAATGAACTCCAGATGCATGTGCCACTTGTGCATCTGGCTTATATGGGTCCTGGAGAATCGAACTGGGATCCTTTGGCTTTGCAGACAAACACCTTGACTTCTAAGCTATCCCTCCAGCCCTCCCTGGACAATTTGATCAAGCAATAACAGAGAAATCTCAAATTAACAAAATCAGAAATGAAAAAAGAGGGGTCACAATAGAGATCAATGAAATGGGAAGAAACATCAGGGAATACTTCCAAAACCTCTACTCCACAAAATTAAATAATCTGGAAGAAGTGGATGAAGTCCTATACACATACACCTACTGAAATGAAACTCAGAGCAGATTAATCTCCTAAGCAAACTTATTACATCTATGGAGATTAAAAAAGTAATCAAAAACATTCCCAAAAGAAAAGTCCAGGACTGGATGGCTTCTCAGTCAAATTCTATCAAACCATCATATAAGAACTGAAACTGATTTTTCTCAAACTGTTTCATATAGTTGGAGACCAAGGAATCCTCCCCAACTCTTCTTATGATGTTAGAATCACCCTAGTACCAAAACCAGACAGAGATGAAACAAGAAAAGAAAACCATAGAACTATATCCCTGGTGAATTTAGATGCAAAGATCTTGAACAATGACCTCAAAAACCAAATTCAACAACACATGAAAAGCTTTATCCACCTTGACCAAGTAGGCATCATCCCAGGGATATGGGGATGGTTCAACATATGGAAAGCAGTCAACACAATACACCACATTAATAAACTTAACCATAAGAACTACATGAACATCTCAATGATGTAGAGGAAAACACTGATCAAAACACTGTAAATAATAAGCATAGTCAGTTTATATCTCAATACAATAAAAGCTATATGTAAAGTACCTAAAGCTCAAATAATACTTAATGGAAGACACAAGGTGTTCCCATTCAGATCAGGAACAAGATAGAGGTGCACATTCTCACCAGCTCTTCAACATAGTACTAGATGTTCTAGCCCAAGTGATAAGACAGGAGAAAAAAACGGGATTCAGATTGGGAAGGAGGAAGTCAAATTTGGTCTATTTGCCAATGACATGAGCCTATGTGTAAGTGACCCAAAAGTCTCCATCTCAAAATTTCTAATGGTGATTAATTCCTTCAGTAAAGTGGCAAGATACAAAATTAATGCACAAAAATCAGTAGTCTTTCTATATGCAAAGGAAAAATATACAGAGAAAGAATTCAGTGAATCTGTTCCCTTTTCAATAGCAATAAATAAATAAATAGCTTGAAATAATGCTAACCAGGGATGAGAAGAACCTTTGTAGTAAAACCATAATATATCTCAAGATAGAAATCAATGAGGACTTGAGAATATGGAAAGACCTTCCATGCTTCTGGATAGGTAGAATTAACATTGTGAAAATGGCAATTCTACCAAAACTAACATACAGTTTTAATACAATACCAATAAAAATACCAGCATTAGTCTTCACAGAAATAGAAAAGAAATCTCAAAATTCTTGTGGAATGGCAGTAGGCATCAGATATTCAAACATATCCTCAAGGGAAAAAAAAAAAAAAAAACCTCTGGAGGTGTCATCATACAGGATTTAAAGCAATATTACAAAGCCATGGTAACAAAAACACCATGGTACTTGCATAAGAACAGAAACATAGATCAATGGATTAGAGCCAAATACTTAGTAACTTCAGCTACTCAATCTTTGAGCATACTTCATGAGGTCATTCATACATGTAGTATACTGCTTTATGGTTAGATACTCCCATCTAATTTTGCCTACTTGGCATTTTCCTGATCATTCATGAGTCTTAAGTCATGTGCCAACATCTGCACTTTAAAAAAAAAATTGTTTATTTTATTTATTTATTTGAGAGTGACAGAGAGAGAAAGAGGAAGATAGAGAGAGAGAGAGAGAGAGAGAATGGGTGTGCCAGGGCCTCCGGCCACTGCAAACGAACTCCAGACGCTTTCACCCCCTTGTGCAACTGGCTAACGTGGGTCCTGGGGAATCGAGCCTCAAACTGGTGTCCTGCGGCTTCATAGGCAAGCACTTAACTGCTAAGCCATCTCTCCAACCCAACATCTGCACTTTTGAAGAAGGTGATAGTTATTGGATTCTTGTCTTTGCATAGATGATTTGTCTTGGGTAGCTATGTAGCAAGTCTAGAACTAGGAAAGGTCAGAAGCCTGAGACAACTGTGACCAGTGAAAAAATAAGGTGGTGCCCAAATATTAAAAGCAGGTGCAATTGATATGGTACTAGTGAATATCAGAAACCTGGAGACAATAAGGCTTGCTGGTTATAGAAAGCTGCCTGGAGTTCAGTACCAGTGATATTCCTAGTAGTGATTTAGACCAGAGCATGTAAACCTGAAGCCTGGAATACATGGTCCCTAATGGCACAGACCAAATCTAGACACTCATTCTGCAGGTACTGGTGTTGAATATAGGGCTATACAGGTCTAAGTGGTGTGGGTTTCACTAGGGTAGACACACTAATAGGTCCCAAGATTCAGTCCAAATCTCATTTCCTTCTCTTCCTCCCATGGGAATGACATCTACCTGTACTATGTTACCCGGTACTGGGGATGGGTTGATAAAATGTAAAACTGTCCTTCACAGCTTTTTTTCATGTTTCTTTTTCTTTTTAAATTTTTTTAAATGTTTATTATTATTATCATTATTATTAACAAGATGTTTCACATGGATACATTATGTGTTGGTACCCTCTTTTCCCACATCCCTGCCCCCATTCCATTGGGGACACTCCTCAGTGGGGATGCAGGTATTCCCCATGCATGTAGATGTGTGGACACATGGATACTTTTGTGCTGAGACCACAGAAGGACTTTGGATGTCCTCTTCTAACACTCATTAGCTATTTCGTTGAGATAGCATCTGTCTCTGAACTTGAAACTGCAGTTTTCATGAGCCCCAGCAATTCTCTGGCATCCACTCCCCACAGGGCAGATATTTAATCTAGTGGAACAAAAAGAATCTCAGAAACAAAACTACATGGATTTTCAGGTAACTGCTCCTCAACAGAGATGACATGGCCTGTATTTTGAATGCTTCCTCAAAGGCCCCCATATTAAAATGTTGGTCACCAACTTGAAGTCTTAGGGAATTGTGATGGAACCTTTGGGAGGAAGTTAGATCACTTTGGGCTGGAATTGCCAGTCATCAGGACTTCGACCCCTCCCCATAGTGTTTCTGCTTCCCAATCACCATGATCTAAACCTCACCCAAAGCCCCAGAGCAACAGGGCCACATGACCATGGAATCAAACCTTTGAAACCATGAGCCAAAATAGATCTTTTCTCTTCTGAAATTGTATTTACCTCAGGGATTAGTCACTGCAAGGAAAAACTAACTAACACTTTACTTTAAGAAATTACAACTGGAAATGGCAGTTTTGTCAGTAGTCAATTTGGGAAAACTGAATATTCTCATATCAAAGAATCAGATGGTATCACCCTACATTCAAAAGATGAATTCAATGACCCCAATTTTTTCTGTTAGTGTTCACATAACATTAGTAAAAGGAAAGCTGAAGAGATGGCTTAGCAATAAAGGATCTTCCCTCAAAGTCTACAGATCCATGTTCAACTCTCCAGATCCCACATAAGCCAGATGCACAAAGGTGAGGCAAGCACATGGTCACACATGCCCACTAGGTGGTGCAAACATCTGGAGTTGGATTTCTGTGGCTGAGGCCCTGGTGAGCCAATTTTCAATCTCTCTCTAAAATTAAAAAAATAAAGAAAGAAAAACTACTAAAAGGAGACAGGAGGAAAGCTTCATGACATTTGCCTAGGCAATCATGTTTAAGGTGAGGCCATAACTTAGAGTTCATTAATAGTTTAACTTGCTCCATACATTTTCTTGTTTTCTTTTGAGAGCTTGCTCAAAGACACATCATGCATAGTTGTCTTAAAACTCACAATTTACAAAATGTGTTTTTGTGTAATATTTGAAGATAATTGTCTATATTTATCTTAAATTAGTGCCTATGTTTTTAAGTTTTTTATCAATAATTTTAAAACATATACATAATGTATTTTGATCGTAGACACCTCCTATCACCTGTCTCCCTACCTCTCTCCCCTTCACTGAACTACTTCTTCTTTCTGATTGTTTCTTCTCTTTTGATGTATTATTGCTGTTCTTCCTTCATGCTCCATATCACAATGCTCATGGGCCCAATATTATCTTCCCCATTTGTGTGTGTGTGTGTGTACGCGTGCGCACTCTTCTGCTTCTGAAATGTTCCCTGAGCTCTGGAGACCATGGTAGAGATGTCTCATTTAGCACTGAGAATTCAACAGCAATTAGTCTCAGCAATTAGTTTTGAGTTTCCCCAGTAATCATCCCTATCTGCAAGAAGAGGCTTGTCTGCTCCAAGGTAAAATAAGCATAAATATTTATAGGGAAATTGATGAGAATGACATATTCATTTAAACAAACCCCAGCAGTAACTTTCCTCTAATGGCCTATGGCCTTCCCAGCTATGAGTTTTGACTAGGTATTCAATACCATACAAGAGTTCTTTGCTATGGAATGGGCTTCAAATCCAGAGAGAACCTGATTAATTCCTTGAGCCATGCAACTATTGCACCTTTCATCTTGCTGGCTGGTTGTGTAGGACTTGTGGTGAATCCATTGCTAGGTAAGATTATTGACCTTTCTTCCTTGAAGCTTGTGGTGTCTTTAGCCATAGGGACTTAGTAACAAAAAGCATTGGTATATTTTGGGACCCCAAGGGCCTCCCTGATCAAAATTCATGGTGAAATATCCTACCCTACTCCTGTACTTGGCAGCCATCCCATAGCCCTAGCACTGGGTCTCCACTGCAACCAGTGGTCCATCTTCATGGCTACATTAGGTCTCCAAGCAGGTAAGCCAGCAACCCTGCTTCACACTGCCTTGGCCATTTCCAAAATACAAAACTGTTTGCAGTTTCATTGACCTTCATTTCTTGCATTTGTTGTATTCCACAATAACTGGTAGGCTATCAAATTGTTAATCCAGAGGGAATAAATCTGACTCTGGGGCTGAAGAAATGGCTTAGCAGTTAAAGCACTTGCCTGCAAAGCCAAAGGACCAAAGTTCAATTCCCCAGGACCTACACAAGCCAGATACACAAAGTGGCATATGAATCTGGAGTTCATTTGCAGCAACTGAGACCCTGGTGCCCATTCTCTCCCTCTCCCTCCTTCTCTTTCTCTCTACCTCTTTTCTCTCATTAATAAAATAAAATAAATCTGACTCTGAAGAGAAGAACACTCCTTCACATTCAGGCATGTTACTTCAAAAAAGTCCACATTCTTCCTGATGTTCCAGTGCAGAATAAGTGGCCCAGTCTCAATGGTTGTAATCTCTCAAACAATTGCAGCTGAATGGGCAGAAATTTTGGTCCAAAGCAAAGATTTCCTTTTTTTTTTTTTTTTCCTGTGCCATACCCCTCTGCTCATACCAGTCCATTTCTATGCAACACAACCCTGCACAATTTCTCAGGACATGGGATCAACATCAAGCTTCTCACATAAACTGCTCTACTCCAGTCCAGGCAAAGCTCTTTCTTCCTTTTATAAGATTCACCTCACATTCCATAGTTGTTACTACATTTAAGTCTTTCAACTCTGACCAGAATGGTCCATTAGCTGTACTTACAGTACTGCAAAGTTTCACATCCTTACACATTCTTCTCAAAAATTAGTTCCAAAAGACCAAAACCACACAGTCAAATTTCTGGCTACAATGACCTCCTTCTGGTACCAATTTTACTGTTGCAGTTAGTTTCACATTGCTGGCAGAAAACACCCAACCAAAAGAAGTTTGTGGGAATAAAAGGATTATTTTGGTGGGTTACAGTCTCAAGGGGAAGCTCCATGATGGCAGGAGAAAAGGATGGCATAAGCAGAGGGTGCATATTACCCCTGCCAACATCAGGTGGACAACAGTAGCAGAAGAGTGTGCCAAACACTGGCAAGGGAAAGCTGGCCATAACACTCATAATCTTGCCCCCCAATAATACATACACTGCCTCTAGGAGGATTTAGTTCCCAAATTGCCATCAGCTGGTAACTTGGCATTCATAAGACATAAGTTTACGGGGGGGCACCTGAATCAAAGCACTCTAGTGTCTATGTGCAAACTAGTCTTGTTAATATTTTGGAAACTGAGAAGCTGTTCTATAATTTCCTTTCTTCAAAAACCTTCTTTTCCTATTTGCATAGACTGATCACAAACTTGATATGACCTAAGGCCTTGGAAAGGACATGGATTCATTTAAAAGAAGGATAAAAACACAATGAATTTGTAGCATGTATATTTATTTATTCAATAATAGAACTAAGTAATCTATTCATTAAATTAGTGATGCATGTATTTTTATGTAGCAAAACAATGTGATATTTTATAAGTATTTAATGAAATTATTTTGCTAATTACATATTTTTATGAAACAAATGCCAGAAATGGGTAATTTGTAAATCATATGTTCTTATCCAAGCATTCTCACGTTATGTTAGCATATTATTTTAGCACAAAATATTTTAGGGATTTTTTTATGTTTTAAATGAAAGTAATCCCTCACTACTAAGTACCATCAATGAAAGAAAGATGTTTCTTAAGATTGTTAAAATATTATAATTAGAAAGCGTATAAGAATTATAATCAATTGCAGGATTGCTTCTTTTATTAAAATGGTGTTATTTAAATTGGTTATGAAATATATTATGTTCATAATTAATTGGTATAATCTTTTATATGTTAATTTGTTAAAGTAAGTAAAATTACTTTTTTTTTTATTTTGGTTTTTTGAGGTAAGGTCTTCCTATACCCAGGCTGAAGTGGAATGCACTCTACAGTCTTAGTGTGGACTTGAACTCACAATGATCCTACTAACTATTCCTTCCAAGAGCTGGGATTGAAGGCATGTACCACCACACCCAGCTTAAATGTATTTTGATTTTTTGTTTTCATTTTTCTTTCATTTTTTAAATTTACTTGAAAGAGAGAGAAAACGAGGCAGAGAGAGAGACAGAGAGAGAGAGAGAGAGAGAATAGAGAATGGACACCTTAGGGCCTCTAGTCACTGCCAATAAACTGCAGATGCATGTGCCACCTTAAATATCTATCATAGATAGGTGCTCCATAGGAAAGTATCTTAACCATTAAGCCATCCCTCACTGTGTGTGTGTCTCTCTCTCTGCCTCTTTCTTTTTCTGTCTCTCTCTCTCTCTCTGTCTCAATAAATAAAAATAAAATATTTTTTAAAAAGAATAGGGATAAGCCTGGAAAGATGTCATAACAGTTAAGGTGCTTGCCTATGAAACCTAAGGACCCATATTCAACTCTCTAGATCCCACTTAAGCAAGACATACAAAAGTGAGGCAAGATCAAGGTTGCACGTGCCCACTAGGTGGCACAAGCACCTGGAGCTTGATTTCAGTGGCTGAGGCCTGGTGTGCCAATTCTCTCTCCTCCCCCACTTTCTCTCTCTAATAATAATAAAAATGAATACAGATAGATGGGCTTAGAGAAGTAACTTAGCAGTTAAAGGTGCTTGCTTTTAAGCCAGATGACCTGGCTTTAATTTCCCAGTATCCACGTATAGCAAGATGCACAAAGTGGCTCATGTATCTGGAGTATGTTTGCAATAGAAAGAGGTCCTGGTATGCCCATATTCCCTCTCTTTCTGTGTATGTCTCTTACTAAATAAAATATTTTAAAAGAACAGGATTCAAAATTGTTAATTGGTGAAACTGAATAATATAAAATAGAAATATATAATGTAGAATCTGTGCCTGTGGTTATTTCTATACTTTAATAATTTTCTGTCTATCAAGCATTTTTTTCTTTAACCTTCTGATGTATTATAACCTCGTAATAGCACTGGTGTTCAAAGATACACCTTACTTTTAAAATGAGGAGGCATTACACTTCATTCTTGCATTATTATTAGAGTACTATCACAATACTGTCACTAAAACTCTCTCAGTTTCCAATTTGGTTTCCTCTTTACAAAGTAGAAATAGTGTTTAAATCATGATTAAAATTTGTTAATTTCCCCTTTTCTTCATAATAGTTCATTTGTTCATTCAGCAACAAAGCTATGTTTTTTCAAAGTGTCTATTAGATACTAGGTAAATGCCAGTATGTGTAGGTATGGGGACACATAATTGTGAATAAAACCCAAATAGGTGGAATGATAAATGAGTGAGTATAAAGAGATGAGTCTGAAGAGGGGTGAGGGAAAGGAGAAAAGATACAGGTGACTTGTAAACAGAAGGGAGGATGCTGGGGGAAGGGGTAATTGTCAGCCAAGCATATTGGGGCAGGAGGGGCAACAAGAATCAACTAGAACAAAATACATGTGATACTTCCAGAATAAGTACTTCATAACTCTCCTGGACTATCTTTAAATCCCTGTATGCTAATTGAAAAAAAAAAGAAAGTAAAAGTTTAAGCATATACACAAAGTATAGTAACATTGCATCTCCTAATTTGAATTTTTAAACTTCCAGATATAATTTTTTGAAGACAACATCATGAACATATACCTCCATTTAAATTAAGTTAGATTGGGCTGGAGAGATGGCTTAGCAGTTAAAGGCACTTGCTTGCAAACCTTGATTATCTGGGCTCCATTCCCCAGTACCGACATAAAGACAGATGCGTAAATTAGTGCTTGCATCTGGAGTTTGTGGCAGGAGGCACTGATGTGACCATTCTCTCTCTCTCTTCCTCTATGTCTTTCCCCCTGTCTCTATCATTCTCTCTCTCCTGTCTTTCTCTATCTCAAGTAAATAAATAAATATTTAAAACTAAATATAGTTAAATGAAAGTTTCGGTTGACAGATAAGCTCTATATCCTGAAGCATAAAAAATATGAAATGTACTTTGTGGGCTGGTGGCATTCTTGGTGGGTAAAGTGCTTGCTGCGCAAATGTGAAAACCCTACTTTGGGTTCTCAGAACTCTTGTTAAAGCTAGATATTGTGATGTGTACCTGTGATACCAGCACTGGGAGATGAAGGCAGGAAAATTCTTATGGCTTGCTGCCTATGTATTCTAGCTTAATAAATGAGCTCTTGTATCATTTATGTAACAATGTCTCAAAAAAGAGAAAAATTAGAATGGATAGTGACTGAGGATGACAGCATTGAAATCTGGCTTCCATGTGTACACATATACACATGTATCCGTATACTTATATGTGCCTACACATATAAGTGTCATACACACATATGCATATGGATGAAAGAAAGGAAATAGCCTATATCTATGATGAAGTGAGCAAACTCTGAATGGTGAAATGAAAGTAACTATTTATTCTGCTGAAGTTATTATAAATCATTGCTTATTTTACCTCCCTGTTGAATTCAGTGCATGGCCTTATTAGTAAACCAAAAGTTGTACTTAGTAAATCCATTGTTACTTTAATCTAGTTTCATAAAATAATTTATCTGTATGTTATCTTTGTAAAACTCTGTAGCATAAAATATGAAATGAATTGAGTTCATGCTATAGATTTTTTTTCATATGTAATAGTTCAGATCTCTTCTAGCATATCTTGGGTTTAACACAAGTAGAATTAAGTAGAAGGAAGCTAACATAGCTATTGTCAGGCAGGTTTCTCTAGATGCTGAATCTGGAATGAAAATTCCCTATCATGTTAAAGATCTAAAATCGTGATATAAAATGCTAAATATCTGAAATCTTAGATCTAGAATGTTACAGATCTAGAATTCTCTTCTCTCTACTGTAAACAGCAATCCTATAATGTTCTGATAATTTCAGTCTCTCCCTTAATTTCGTTATTCCCAGCTCAAATAAATACAATGAAGAAAAGAGATGCCAAACTTTAAATTTTGTTAAAATTGACCATTTTATTAAAACATATACATTTTTAAAACAGTTGATCACAAGTTCAATATATGTAGCTCCTATGACTTTTCTATCCTGTGTTCTTTATTCTTGGAGTTAGTAAGAATGAATTAATTAACAGACTATTTCATTATTTTAAAGTGTTCACTTGTTTAACTAAAGTTGCCCTCAAACTCCTTTCAGGTAATCCAACAATAATTTGCTAGAAAGTGGATTTTTATGGTCCATATCAGTATCCAACATAGCAGTAGGCATTCATTAGTCAGCAGAATTATAAAAACTATGAATTCTCTCTTATTCAACTTGGCCCACAGGCAGATACACAGAATTTGATCTTTGATCTTTTGATAAACATGAACCACCAGTAATTGGGTAGTTACACATTTAGTTAGACTAGGAAGTATTTCCTAGGAAAAACTTCACATAAATTCACTAATAGCTAAAGGAAATGTACTGTGTAAAGTAAATCTTACTTCAGTTAATAGAAGTTCCATGTTATTATCAAAATGACCTATCTTTTCAGTACAGTGGTCATACAACTATGCTAGCAACATATCTCAGAAGGTTTAAGCAATAATAGCTCATCCAGGCATAGTGGTCCACGGTTTTAATCTCAGCTACTTGGGAGCCTGAAGCAGCAATACCACCAGTTTAGGGCCAGACTGAGCAGCTTAGCGAGGCCCTGTTTCAAAACCAAAAGAGCCAGAATATAGCTCAGTGTTAGAACAGTTAGCAAGATGTGAAGGAGGTTTGGGGACAATCCCTAGTACTTATAGATAGGTAAGTAAGTGAGTAAATAAATATATATGTCTTTTTTCTGAAATCTCATCCCTTCCTTCTGAGGTTCAGATAGAAATTGGAGAAGAAAAGTAGTCTCTTCCTGCTTGTGTTCACTTTCAAATGTCCTTAACCACCATCTATCATTTCACATGATAGCATGTGCCGTAGCTGGGACATCCCCAAACTAAAAGTCCAACTGTGAGTCAATGGACCATTTCACTTATAATTACTCAGAAATTATTTTGATGGGCATAGAATTTACTTTACAAAGAAAAATAATAAATTTTATTATAAATGAGAATTTTTAAATATAAAATTCTTTTCCTAAGTTTTAGTACTTAACTTAATATTATTCATAAATAGTATTTTACCAGTCTCTAGTGACTATAGAAATATTAGATTTTAGTAAAGTCCTCGTAAGTCAACCGCCTCCATATTACAATTGCGTAAGCTAAGTTTGGTTGAGAGACATATCCAAAGTGACTCAGTAGAAAACCTTACTCTAATTAAATATATCTTGGCACACTATTCATACTTCATCTAATGCTACTTATGTAATGTCATAGAGCAAGAATTGTTGATCATAAGTCAAATCTAGCCTGCTGTTCACTTATATATAAAATATTTGTTGGAGCATAGCTGTGTTTATTCATTTGCCTATTGTCTGTAGCTACTTTTGTACCAAATGCCATAGCTAGGTCACCCCCAATATGTCTAGTCCAGTAATTGTTTCAGAAACTATATGGCCCAGAAATCATAAAATATTTATGGTCCCATTTATGAAAATTACTTTCTCATCCCCAGCAAGCGTAGAGATTAAGGTATAGACACCTAGATATAGTTTAAAACTTTATACAGTATCTTAAGAAAAATAAACTTCCATGGATACTACAAATGGTTCTCTCATATATTAGTTTTGTTCATATTTAAAGATCAGAATTCCAAGATGAATAAAGGAATGAAGAAATGTTGACATGGGAGGTCTGGTAATACTTCCTAAATTGTATTCCTACACAATAAAGGGAAATTAGAAAAGTGCTATTGTCAGCAAGGTGTAATATGTGTAATACAATGTACAGTAAAAAAGAGAAGTGATAGACAGGTATTTTTTCCCCTGTAAAATGTCCTTTCTTTGGAAAGAAATGGTTGTCAATGCCTGTGCATTTCCTTGACTGATAGGAGCTTGTGACACAATGGCAGCATTTGTCTTTGGTCTGTGGACCTGAGACATTCACTGTGGATGGGACCTTTTTCTGTACAGGTAATAATAAGGTGGGCAGTCATGCAACTGAAAGCTCAAGTTTAAAGTTAAAATTAAAGAAGAATTCCCAGCACTATAACATTTCATGACATGCAAAGCTTTCTACTAGCAAGACTCCTTTACTTGTCATAGGTACACAAATGAGACGACGACGTTGACATGAACGATGCTCACAAGAAAAGGAACCTCATGCCACAGCACTGGAGCTTTCAGAAACACGAGAACAGCTTATCAGCGACTTAAAAGAATAGGCAAAAAGAGTAGCATATAAGCTGTAGCATGTACATTGAAAAACGTGCCCAAGCAGTTCAACTAGAGGTCATGGTGTCATAGTTTTTAGGTTTTGTCTGGAGAATGATTTTTAAAATCAGTTAAAACAATTATACTTCTTATTGTATAATGCAAAATTGTCTATTCTAAAATATTTAATTTCAAATAATATTTTTGAGTTTTGTCAATACAGAATTTTATTCTTTCCTCTGAACATTTAAATGGGAAGGAAGTTAGTGGCTTTAGGGAATTTTCATGTGCTTAAAGTACAGAGTTTATGTGATACACCTCACCGAATCTTTTTTCATTGTTGTTTCAATTGACGTATGAAGAAACTTAAATAAGAGAATCTCATTTCCAGAGTGACATAGCAAAGTCAGAGCACAAATCAGAAACAAATAACTTCAACTGTCTTTCAGGGGCTACTTGCCCAGTACTTGCATGATTGCGTTGCTGAAAGAACTGATTTTCAGAATAAATGTGGACTAAAAGGAAGTTCATTTCTACCATAGTTCCAACTTGAGAACATCTCTTTGACATTTAAAATGTTGCATTTAATTGATATGGGTATTTTCAATACAATAAGCTTTGAATCCAATTTAGGTATTCTCCTTTTGTTTAGTTATATATCCCCATGTAAGAATGTTAACATGGTACAAGCAGATAATGTAGACTTATTACAGAGGGAGAGAGAGAAAGAGAGAGACTGAATCAGTGACACTAAAACTAGCTTATTGGAATATTTAAAACACAGTCAAAGACTTGAGTCATGCTTCTCTGAGAAGGTTGAAGACAATGTTACAGTTCCCAGTTTCACTGGATCAAGTCCAGACTTTCTGAATTACCAAAGTGATCACATTTCCTGATGAAAAATTTGATTGTTCTCCTTTATTCCCATCAACGAGAGAGAGAGAGGGAGAGAGAGAGAGAGAGGAGAGAGAAAGAGAGAGACAGAGAGAGGGAGAGAGAATGTGCATGCTAGGACCTCAAACCACTGCAAATGAAGTCCAGATTCAGTCACCATCTTCAGCATCTGGCTCACATGAGTCTTAGAGAATTGAATCTGAGTACTTTGGCTTTGCAGGCAAGCACTTTAACTGCTAAGCCATTCCTCCAGCCCCCTTATGTGTATTTTTGTGTGTTATGCTATTACTATAAAAAATAATGTAGAAAGATTTAAACGAGTTTATTAGCACTAGTTATTTGGGGGGATATGAATAACATCATGATAGAAGTCTTATTAATTTTATTTTATAGATACTTTCACAGTTATACTGATTTTAATGAGTGCACAGTTTTTTTAAAAAAATTAAGGCATACATAGATTTAAAGTGGATACTCTATATTGCTCAGTTATTGACTTTTCATTAAAAATAATCCTAAACATGTTTCACTTACTTATTTGAGAGATAAACAGAAAGAAATAGGCAGATCTATATGGAGAGAAAGAATGAATACATCACCACTTCGTGTGGCTTTATGTGGGTGCTGAGGAATTGAATCCTGGCTCTGGGGCTCTGCTAAATGCGGGCTGGGAGTGTGAGAAAGCTGGCCTGGGCTGTTGGACATGGCAAGGGACCTTGGGCTGTAGGGGTTGCAGTCGGGAACCCACTCTGGTGCCAGACCTGTCCCTCCTTTCTCTCCAGGTCATAGTGTGTCTCATCTTCGCCCAGAGAGGGGCCCCTCCCCCATATCCCAAAGCACCCGAGCATTCCATAGTCTAGGGTTCTGCCCTCTCCCTTCCCACAGTTCCTGACCTTGTGGCCAGTTGCCCAAGAGACCCTTATATGATAGCAGACAATCTCCATGCTGCTGTAGCCATACAATATGTGGCTGAAGTCACATAGCTTTTCTCGCCACTTCTGTTATCTCCCTTGCAACGTCTCCCTCATTACTTCTGCCTTCCAACACCAGCCAATTAGATAACAACCCATAAACCTGTGTATCCAATCCCCTTGTAGTCTGGATGTGCCTTCTCAACCATTCCAAGTGTTTATAAACCCACTCCCCTTTCGAATAAATGAGACAAAGTGCTACCCATCAGACTGTCTCCTGGTGGTTCACTGACTATCGCACTCACTCTGCCCCCGCAACTTCTCCTACGCCCTGGACGTGGGTGGCCAATGACCCCCGGGAAGAGGGGATAGCAAGTACCCTTACCTGACTGCCAGGCCTTGCAAGCAAGCACCTTTAACCGCTGAGCCATCTCTCCAGCAGCAAAATCTTTTTTGAATCTGAATAACAATTACCTTCTTGCTGCTGGGACAAAACACCAGACTAGAAGCAGCTGATGGGAAGTAAGGGTTATTACAGTTTTCAGAGGAAATTTCATCATGGTGAGGAAAGCATGGTACAAGGAGGATGTTATCACATATCTGTGTACTCCAAGTGATCCAGGCAGCACTGGCAAGCTGGAATAATAACCCTTAAGGTCTAACCCCAGTGACACACCTCCTTCAGCAAGGCTCCATGTCCCAAGTTGCCACCAGCTGGTGGCCAAGTGTTCAAAACCCTTGAGGCTCTGGGAGCCATTTCATATTCAAACTACCACACTGAGCTTTTCATATTCTTCTTTGTTTCTTCCTACATCCCTGTGAAATTTCAGACCAATTGGTAATTGGATTGGAGACAATAAGTATTTGTCATAAGTATTCTATCAAGTCTTGTTCAGATGAGACTATTTAGAGAATTCCATGCTGTTCCTTGAGTAGATTTGGCACTGTATTTGGAAGACTTTTATGGCAGAGACAGCTGCTTTCTCTGTAATGGTTCAATGTGTGACTCTGGGCCCATTGCCTAACTTGACAGGGCAATATTTTTCAGGTTTCAATGTGACATAAATTAATTTTAAAAATTAATTTATTCCTAGCAAAAATATTAAATGCATGTTACTTCTTACTTCTTTTGCTGATTTTTTTTCAGTAGCATTTTCACCAATTTTTGTATGGTTAGTTTCCGTGACATAAATGCTTTCTTAGAAATATTACACACACTCATATGTTCTGGCCTGGAATTCCTCCTTGAGTTTCAGAGAACCTATTTTATAGGTCCGCTTCACTAGAGCAAAACACTTAAACATTTCAAAAGCTAAATTCCTCTTCTTTCCCTCCATTATATCCTCCACTTGCTTCTACCATTCATCCAGCTGTGAAATGTGAAATCTAGTCTCAGCAACTACCTCTTTACTTACTTCATGTTCAGCTCAGTCAGGTTATCTCAATTTTAAATCTCTTTCTCCACTGCCACAACTCATGATTTCCCAACTTACATACCCCCATTCTATTCTTCACCCTTCCTTCCTCTCCAGTCCATTATTAGAAAGTAGCCAAATAAGTTTGACACTTGTTTGTTTTGTGAGTAATTTCTCACTGGCTTGGGATAATATGACCATGAGTAGCCCAAAGCTGTACCAAGCTCTTTTTGTACATACAATCTCTAATTTGACGGTGGTTTTATCCCTATGTCCCTTCCTTGCTATGAAGACCAGACAATTTTGCTCTTAGTGATTATTACACCATATAACTGCTCTTAGTTATTGTGATTAAAGTTAACATTTGTTTATCTGATTTAATTTCTCTGTGCTCTAGTAAAAATCTAGATTGTTTTTGTTCATGGAGGTATTTCTAGAATTTGAAGTTAAGAATAATACAAGGTTTCAACAAATATTTAAACAAGTAACTGAAAAGATAGGTGATCAAATAGGTGATGCTTCACAAATTGAGAGCAGGAGGCATTAACTTCATATACTACAAGTAATTACCTACATTTAAGGTTGATTATGTCAGAGCCACATGTTGGATCATTATATGCAGAGACATTTATCATACCAATAACTGAGGGCTAACACCACAATGCACTACCCATATACATCAACAAGGAGGGGCCATTGGGGAGGGGGTAGGTCACAGATGAGCCTAATAATGGTACCAAACTGCCTATATTTGCTGAATAGAAAACTAATTAAAAAATTTTTTAAAGTAAATATGATAATCAGAAGCTGAGATAATTTACCATTAGTATGTTTAGATCACTCTTTTAGCAGTTATTTCAGGGGAAAGTGTTTAGGATTACTGTCTGTTATCAGCTCTCTAACTTAGAGATGAAGAGGATGTGAAATAATATAGGGAAATACTAACAACAATCTGGGTTATCACAACATCTGGGATTCATTTTGAGAATGGGAAGACTTTTTAACTTTTGTCATTGGACATTCTTGTGTATTTTCCAAGGCCATTTTGACTTGGAAGGTCAAATGCTATTAAGATGTCTTCTGGGCTGGAGAGATGGCTTAGCGGTTAAGCGCTTGCCTGTGAAACCTAAGGGCCCCAGTTCAAGCTCGATTCCCCAGAACCCACGTTAGCCAGATGCACAAGGGGGCGCATGTGTCTGGAGTTCATTTGCAGTGGCTGGAGGCCCTGGCTCGCCCATTCTTTCTCTCTCTCTATCTGCCTCTTTCTCTCTGTCTGTCACTCTTAAATAAATAAAAATGAACAACAACAACAAAAAAAAATTTTTAAAAAAAAGATGTCTTCCTACCGACACCCGCAATTAAAATTGAGACAAGTGGTCAGTATCATGCATGTAACCCAACTTTTGTTTAGAGCCTTTGCTTGAACTGTATCTGAATTTCTGTTACCATCTACAAGACTTCGCATGACCTTGAAATACATGCTTCTTTCTGTTCTTTAGTAGACAGGACTTAACTTTTAAGACACCAGTCCCTGCAAATCCAGTGTCATTTCCCCAATATGACAGTATCTTTGAACCATAAACTAAGGGAAATACAGGCCTCCACAGTGCTGCTGAGCATCTGCAGTCCTGCTCTGAGTGGGTGTGGAGGCATGTGTTTTGCATCTGCACTGCAGAGGTTAGCCTTGACATTCCATCATCCCATGCAATATTTGTTAAATAAAAGGAACAGAAAGGAGCAGACATGCTGCACCCAGATGTGATATTTAGTTAGCCTGGAAATGCTTGTGCCAGGGCTTTACTGTTGCTGAGCAGTATCCGCTGGGTAGGCCTCCTGTGTCCAATTAAAATTGATGATTGCCAGTGACTTATGATCCCATTTCTAATCAGCTAATTACAATAGACCTACTGTGCAGGACATGAGGACTGCATGTAGTGCAGCAGAGGCATTATTCTCAGTTGCATGTTTACAAACTCTGTTTAATTCTCTTCTATGACCCACTTGAATCTACAAGTATCTTTAAAAGATTGAAAAAATGTGAATCATTTTTTATAGTTTTTGAGAAAACAAGGTCAAGAGTCAAAACTTTTATCATATTGATTTTTGAATAACATTGCACATTGATTTTTATAGGCAGAAATCGCTGTCATCTCTCCATGATGTAGATGCCAGGAATCATGGGAACTCTTGATGTTCATTCTAGCTTCTGTTTTCTCCTTTCTACCACTTCTCTCTTCTATCCTTTTGTCTTCCCCTTCAAAAACATAAACCACATTTAGCTTTGTTAATGGAGTGACATCAATGAAAAAAATGGATAATAACTGAGTTTTATAATATATTCTCTAGTTTGATGCTGTCAGTATGACTTTGAAGTATATGGAGTAAAGAAAAAAATGTTGGAACTTGATTATCCATTTTTTTTCCTGAAAGAATGACACATACACACACATACATGACTTACTGAAAGAAAAATTGTGAAAGCACAGTTTACTTACTGATACATTTCATATTCAAATACATTTATAAATAGCTAATTATCTTATAAGGTGTTGTTAAAATCAAGTAAATTACCATAAATTTGTATAGGTCATGTTAAAAAAAACTCTCAATTTTGTTCATATGCTTTTATAGACGATGGTAGAAAAGAAAAATCCAAAGATGGAGTATGTAAGTCTTATAATATATGCAGAATTTACAAATTCTTATTTTGTATAAATATGTATACATTTGTGTCTAGGTAAATAAATATGTAGATAAATACAAATTTTCCTTAATATTTTTACTGGTAGAGACATATGACTAAAAAGACAGAGACTTCCCTTCAAAAATATAAATTCCATGAATGGATTAATCTTTTCATTATTATATTTCCTTCCAGTTCATGCATGCTTTTATTTGAACATTTGGAAAAACCAAAAAATATTTATTAAATTGGTTAATGGGTTATTTCACTCACACTTGCCTGGAGCTCAAGAAAACGTTAGGTATCACACACATCTGTTTTGTGCATACTCTTGTGAACCAAGCAGTATTTTAATAAGTTATCAATGTTACCCAAGAAAGATTTAACTGATATTTTAAGTTTACATCTTGTATTTATGACAAAAGTCCAAAATTTTCATATAATTAATACATCAAAATGCTATAAAACTACATTTAGTGGCTGCCGGACTCTGGACTGGCCAGCATCTCTGAGAACCCTGTGTCTGATGCTGACACTGGGACAGGCTGCTGACTATACACTCACACTGCCTCCCCTCGAGCTGTGTGCTCAAAAAGAACCTCTTGTGCTTGTTGTGAACTTGTTTACGCTCCACATTCTTGTTGTGTGACATTAATTTCAGTTTTGTATTTAACTCCTCATATAATAGAATCCAAAAGTTAGGAAGGTAAAGAATTAGATGAAAATGTCAGAACAAAAACCATGTTGTTATATGCCAACAAATGCCCTCAAAAGCTCGGAAGAATTAGAAAAAGATTATGAATGTCACTTCTTAAGTATCCTAAATTCTTTCAATTCTTTAAAGAAAGCAGTACTAGAATTCACATGCAGAGCATTAAAATAGTTTGAGTAAGAAAGATAATAAATTATGAAGAGAGCTAGCTGCCTAAAAAGGCTACAACCATAGCCTGGAAATGGTAGATATAAGCACATTTGGATTTTTTTTTTTTTTTTTTTCAGGGTAGGGTCTTGCTCTAACCCAGGCTGACCTGGAATTCACTATGAAGTCTCAGGGTGGCCTCCAACTCTCGGCAATCCTCTTTGCCTCAGAAGCTTGCACCACTGTGCCTGGCCACATTTGGATGTTTTACATTAAAACATTGTTTATGCTTTCCCATGGCCCTCTCTTTAATTGTTCATTTGAAAAAATGGCAAAGAAAAGCCACATGATGCCAGAATGAGAGGGTTTTCTAACTTCTGGTAAGTAAGAACCTGTATTTGAAAGGCCAGATGTTGAAAAATTCATTACCACTTGCAACTTTATTATATGAGTTAAAAAGGTTTCATAATAAGAACTATTCAAGGAGAAGTGGAATATTAGCTGATCAAGAAGAAGACAGGTATTCTCAAATAGCCTCAGGTACTCACAATTGTAAGGCAAACACTTTTTATGCTGAACAAGTGTGTGTGCCAGCCCTCCAGTGTTTGACTTTAAAGCAAAACTCAAAGAATTTTCCTTAGGCTTCTGAGAAGCAATAGTGAGGACAACATTTCTTCATACAAAGGAATTGAGGTATGATGAGTACAATTCCCACTGAGGAGAAAAAGCAGACCTCTCCTATAAATTGTGGTTTAAAATATACCCTAAAAATAAGCAGTGTTGTAATTCTAGTAATAGCTGGAGAAAATGATAATTTCAAAGACAGGAGACAAGATGTTGATAGTAACATAGGAAAGCAGAAATTACTTTCTCTTCAAGGCCAGAAGCTATTGCTTACATGAAGGAGGGAGCATCTGAAGGCCAAGGCATCAGAACTTTCATAGAATAGTCACCAACCCAGAAGTGACAATGGTCATAAATGAATGGAACATAACTATCAAGATTCACATAATATGAACTAGGAAAACCTGAGAGAGAATGACTTGCTGCCTGTCAGGGAGCTTCATAGATGAGATGGTACTTTGTATTGTAGCTCACTTAGGTCTTACGGACTGGGCTGTGTATAAAGTAGGAAGTGATCAGAAGCAAAGATACCCTCAAAGTTATGGTAATATAGAATAATTCGTGAACTTCATAAAATTATTTTATTTCCTTTTGAACAATTCATACTGATTTTTAAAGATAAATTGCAAATTGAGACAGGTGTGGTTGTTCATGCCTTTAATCTCAACACAAGGGAAGCTTGCTATGAGTAGGAGGATTGTCATGAGTTAGAGGCCAACCTGATACTATGTAGTGAATTACAGGTCAGCATGGACTAGAGCAAGAACCTACCCTGAAAAACAAACAAACAAACAAACAAGATAAATTGTAAATTAGTAGAAATTATACTAAGACATGTTTCCTTTCTATTTTATTGGCTCAATTCCTTTATTTCAGAATTGCACCATTAAGTTAGTATTTAGGAATCATTTGATTGATTTAAAATAAAAATGATAAACTTCTAGATAGAACTGATAGTAGTCCAAAGTAAATCATAAAAGGGAAAATAAAAGTTTAATTTTTTAGGGAAAATATTTGATGAAATTTTATTACTATTAAAGGGCCATTCAAGTTGGATTTTTAAATATTTCTGGAAACATTCAAATTGGTGTGATATGTTTCAGTTTTAAGTACCATCAAGAAAAATGTATTCATTAGGTATTAGAGAATTTCTTCTATAAATCACTGACAAATATGTGTTTTTTTTGAAAATGGAGTTTCAGTTTTGTACATGGTTAATTGGACAAAAGCACAATGTTGTCATATTTTTTTTCAGTCTTATGCCACCTATCAATTGGGAGGTTAGGGTACCTATAGTTAAGGGAAGTACTAACAAAATAGTTTCATATAGGAGTATTCTATATTACCCTTATGGTATTTGAAAATATGAACACTGTTTATAGATAAAAACCATGTCAAAGTGTCTTAGGACAGTTGATATTTTCAAGAATTTATAGAACAGAAACATATGGAGCTGCAATTTTATGTTTCAGGTTAGTTATTAGAATAACTTAAATTAATACATAACTTACAAAAATTAGAAATACTAACAAAACAAATACAAGATGGTGTATTGTTCTATTCAGAAGTGTGCTAGGCCACCACTTATTTTTGAATGTGAGTGTTTATGGTATGTCTACATGTGTGTGAACATTCATATGTGAGTGGGCACACGTGTGTGAGCAATACTTGCATGTGCAGAAATCTGTACTGTATGTCTTTCTCAATCGTTTCCCACCTTTACCCTATTTTGAGGGGCACAACTATGAATTTAATAAAGACTGACCTCAGGAACTTTTCTATCCAGAAGAGGGTAAACTGCTTCAAGGAGCAGAGCCTGAAAGGTGGGAGAGATAACTCCTGGAATACAGTCTCAGAAGTGGGCAAGTGGCCTCTAGCAGTAGCCCAAGGAAGAAAGGAAACTAAAAAGAAGTTTAGCGTAAGTCATTAGTAAACCTGCAGTATCTGCTGTCACTGCTGTTCTGATATTACCTCACTGTGGCTTCCTCCCTTCTGCACATGGAATTTTCAATGAGCAGCCCCAAACCAGTAATATGTGAACAAATAGTATATTACATGAGCAAAAGCTAAGGAACTTTTAATTTCACATAAATGTCCTTAAATATTTGTTAAAGGAAGGGATTTAGGAATATGACCTGATAGACCCTGCTGATCCAGAACACACACACTTGATCACAAAAACCATCACTCTAACCCCACAGGTTGCCTTCCACAGATCTGTGGGCCGATAGTTACTGACCTCATTGTCTTCAGTGCAATGATGAGCACTTCCTATGCATAAATTTTTGTTCTGCTTCAAGAGTCCAACCAGGCCTTTGAGGAAACAAGCATAGCACATAGCTTAAGATCAGTCAGCATCTCTAAACATTGCTTGTCAATACTGGTCACCTGTGCTGTTCAAGCCAAAGGTACACCAATGGAGAGGAAAACTAGTCACATTACTTTAAGCAGGTGGACTACACAGTTGTAAAATTAACTTTGGAGCAAGTTACATGTAAGGAGTTTAGTGTTTCATAGCAGTAATTTCACAAAAGCTATTGGTAAGGTCCATAAAATATATTACCGGTTCTTTTCCATAGTTCATTCCCATAGTTTGTTCTTATAGGTCATTCCCTTTTGACACAGGGTATGTCACTGGACTTGGAGCTCACTTATTTAGCTAGACTAGCTAGCCAGCAAGCCCCTATTTTGACCTCCCCAGGATTGGGATTGAAGGTATGTTCCACTGTACCTGGTTATTATGTGATCTGAACTCAAGTCATCATATTTGCACAGTAAACACTTAAGTTACTGAGCCATCTTTCAGCCCAAAGACATAATTTTTACACACACACATACCCCACAGACATCCAAAGAATCACTTTCATCAAATAAAGTAACCAAAACCTACAACAGGGGTAGTCATGAGCCCTAGGGGTATAACGTCTGCTGGTGTCTGGCCAAATGTATATACTATGCTTACCAAACTGCCCAGTAAGCACTTCTCTTAATGTTCATAGCCACATATTAATGCTACTCTCACTTCTGGTTAGAGAAGCTTCTTTCTTCAAATGGCAGTGATCTTGGGATCACTCAGAAGGCACCATAGTGCTGAGAAGTGACAGAGGAGTGCTGAGCACTGCAATATCTCTATCACACATTCGAAGGCTAAGGGTTCATTGCAGAAGAAGTGGCAGAAAGAATGGAAGAGCCAAAGGAAGGGTAGGACTCCTTACAACATGCTCCCCCCAGACACAAAATCTCCTGGATATCCATGACCTCAAAGTGCCTGATACTACCTACATAAGACCATCATAATAGGAAGAAAAAATGATGACATCAAAATAAAAGAGAGACTGATTGAGAGGGGGAGGGGATATGATAGAAAGTGGAGTTTCAAAGGGGAAAGTGGAGGAGGGAATTAATTACCATGGGATATTGTTTACAATTATGGAAGTTGTCAATTAATAAAAAAACAGAAAAACAAAAATAAACTAAAAAAACACTTTGGGGGCTGAAGAGATGGCTTAGCAGTTAAGTGCTTGCCTGTGAAGCCTAAGACCCCGGTTCGAGGCTGGATTTCCCAGGTCCCACATTAGCCAGGTGCACAAGGGGCCTACACATCTGGAGTTTGTTTGTAGTGGCTAGAAGCCCTGGTGTGCCCACTCTTCTCTCTCTCTCTCTGCCTCTTTCTCTCTCTGTCTGTTGCTCTCAAATAAATAAATAAAAATAAAAATAAACACTTTGGAACTAGATATGCTCCCTGATCATGCACAAATACTTGATTAGTTTACCATACTGTGGTCAACAGCACCAAAACCAGGAAGACAAAATAATGTTAATTCTTAGTCTACCCAAACAAGATGCTAAAACCCAAAATATACCTTGAAAATATCAGAAAACCAAAATTTTTTGTTTGTTTGTCTTTTGAGGTAGGGTCTCACCCTAGCCCTGGCTGTCCTGGAATTCACTGTGCAGTCTCAGCGTGGTCTTGAACGCACAGTAATCTGGCTATCTCTGCTTCCCAAGTGCTGCTATTAAAGGCATGTGCCACCACACCCAGATTCACACATCTTTTGAGAACATAAATTCTCCTGCCTCTACCTCTTCAGCAATTTCCTAGCCGTGTGGGCCACCACAACCAGCAGGGAATATAAATTCTCCAAGTATCACTTTGACAACTTGAAATTCAGAAACCATTCAACAATCTTTAGAGACACCATAAATGTTGTAAATAACTACTGATTATTTTCCTAATACAAAGTTTACAACAACCAGTTCCATACAATTAATTTGGAACAAGGAAGTACGTGATTCTTCAGCACAACTAAAAGAGTAAACAGAAGTAAAAATCTGTTTTTGCCATTTTTATACTCCAGAAAATTCTAAACCTTTAGATCATGCTTTCATACAAGCCTCAAAAGAAACCATAGGAAAGAGAGATTGAAATTTAAGACTCCTTATATAAAGATGTAGACTACATGGCATTGTATACATTGAACATCTTTTTTGTTTCAGACAAGACGTAAAGAACATCATTGGTAAAAAGTCTTTATTCTACAGAGATGTTTGTCCTTGAACTATAAGAGCAGCAAACTCAGGCAAGACTGGAGTGCATGGAAGTTCTATAAGCACAGCAAAAGAAACAACTGAGTGAAGAAACCACCTGCAGAAGGCTAAGAAATGTCTGTCAACTGTGGACCTGACAAGAGATTACTTCTAGAATCTACGAAGAACTCAAATAATTAAACACTAAAGAATCAAATCATCCAATGAAAGTGTAGACTTTGAACAGAATAGACAGTTCTCAAACGAAGAAATAAAACTGGCCTATAACTACTTTAAAAACTCTTTACCATCTTTATCCATCATTGAAATGCAAATTAAAACTACATTGAGATGTCATTTCACCCCAGGCAGAATGGCTATTGTCAAAAACACAAGGAACATAAAAATGTTGACAAAACTACTAAACTACTGTGACCACTGTGGAAGTCAGTGTGGAAATTCTTCAAAATCCAAGATTAGAACTAGTATATGACCAAGCCATACAAGTACTGAGAATGTACCCAAAAGAGTCTAAGTGAACATACCACAGTTATACATGCAATACATGTTTATTGCTTCACTATTCACAATAGCTAAAATAGGGACCCAGCCTATATGCCTATCAACAGATAAATAAATAAAATATGGTATATGTACATATTGTTTTATTCAACTATGAAGAAGAATGAAATTATATCCTTTACTAGAAAATGAATAGGAGATTATCATGTTTACAAAATTAATCAGACTCTCAGACAAATATTGTCTATCTTCTCTCATATGAGAATTCTACATTAACACACACGTGTGTATGTGTGATGAAAGGAGAAGGGGGCTAAGAAAGAGAGGAGAGAGTCTATTAGAAGGGGGAACAAGGGCTGGAGAGATGGCTCAGTGGTTAAGTGCTTGCCTGTGAAGCCTAAGGACCCCAGTTCGAGGCTTGATTTTCCAGGACCCACGTTAGCCAGATGTATAAAAAACAAACACGTCTGGAATTTGTTTGCAGTAGCTGGAAGCCCTGATATACCTATTCTCTCTCTCTCTCTATCTTCCTCTTTCTCTCTCTGTCATGCTCAAATAATTAAATAAAAATGAACAAAAAAAGAAGGGGGAGCAACAAGGAGAATGAGAAAAGACAAAATATCACAGGTGTTTAGCTCTAAACATAAACATATATTATATATATATATATGTGTGTATGTATGGCATGAAAGCAGACAGGGATTATTCAAATATTTATGGGGAGGAAGGGCATAAATAGAGGAGGAGTAGGGTTGAGAAAGTGGGGCAAGGGGTGAATATGAACAAAATGTAACAGAAATGTATGAGTATGTCATAATAAAACCCATATTTCTTATGCTAACTAAAATTAAAATGGATGGAAGGAAGGTATAAACAATAAAATGATAGATGAATAAGGTAAGATATACTCTAACCCAAATCAATGTATATGGGTGGTTGTGAAAATACCAAAAAGAGAATCCCCAAGTGATGAAAAGTTACATTTGTTCTAGGAGATAGAAATCAGTAATATTATTAAGCCTCTCAAAACACTCAGGACAAATTAGACTGTGATTGTCACAACATTTTTATCAGATGAGAACTTGAAGATAACTACTCATAGGTTCCAGTAAATTATTCCCATGAGAAGTGACACTGTATATCTTAGATGTTGAAATATTATTGTTAATGGATGTAGAACTTCAGTTATGCCAGAAATATTTCATCAAGTTGATTCTCAGCTGAGGTAAAAATTTCACCAAGTTTAAAACTTTTATTAACAATATTTTATAAAGTATATACTTATATATTTGGCAAAACTATAGAGTAAAGTGAGAAATGAAGGAAATAAATTTCAGGTTAGTAGTTACCTCTGGAGACCAGGAAGTGGGTGTAAAGGGAGGGCAAAATGGGGGCAATAGCAGTACTGGGAATCTTTAAGTGGTTGATTGCATGGGGTTTTTAAGGATATTATTCCTCATGCCTTTGTTGTACTGAGTGCATAGACTGTATTTGAATGAACTATTGTAGCATTTTAATGACTCATTTTAAAAATAACAAAAATCTTTTGAATGCAATGATGACCATGCCTACTGAAGGCTTCCTGTGCTCCATGCACTTCCATCAAGTGTTGGTTCCTCTTCCTTCCTGTTATTGCCATACACTGCACAGTTCCTGCTCTTCTGTGTCTGTTCTGACTCTCCTGGTATCTCACTCCTCTCTGTGGATTGGCTTCCTTATTATGCTTCCCAGAATATTCTCTGCATAAATACCCTAGTTATCTCCAAACAGAATTACAAGTGAACTTAAGCCTCCAAGCCTGGCTCAGCTTGACTACAGAATAGATTTACCTGTATCTAGCTACAATAGTCTCAGATTCATGCCTGGGTTTTTCAGTGGAAAATTAGTTGGTGAATCCAGTGGTATTCAGAAACATTACCTTCCACCTTTGAAGTCAACTGTAAAGTGTAATGCTGCTGTATATCTATTGCAGTTCTCTCTCAACTCTGTTTGTGTAAATTAATTTGTGCACACACGTATTAAGCATACATAGATTAAGCTAATAATTGCTTACAACTCTCCCCAACCTTTTCTTTTCTCAGGTTATGATGAATAGCAGGGCTACTACCCAGCATTACAAGTGAGACACACAGGCATCCAAAAACCACCTCCTTTACACCTCTCTGTTTTTAGTGATGTATCTGCTGTTTCTCTCTCTGTCTCTCTTTTTCCCTCATAGTTTAGGGGCCTCATTTTGATTTAGCTAGATTGTGTGTGTATTAAAAACAAATATCAAATGTCATCATGATTTGTGTGTCATGTACTCAAATTAATTCTGTAAAGAGGAAATATTCTAACACAACTCTATTTTGATGCCAACATCCTGTTCAAAAATCACTGTCTCCATGTTGTTCTCACCAAAACACACACTTCAAGCAGTAGGCAAGGTGAGCAAATAGAATGCATGAAGAGCACGTTATCACTTCGATGGTTATGTTTCCTCTATTAAACTGCCTTGTAGATATTTATGCTTTTGCTCATTGAGAGCTGTTCCCAAATTTGGCCAGAGATGTTTCATTTCTCAGTGAACAACAGAGCCACGTAAGGTGTCATAATATTAATGAGTGAATATTGAGTGCTCAGCTTTAAATGGGACCTTTACATCACTCCTTCCAGGAATCAAGGAATGTGGTGGTGGGGATTTAAAATGACTCCCATAGGTCCATGTGTTTGAATATTTAATCTTCAGCTGGCGGTGCTGTTTTGAAAGTTTTGGAACATTTCGTAGGTGGAGCTTTGCTGGAGGAAGTATGTCACTGGGAGCAGAACGTGAGATGTTATTCTATAGTCCAGCCCACGTTGCTGTCCTTCCAGGCTTTTGTGGTGACCATGGCTTCCTGCTTTGGCCTGCCATGTTTTCCTTGACATTTTGGACCCATCTCTGGAACTATAAGCCAGATTAATGTATTTCTCGTTCCATTAATTGCTTCTAGCCGGGTATTTTGTTTCGGGGATGAGAAATTAACTCATTCCAGAAATATTGCTGAAGCAGAGGTGGAGCGTGTAACTGGCAAAGGGTAGGGAGGAGTGTCTTCTGAATATAACAGTCTTATACGCATAAATTCACACCAGCTGTGGTTACTGGCACAAGACCCACAGAGACTCGGTCTATCAGCATGCAATCATAGAGGGTGGAAAGGGTCATGTGGCCTCACTCCTCCCTGAGGAGCTACTGACAGTGAGTGCTTGCTGGGAGAGGGGAAGACATTTTCTTCAATGGTGTAGCCACTGGTAAGTCGATCATCTTCCTTGATCCAGTAAATAACAATCATGCTCATGAAAGCAATCCTAACTAAATTTAGTGGGTCACAAACATACATATGAAAAGATACCAAAGTAGAAATGAGAATAGTTAGGAATAATAAGAGATTAAGGAAGAGTGAGAGGGGAAAACAGAAAGGGGGTGAATATGATCAACATAATACTAAAGAAAACATTAACATGTATATTAGTATTTGTTTGAATGAAATAACTATACAATGTTTTATAAAAGACTATACATTCATGAAAGTATTAAGAACTATTTTATTTTTATTTCAAAAGAGTTTGAAATGTACAATGAAGTTTAAAATCTCTTTGCCATTATGTATACATAAGAAAATTGTCAATACAAAGAATTAAAAAATGGATAAAAGCTCTTCATTGAAATTATTCCATTTCACTTGAAATATTAGGCTTCAATGCTGAAAAAAGTATTCCATAGTGTAAGATGACTTTTTTTTTAATCAAAATAGACAACATTGTAGTATTTTTCTCTTGGTAGAGTTTTCATGAGTGTTTTATAAAATAATTCACTGACATCAAACCTATTTCCTATTTTTTCACATATCTGTAATATATATTTCTATGTATATGTCATATTAATCAAGAATAATTTTAATTTGTATATGAACTTGAAGGGCAGGAGGCATATTTTTCTGTTATTTCACAGGTTCACACTTTGCAGTCACTACATTTGTTATATAGTTTGTTTTAAATAATAGCCTGATTAAACCACTTACTTCCTGGTGTTGGAATACAGGGAGGTACAAAGCATCTTCTGGAATGTGTATTTAAATGTGTTAACAGTACCAAGTTAAGTGGCAGGTATCCATAGGTGAGGGCAGATTGCTTCTAGCACTACGAATATTTTTTTCTCAGAACTTGACACCACCTACACTAAACATGTTTATGGTTCTTGGACTGTCTTCCTGTCTTCAGGCTCTGTATAACTTTGTGTTTTGCTTCTAAATAATACTGTGAATTTTTTGATATAAATAATTGATTATTTTTAAACAAAGTATCAGTTGAAAATGGAAACAACCATAGCTAATTTTGAACAATAGCACAATACCTATATTTTGCAGATTTACTAAATTATGCAATTCTGTATTCAGTGTTAGGTTGTTTCTAATGTGAAAGAAATACTCCCATATACTTAAGTAAGAAGAAGTCCAAGGTTGTGGATTGAGTGGTAAAGTGCTTGTTTGATATGCATGAAGCCCTGGATTTGAAACCCAATGCCACATAAACCTAGCAGGGTGGGGCATACTTGTGATCTATCCTAGCACTCTCAGGTGGAGGCAAGAAGATCAAAAGTTTAAGGTCATCCTTAGCTACCTTGTGAGCTTGAGTTCATACATAAGACCTTGTTATCAAAAACAAAAGGAGGAAAAGGTGGAAGAGAAGGAGAGAAAAGAAAGAAGAAAGAAAGAAAGAAAGAAAGAAAGAAAGAAAGAAAGAAAGAAAGAAAGAGTTGCTTTCTTAGTGAATCTAATATCAGCACAATGGTGAAGGAAATAGACACTGAAGACACTCAACACCTGCCAAACCACAGATCCACAGGCTTCTAAGAGCCCATCACTGAAGTAGACTTAAAATGCTCCCAGCATGCCCACCTCCCAGGCCTGAGTTCCTTGCCTAGACAGTGTGTGGGTGGCACCTTCGTCCTGAGTGAGTAGGCCACTCCCATTTAAGGACTCCTCCCACCTCCCAGGCCTGAGTTCCTTCTTAGCAGCCCATGGAAAGTTCTCCAAAATTGACCACATATTAGGCCATAAAGCATGCCTTCATAAAGTCAGGAAAATTGAAGTAACTTCTTGCATCATGTTAGATCACAATGCTTTAAAGCTAAAAATGAACAAGAGACATATCAAGAACTCCACCAGCTGCTGGAGGCTAAGCAACACACTTTTTAGTAATGAGTTGTTCATGGAAGAAATCAAAAAAGAAATTGTAAAATTCTTAGAATTGAATGTTAATGAAAAAACAATCAACAAAAACCTGTGGGACACAATGAAGACAGTCCTAAAGGGAAAATTCATAGCCCTAAATGCCTTTATTACACAGACAGAGAGATCCCAAATCAATAACCTGATTGTCCACCTAAAGGTACTGTAAAACCAAGAAGAATCCAACCCAAAGAGCTCCAGACAGAAAGAAATAATAAAGATTATAGCAGAAAATAATGAACTAGAAACCAAGAAAACAATTAATTAATGAAAAGAATAGCTGGTTCTTTGAAACAATAAACAAGATTTACAAACCCCTGGCCAAGTTGATCAAGCAAAAAAGAAAAAAGTCTCATATTAACAACATCAGAAAAGAAAAAGGAGAGATGACAACTGACATCTATGAAATTGGAAGAATCATCATGTCACACTTCCAAAACCTCTACTCCACAAAATTAAATAATCTGGAATAAATGGATGAATTCCTTGACAAATACCAACTTCCAAAACTCCTAAATAAATCTATCACATCCATGGAGATTGAAAAGGTAATCAAGAACCTCCACTCAAAGAAAAGTCCAGGACTGATGGTTTCTCAGCTGAATTCTATCAAACCTTCACAGAAGAACTCAAACCAACTTTTTCTCAAATTGTTCTGCATAATTAGAGACCAGGGAATCCTCCCTGACTCCTTTTATGAAGCTAACATCATTATAATAGGAAAACCAGAATAGATGCAAAAAGGAAAGAAAATTATAGGTCTATGCAACTAATGAACTTATATGCAAAGATCCTGAACAAAATTCTTGCAAACTGAATTCAACAACACATCAAAAGCATTATCCACCTTGATCAAGTAGGCTTCATCCCAGAGATGCAGGGATGGTTTAACATACAGAAGTCTGTCAAGGTAATACACCATATAAATAAACTGAACCATATGAACCACATGACCATCTCAATTGATGTAGAAAAGGCCTTTGACAAAATGCAATACCACTTCATGATCAAAGCACTAAAAAGAATAGGCATGGAGAGTTTATATGTCAACACAATAAAGGTTATACATAAAGCTCCTAAAGCCCAAATAATACTTAAGGGGGAAAAACTCAAGGAGTTGCCACTGAGATTGAGAACAAGACAGTGGTGCCCACTCTCACCACTGCTCTTCAACATAGTACTACAATTACTAGTAATGAGACAGGAGAAAGAAATAAAAGGGATTCAAATTGGAAAGGAAGAAGTCAGGATAGCTCTATTTGCAGATGACATGATAAGTGACCTGAAAGTCTTTATCTCAAAATTTCTAAAGGTGATAAATTCCTTTAGCCAAGTGGCAAGATATAAAATCAGTACACAAAAGTCAGTAGATTTTCTATATGCAAAGGATAGATATACAGAGGAAGAAATTGGTAAGGCTGTCCCATTTTCAATAGCAACAACAAAAAAATTAAATACATTGGAATAACACTAACAAAGGATGTGAAATACCTATAAAATGAAAACATAACAACACTCAAGAAAGAAATAGAGGAGGTCTTGAGAAGATGGAAAGTCTTGTCAGGCTCCTTCATAGGTAGAATTAGTATTGTGAAAATAGCAATTTTACCAAAAGCAATATACAGATTTAACACAATACCAACAAAAATATCAACATCATTCATCACAGAGATTGAAAAAGGGATCTCAAAATTGATATGAAATGGCAACATGGCTCAGATATCCAAACATATTCTCAACAACAACAAAAACAAAACAAAATAACAACAACAAAAAACACAAATATGGTGGTTTCACCATACCTGATACAAAACTATATTATAAAGCTATATTGACAAAAACAGCATGGTACTAGAATGAAAATAGAAATATAGATAAATGGAACAGAATTTAAGACTCAGACCTTAAAGCTCACAACTACAGCTGTTTGATGTTTGACAAAGGTGTCAATAATGTAGACTGGAGAAAAGACAGCATCTTCAACAAATGGTGTTGGACAAATTGGATGAAAAATGAAATTGGACCCACTCATTTCACCACACAGAAATATCAAGTCCAAATGGATTAGAGACCTCAATATAAGACTTGAAACTCTTCAACTACTGGAATTAAAAATAGGAGGCACTCTCCACAATATAGGACTGGGAAAAGACTTCCTGAACAAAAACCCAGTAGCCAAGGACATTAAACAAGCATGCAACCAATGGGATCTCATGAAGATAAAAAGCTTTTGCACAGAGAAACATACCATAAGCAGAGCCAATAGATTACCCACTGAACGGGAGAAAATCTTTGCTAGCCATACCACTGACAGAAACCTAATATCTAGAATTTACAAAGAAATAAAGTCTAAACAATAAAAAAATCAAACAACTCCAAAAGTGAAGTCGAGAAATATATAGGGAGTTCTCAGAGGAAGAATTACAAATGGCTTATCACACACTTAAGAAAATGTTCAACATCCCTAACCATTAGAGAAATGCAAATTTAAACAACTATGTGATTCCACTTTATCCCACTAAGGATAGAAAACATTAAAAAAATCAAATGAAAACAAATGTTGGCAAGGCTGTGGGGAAATATGAATACTCATTCACTGTTGGGAATGTAAGCTGGTACAACCACTGTGGAAATAAATATAGAGACTTCTGAAAAGGATGAATATAGAGTTACCAACAGACCTTGCTATTCCCTTATTGGGTGTTTACCCTAAAAGCACAACATCTCAATTCAGAGATATTTGCTCAACCATGTTTATAGCTGCTCAATTCATAATAGCTATGAACTAGAATCAACCTAGGTGCCCATCATTGGATGATTGGAAAACCAAGATGAGGTATATCTATCCAAAGGAATTCTACTTAGAACTAAGATAGAATGACACACTGAAATTTGTAGAAAAATGGTTGATCTTTGAATATCATTCTAAGTAAACTCACATGGTCACAGAAAGACAACCATCTCATGATCTCACTCATCTGAAGTTCCTAACCTGGATGAGCCCGAGTTGCTGACATACCTGAATAGCATCTTGAGGCTTGGACAATAGGGAGGGTAGGGCTTGGGGGAAGGGAAAAGGTGCAAGGGGACACAAAAGTGAACCCAAATTGAACTGGTACCATAGAATCCTATATCCTGGAAGTCAGACTAAAAAGTGGAACCCTCAAGAGGACCTTAGGGGAAGCACCTGAATCAAAGTGAAGTTCTCTGGAGAGAGTGTGATGAAACCTAACCTCCAATTTCTCGTTTCTCTTTCTTCCCTGTCTTTTTCTTTTTTCTTTTCCATTGGTGCTCGCCTATAATTCCATGTACCAGAATGTGGTCCACATTTACAATGAACTGTTGATCAGAGACCAACTAGATCTCCCAAAACAAACAAGACAGACTTCTATCAGAGCACTTGATTACGATGGTAAGACTCTACTGCTGGAGACATCAAGTACTGTTTGCACCAACCATGGAGAGACCTGGATTGAATCTGGAGGATAGCCAGTCCTCAGACAATTAGTTGATCTACTGCTGGAAGGCACTACATTAGCTTCCAGGGGAAAGTGCCCAAAATCAGTCCAAGCAACTCAAGCTAAGAGACTCAGAAGCATACAACCTCATGTGATTCTCACACAGTGTAATAGTGGCACACAGCCATCCATAGTGGGTAACAAACTGCTCTTGGATAGGCTAATAGATCTGCTTAGTGGATAGGAAACCATAGCTGGAACTGGGAAACAAGTCAGAATCATATTTAGATAATGATTCTGCTTTCCATTGTCAAGCTTCCACTAACCTTAGACTATAAGAGAGTCTATACCCTTTGAATTCTCTCTAAATCAATACTGGTTATCCTATTTAACTGGTGCTGGCTTCATTCTCCATTGGAGAATCTGCTTCTCTTTCTCAGATGGGAGCTGGACCTGAGGAGATAAACAACCCTGCATAAACACTGCACCCTGACCCCAGCTGAAACCAAAGAGGAATTGAGGAAATGAGCTAGAAATCTACTTTCTCAGTGAATCTGATATCAGCACAAGGGTAAATAGACACTGAGGACACTCAACCCCTACCAAACCAGAGATCCAGAGGATCCTCAGTGCCCATCACTGAAG